>NC_143143.1:40325948-40630431 GCF_059928025.1 Delphinapterus leucas | reverse complement strand
AATACAGTTCACATCATGACCCAGACCTACAGGCACACATACAGCACAGAAACAAACATTTTATAAAACAGTACCTAACCCTTACATCCTGATGTTTTCCAGTCCGTTCACTTTTAGTGAAAGCAATGCTGGACATGCCTATTAAAGAGTCATAAGCCACTAGTCCACTAGACGTTATGACCCATAGTTTGATAAACATTGCCTTAGATGACCCAGAATATAGTTAGATGAATTATGAACCATTATCCTTAAAATAAAAACACACTTCAAACATTCCCAAAGAGGATACATGAATCCCTGAGCATAAGTCCATACTTACAGATGCCCATTTTGAAAATCTTCATTATAGTCCACTCTCTCATTTGACAAAACAGGAAAGGCCGAACTCGTATGTCCGTCCACTCAGCGTGCACATACGTCTGTGTACGTCCTGCTTTGCCCGCTAACCATGATTTCACAACTGTATTATCAGGCAGTGTTTTGTCTACTTGAAACATCCTGAAATTATTACATTGTGGACCCCAAAACGTAGAGCTTAATTACGCTGTTTCAATGTGTGCAGAGGTGCTGGTTTTAAGTTTTCCTTTGTCCATACACCCTGGTGCATCGCACAGTATGGAGCATGAAGTAGGCATTTGCATTAATACCTGTTGACTGGGTTTTAGCATTCTGGCATAGATTTCCAACTTGGATTTAACAAAATAGTATACTAGGGAGGCTGATAAACCTATCTGGCCTTACAGAAAAGGGGGTTTGCTATCCCCAGCCATATCTCAATAGTTACCGTGCTCCTAACGTCAGGCTATAGTTGTAGGTATCGGGTGCTCTTGCCACACAAGCAAATTAGAATTCAATGTTGCTTCCAGCACCCATTTTTCACTAATGTCGCTGCATGTTGAAATATTTTAATACATTGTATTAAATAAAATATATTATTAAAATTCATTTTACCTATTTCTTTTAACATTTTTTAATGTAACTCCTAGAAAATTTAGAATATGTGGCTCACATTATATTTCTACTGGACAGCATTTCTCTGTGGAACAGCCCTCAAAGTCTTATGGGCTCCTAGTACTACTGTCTCCTATGCCTTGGTTGGTGTACTTGCTGTATTCTAAACACACACACACACACACAAAGACACATACATACAAAGACGCACAGATGTACGCAAAGACACACAAAGACACACACACAAAGACACATACATATAAATACACACAGACGTACACAAAGACACATACACACACAGACACGGACACACACACAGAGACATACACACAAAGACACAGACACAAACACACATACAAAGACACACACACACAGACACACAAAGACACACACACACAGAGACACAGACACACATATACAAAGACACACACACACAAAGACACACACACACAAAGACACATACATATAAATACACGTACATATAAATACACACAGATGTACACAAAGACACATACACACACAAAGACACACACACAAAGACACAGACATAGACACACACAAAGACACATACAAAGACACAGACACACAAAGGCACAGACACACACAAAGACACACACACACACAAAGACACACACACACACACACACACACACACACACGAGGATGCTCAGCCTAAAACCCCTTACCCTCTGCTGCTACCTCCTGCTCCAATCCAGGCTTTCCTTTAAGATCCATCTCAAAATACAGCAGGTCACCGCGGGTGCGTATGAAGGACTGCCGGCACGCCAGGCACTACGCCAATTGCTTTCCCCCGACTCCCTTACACCATCACAGCAGCCTCATGAGGCAAGCAGCATTAGAGTCTCAACTGAAAGCAGGACAAAGTGAAGTGAGCTGCTTAGCACCATGAGCTGGTCATGGCAAAACCCAGATCTGTCCCCACTGTCCCCACCTTTAACCCCCGTGGTGGCCCCTCCCCCCTCCCCAAGTCTGCTCTGGGTCCCGTGTATCATGTGTCCCTCACTCCTTTGAAGCCTCACTGAACTTGGTTAATACATCTTTGTTTACATGCCTTTCCACAGCGTGGATTACTATGTTGTACTGTCATGATCTTGACTTTGTCTGACCCACACAATTTTCTCTCAAGACCAGGATGAACTCTGCTCTTGCTTAAGTCTTCATGGAACACGGCACTTTGGGACCTCAGTCAGTGTTTGACTAAAATACAGCATATTATATATTTGAATGTCCTCCTCTCACCACCTTTTACAAATAATAAACTTTGGCTGTTGAAAAGGGAATTGGGGAAATTGGTGTGGACGCCCGCTGCCGACAGGCGGAACCTAAAAGGGGCGGCAAAGGAGAGCAGCTGGGCGTCTAAGGTCCCCTCCGGCAGGGTCACCTGTGAGGACCTTCTTAGTTTCTCTCGTTCACCTCATGCTGTCAGGTTGACCCTGTCCTTGACCTTGTCCCTAGAGGGCATCCTGACCCCCACCTACCCAACCACAGAAAACTGCCTGAGAAGAAACTGATGGGGGAGGGAAGGAAGGAAATATGTAAGGAATTAGGAGAGTAATTACGGGTATTTCCAACACACGAACATTTCTGGTAAGTCTAGAAGACTCTAACCTTTAGCTATTTTATTGTCTGAGTGGGCACACAAAAAAGTCAGAATGAAGACCCATAGTCATACCGATAGATAAATCATTCCAAATGCTGGCTTTGCATGAGAATAGTAATATTTCCCAAAACACATCTTCTGTTAACAGTTCTAGGAACATTTATCCCAAGAAATAATTTACTTTTTGGTAATATTAATAGAAGTTACAATACCTATGAAATAAGAATTCAAATTAGCTATATATTTTCTATTCCCTTTCCAAAGACTTTTGGGTAATTGAGAAATTTTAGATTACTTCCGATTACTTTAAAATAGACCTGTCAGTTAACTTTCCTTATGCAAATTTTTCTCACTTCCAGGGGAGGGGCATACCTCCTCTCCTGGTGGGTCATCTCTTACTCTGATGTGTTTTCTTTCAAAGGACAGATCAAGATTTTGTTGCCCTTTGACAATCCAAACCTTAGCACTGTACTAGCTCACTAAATTAGATTTTTTGACCTTTGCTTAAACATGTACGATTAAATTAAATAAGATCTACAGGATTGTTTTAAATAATTTTCTCGAATAAATAGGTTCACTATTATGGAAACGTCTTCTTAACTTCAGAAATGACCAGCATGTCTAGGAATGCAGATACATCCGTGGTAATTCTGCAACCATTTCTGTTTCTATTCTGCCAGTTAGGGAAAGGGCCAGCAGTTCATTTGTTTATTCACTTTAATAAATATTGGCTGGGTTTTGCTCAAGGTCTCAGCTGGACACTGCGGGGACACAGACAGGGCCCTGTTTTTAAATGCGAGCATCTGCAAGAGATGCAGAAGACGAGTGGAGTTTCAACGGGGGAGCGAGAGGAAAGGCATTTTAGAGAAAACCACTTGGCCAAAAGCAGGTGTGCCAAGGTCAGAGCATTAGGATGCCAGTTGGCCTTGGGAAGACTGGGGATGGGAGAGGACAGGCAGTCCAGGAAAGGGCCCGGACCAAGGGTGGGGCTTCCACTGTACAATGTAAACCTAGGGGAGCCACCGAAGTCTGTGTCGGGGTGGGGTGCTGGAGGTGGAAGGGCCACTTAGGGCAGATAATGAAGACCTGAACCACGAACTACGACCTTGAACTAGGAAAGACGGTACCGGACACGAGAGCTGTTACAGCAGGCAACTGCTGTACATGAGGAAGCTCCTAAAGGGCCCCCGAGAGGAAAAGGATGCCGTGAGAAGGAGTTGGTGCAGGCAGGTGACTATTATTATATTTTTGGATAAGTTGAGTCTAAGTGGAAAAGTCCAACACTAGTTGAAAAATTAACAGGAATAAATGTGTATTTCTGTTTCAGCATAGAAGCCCCCTCCCCCCAAACCCACATACACAGATAGAGAATGAAGGACAAGTGGTTAACAGCTGCCTTTGTGATCGACAAGGCCAGGGGTCAAGTTTCCTGTGTGGGAAGCAGGCATCCTGACCGCTGGCCTTATTAAAACTAGAGGAATTGAGTGGGTGTGTGATTATTTCACTTTTGGATGAGTTGAGTCTGAGGTTCCAGGGGCAGGCCGGGTGGCATCCAGAGCATGGCCACTGGACCATTAGCAATGAAATCTCGTTCCAGCCCTCTGTCTGAGGTCACTTCTCTCCATCTAGGGCATTAGGCAAGTTGCTCACCACGCAGCCAGTGGGGGAGCCACCCAACCTTGGGCTTCATCAGAAAGCTTGAGGATGGTACCCATGTTCTCAGTTGCTGCGTTTTTGGAGGGTTACCCCATTGCAGGACAAGGTGAACAGATCTCTCCAGCATTCTCTCCTATCAGTTACTTTTGCCAAAAGCAGTAGATATTTAAAGCTCTTAAACTACAAAAAAGAAAACCTGAAAATAACTCAATTCTTTACCAGTAGAAAGGTCAGTTTGTAAGCTACATCTAGAGACGTTCTGGTTAAAAATTATCCAAAACAAAACCACTACAAAAGGTATTAGGCATAGTTACTCCTTCTTCAAAACAGTCCTTATTTGTTTAGTCACTGAGGCTCCATTCATTCTAGATACCCATCACTGCATAACAGATCCCCACAAGAGTCAGTGGCTTGAAACAGCCATCATTTTATTCTCTCTCTGGTTTCTGAGGGTCTGGAATTCAGGCAGGGCTTGGCTGGGTGGTTCCGGATGAGAGTCCTCAATGTGACTGCAGCCACAGAGAAAGGAGCTGGGGCTGGAATAAAGGGCGGGAGCGGGGGTGGGGAGCGGAGAGACAGCTGGCACAGGTGGAGAGCGGCAGGGCATCTTTCTCTTACTTCTTGTAGGCTCAGACCATGCAGTCTCTTCCCATGGACCAGTCTGGGCTTCCTCACAGCGTGGCAGCCTCAGCATGGTCCAGAGAGCAAGGTTGAGGATGCATCACCTTTTCCAACTCATCCTCAGAAGTAAGGCAGTGTTATTTTTGCCACATTCTACTGGTTACAAGTGAGACTCAAACCTAGCCAGATTCAAAGGGAAGAGATGAGACTTTATCTCCTGATGGGGTGTGGGGTGCGGGTGGGCAAAGAGAACATGTGACGATGGTGCGTCCATCTTTAGAGAAATGAGCCTCCCCCAGTCTAAGGTTAGCTGTGTACGGCAGATGTCACATACAAGGAAAACATCGCCATTCTCATTTCTGAGGTATGTAAACCAGGCAAAGCATTTCTAAGCTGCTTGTCACACAGAGGAGGGGAAGAAACCATCATATCCTTGTGTTTTAGCCCCTTGGCAACTTTAAAGATAATACAACATGTGGAAAGTACTTTGTGAACTTGAAGTTGTCGTGATCATTCAATGCAGTTTGGAAACATCTCTGAAAAGTTTGTTATCTCTGAAATTCTGACATATTATCAAGGGAGATGACACTCTCCTTGGCAAGTTTTATCTTCTTAACAAATAGCACTTGACTTGCCCTTAGAAAGTACTTGGGTATTTCCTAGAGTCTCATTTAATAGAGAACTTGGAAAGTAAAAACCATCACCAAGACTGGCCTTATAAACTGTTTCTCATTGGATGAGACAGTAAGTACAGCTGTGGGCAAGGAATGCTTCCCTTGGGCTGCAGTTTAGGAAAGAAAGTGCAACACAGCAGGTGCCAGGTGATTGGTCAGTCTGCTGTCCTCGGAAGGGACGGTCCCAAGGACAACATTACCGTCTGCAAACTGAAGCTCACTTCTTCTCCTGGGTCCAGCCAACTCTCATTTCACATCTTCCTGGGTTTTGTCCATTTTAGTTCTGATTTTTTAAATCTTTGATTCAAGCTTGCCATACATAAACATACATATACACATACACAAATATATATATGACAAATATATGTACGACAACCTTGAATCAAAAACTTTTAAAAGAAAATGCTTATCTCAGGATATTTAATTAACCAATGTTGGAACACTGCCATTTTCTTCTGCTTTGGGGTATATATGTGTGTTTAGAGAGGGGTGAACATTTAACCCCTGAAACGTTTTGATTCTCACTCTTCTTTTCTTCTGATTGCAGCTCTGCGTGCATGTGGCCTGCGGCATTCTGTTCCTTTTATAATAGATTTTCTTTCCTGGACCGGCAGTGAGCTTGGACACAGACAAGGGACGGGGCCTGGGGTGGCTAACGAGGTTTCTTGATTCAAGCTCGCCCCCTGCTGTTGGTTTGGTGAAGTGCAGTTTCTTTATTGTGTAGTGCATTTCTTGGCGCGGGGGATTCTGATCTCTTTCATCTCTGCAGGACTCCTCCACTGTTCTTTCTCCACATCTTCTCCAAGGGGCAACCTTCCAAGGTTCCCCTTCTGTCTCGAAACCTCGGGTCCCACACGCATTCCAGTATTTCCACCCAGGATGAGGCTTGTCTTTCTAGGGGTGATGTTTTCTGGGCTAGGTCACCACAGGTTCCCCAGACTCCTGTCCTTTTCTCCACATTTTCTCTGCTATCTCCGCCCACTGCTCCGGACAGGGGTGGGCTCCAGAGCTGCCTGGCTGGACTTGGGTGTTTATCTCATTAATCACAGGTAACTTGGAAGTTTGTAGAATTCTGTCTCCTTGAAATATGCACGGCATCTGTAAACAATGGTTTTCTTTGCTCTATTTGTCGATTTGGGTTATTTTTGGGGAAGTTACGCAAAGATATTTGGACGTAAGCAACCAGAATTCTATTGTAACTCAGAGCTCTATATGTCGAAATGCCATTTACTGCATTAAATGTGTCCGTTCTAGCCAAACCTACATACTCTTCACAATACAAGAATGTCTCAGCGCAGCGGTATAGGTAACTTTTTAAACAAGGAACACTTTGTCATCACTAGCATGCTTTCACACACGCACCCACAAAACCAGTTGTTTAAAAGACTTCCTGACAACCAAAGCAGACTGGAGCAAAAATTCTTAAATATCACCAGCTGTCACCAAAACACCCCAACCTGCCCCGACCAGATCGGCAGAGGGCAGAGCCCCTGACACCATCTGCCACCCTGAATGAAACCTCAGGTAGCAGAAGGCATTGGGAAAGCCACATCTGGGTTTCAAGCTGCCCTGGGATATTCAAGTTTCTGCCTAAATTCAGATAATCCTCGGGGTTGGAGGAGGGTGCTCCTGGCCTCGGTGCCAGCCCAGCTCTGACACACCCTGCAGGAGACGCTGTCCCCCCAGCACCGGAGGATGTCTGTGGCTGGGGGAGAGGAGGACAGGCCCTTCCCGGGGGCACGGCAGGCCTGAGGGCTGGGAATTGCCCGCCCCCCACCCCCCCCCCCGCTCCCGCCAAACAGCCCCCATTCAGGCCTGCTGGGAGCAGGCTTCGGAATCCTGGGCCCCCCCAGCGCTCACCCTCAGCAGGGTGACCGAGTCAGGTTGACACCGACCTTGTCCGCAGGCTGATTTGACAGATCACACACCCTGGATCAGCTGCCTCCCAGCACCCCCGCTCCCCTCCTGGTGTTTCCTAGGGTTCCCCGGCCCCAACATCCCCCTCCCCCGATGAGTCACACTTGGACCTCTGCTCAGGGCCTGCTTCTAGAGGCACCCGGAGTGAGGCAGCCTCCTGGGGGAGCCTCTCCTCCAGCCTCCCAGAGCCTCCAGTGGGACAGTCATCGCCCAGGTCAGAGCAAGGAAGGCGGCCCCAAACAAGGCGAGGACAGAGGTCGTGGATGCAATACGCCCGGGTCCGGGAGGCTCCTGAGCAGGTCCCCATGGGAGTGCCGAGCAGAGTCTGGACCACTGGTGGGGCTGTGGCGGAACATTTAAAGGGCGGGTGGTGAAGAGGACCCCCGGCTTTCTCTGACCCGGGCCTGCGGACACAGCAACGTCTCTGTAAATATTTGTGGGAGGGAGGAGTTCAGCGTGAGGGAACCACACTAACGTAAACCCTGTTCACCACGGAAGCCTCTTCCGGTCAGCACTCGAACAACAGGGGAACATTTGTTGATTCCTGATGCAACAGAGAAATCAGGGCAGCAGGCTGAGCTGGAGTTGAATTCGACAGAATCCCTCCCGCTGCCACCGTGGGGCTCTGAAAACCCGACCCCGACCCCCAGCATCCTCTCTGCGGCGAATTCTTGGGTGAGGTCGCATGTGCAAGGAGCTGTCATTTGTGGAGACGTGGACACGGCTCACGGGCGCCTCCCCAGCCCCTCACTCTGCCTCAAGGCTGGCGGGTGCCCCACGTCCCCACCCCACCCATTAGAGGCAAGAGCTGGCATCCCAGCATCCAGGTGTGCAGTGGAGCCCACGAAATACTCACTGAGTGGCTGAGATCAATGCACCTGTTCACCAGGTAGGGGCCACCTTAGTGATTCAGACAAGGACAATCCACCTGGGTCCTGTTTCAGAATAGGCCACGCAAAGCTCATGTCCTACCCAGGAGCAAGGGAAGCATTTTGAACGCAGGAGAGAAAGATGAACATTTACACACAAGATCACCACTGTTTTGAATTCTTGGAGAGATCAGTTCATCAAATCAACAGTTATTTTTAAATTTCATTATTTTACAATAATCAACACTTTTTTTTTTAAAAGATGTTGGGGGTAGGAGTTTATTAATTAATTAATTTATTTTTGCTGTGTTGGGTCTTCGTTTCTGTGCGAGGGCTTTCTCTAGTTGCGGCGAGCGGGGGCCACTCTTCATGGCGGTGCACAGGCCTCTCACTATGGCGGCCTCTCTTGTTGCGGAGCACAGGCTCCAGACGCGCAGGCTCAGTAGTTGTGGCTCACGGGCCTAGTTGCTCCGCGGCATGTGGGATTCTCCCAGACCAGGGCTCGAACCCGTGTCCCCTGCATTAGCAGGCAGAATTCTTAACCACTGCGCCACCAGGGAAGCCCAATCAACACTTTTTAATACACATTTCATGCCTGGCATGGGGTTAAATGCTGGGCACACGGCCAGGAACAGGCAGGCTCCAGCTTGACCCTCCCCTCAAGGAGCTTTGTGAGAAAGGCCACTCTAGTGCAATCAATCCACTGAATATTTTATGACTAATTCTCCTGTAAATATCTACTTTGTCTAATGTGGGTCTGTGGGATCTGGTCACAGAGCCCAGATAAGGAATGCCTAACCATCTAGGCATTAAAACCTCAAAGAATTAAACAGGGCTTTATATAAAATGTGTTCTAAATCACTCTCCCTTCCTTAAGTAAGCAACCTGTCAGGAGAAACGTTAACATTTCTGTGATCATCTGGGACCTTGATCATGGGACCTCTGATGGTCAACAACCTTCAGTGCATAGGCCTGCATGAAGGCTTTGCACCCTTCACTGTGAGGAGCATTATAAGTCCAAGCACAGGTTAGGGAGACTGGCCACAGACTTCCACCTGGATACACCTTTCCCGGAAAAAACAAAACCAAGTAGCACACCATCCTCCTCTCGTCAAAGCGCGGTGAAGGGGATGTGGATGCAGGATTTCCAGGTGATGCAACACTGCTGCTTTTCTAAACAGACCCCCGAAGCCGGGACATGAGCTTCCCCAACCTCACCAGTTCAAAGCCACAGTCGGTGCGCTCTCTCTTGCGCTCTATGATTATATCTGGCAGTATGATAAGTAGGTGATCCAACAGCACTGCGTCCAGCACGGCAGCCCCTGCGGCAGAGGCCACGGCTGCTCCCCAAGCACCCACGTGCCCCGTCTGTTTCTCAGACCTTCTTGCATCTGGGGAGTCTATGGGATTGGGTTCTGTCCAGCTACATAGGGGTGGTAGTTACGTGTGTCCCTCTTAGACGTGGGATTTAACCATCCCAGTCTGCAGCCCCTTCGCCCCTCCTGCAGTGACCTTGTAACTGTGTGTTCCTGATGACTTGCTGCAGTAAAGGACAGCCTGGGGCACTGAGCCCCGACCTGCAGAAGAGCCATCCAACACGCACTGCCAGACGTACACCTTTATGTATTAAGCTCCGAAAGTTTGGGGTTTATTTACTAACCTCTCCAGACAAACGCAACCATCCGGTCAGACGTGCCCTGCGTCTCTCTGTTACTGGGAAACCTGGCGTAAAATGCACGGAGGCCCTGCCCCCCATTCAGGACCTCCATTATCGTCCTTACTGCCCATCAGACTGAACTGTTACGCACGCATAACTCTTTCTAATTCTCTCTTTTGTGACAGGGGCTGTTCTTATCCCCATTTCACACATGAAGAAACTGGAGCTCAGAGACGTTCATTCATTTGCCTCGATACACACAGCTAGCGAGTGAGGCCCCGTCGCTTTACAGCGCACGCTCTTGTTCACCACACAGCACTGCCTCTCCGCCAGCCTCTTGCTTCCGCCCCAGCCATCTCCTGGAGGCTGCGTGCTTCACCTAACTGCATTGCTCCACGGGGGTCCCACGGTGATACTCCTGTCCACACTTGGTTTGACCTGAGATTTATGACACCCTAGGTTCAAAGGAGGGCAGGGCACGGGATGTCTCAGCAAAGAATGAAACACCATGGCCCCTTGTGATTGGACTTTTTGGGAGACAGTGCTTCTTCAAAACCCAGAAATTCATGACCGTGATGGGAAGCTATCTCTGCAAACAGCCCTGGGAAACGACTGCTTCCAGGTTATTTTACTGCCTTCCTTTGAACAGAGCCCCAGTTATATAGCTGCCTCCACGATGGATGAAGTTTCTCAAGAAATATCTTCTCCATTACCAACTCACGCTCTGAATCACATTCCACTCTGGCCCAAGAATTCCATCAATGAGCTTTGGTGTTTTATATTTTCGTCTCTGAATTTTTCGGAATTGTTCTAATTGTGTATAAGTAGATAGTACCTTTATAATCAGAAATGAAAGCTATTATCTATTAAAGAGGGACTCACAGGGAGGAGAAACGCTCAACTATTACACCAGCCGTAACAGAGGTTTTTTAGGGCAAACATTCGGACTCCCGGAGTGGGGTGGGTTTTACTAGGCTTGGACTGGCTTGAGATTTGGTGTCTTCTTTCCCTCGAGGCACAAAATATGCTGGTACTGATCGAAACCAAATCAATCGCACTGACTTGAGCTCTGTAAGCAATAGCTGTGATACTTTTACAAGTGCGGTGTGGCTGCACGGTCTCGGCAGCCAAGGTTTTATTTTAGAAAATCTCTTAAGTGTTCAGGTTTGTAAATATACTCCCATTTCTAGCTTTTGGATCTGGGGATGCTTACTTATCTGGGGCTCTCGGCTTGGCTACAGTTTGACAAGCGCGGCCAAAATGAATGTTTTCCTTCCTGGAAGGCATCACGGGTCCTGGGATTTGGAATCACATTCCTCACTCAATTCCCGGCTTCCATATCTTCTCACCTTGGGACCCCAAGCCAGTGAATCACATCCGCCCGAAGTTCAGTTCTGCTGATCCATGAACGGTGGGAAGTAACCGCTCACCCCAGGATGTAGTAAGAATGGGATGAGCTGACATCGGTGGCACGTCCAGCCCAGGGCCTGGCCCAGAGAAGCTGCCCCATGAGCTGCTCACTCCGTCCCTCCTCCCTTCCACACTGGCCGGGGGCTGGCCGTGCTCAGAAGTGAGCCTCTGAAAACACAAGCCAGAAGTTTCCTTCAACACTGTTCCTCAACATCTGGTTTTGCTGACTGTGTGCTTTTTTGATATCTATCACAATCCTTCAGCTTAATGACTGGAAGACTCAGTAACATAACTGCAAGTGCCCTTAGCTGCAGCACACGATCGAGACTAACTACTGTTGTTATTATTATTGTGAAGGTCATTTTTATCTGGGCTTTGAATGCCTGCTCTCGCTTTGACACACAAGATGCAGCATTTATCTTGTAGAACTGGCTGATGTAGTGAGAATTGAGCCAGAAATCAGACACCCTCCCTGTCCGCACTGCAATCCCCTCCCAGGCCTGACACCGCTTCTTTGGACACAGAATTGCAAAGAACATCACCAGGCAGGTCTCCTTGTACCACTTTGCAGTGACCCAAGTGGATAGATCCTCCGAAACACTGCCATTAGCATTCTCACAGGGTCAACCGCTGCATGGCCCTTTTTTTTTTTTTTTTTAATTAAAAAAAATTTTTTTGGCTGAGTTGGGTCTTTGTTGCTGTGCGCGGGCTTTCTCTAGTTGTGACGGATGGGGGCTACTCTTCATTGCAGTGCGCGGGCTTCTCACTGCGGTGGCTTATCTTGCTGCAGAGCACGGGCGCTAGGTGCGTGGGCTTCAGTAGTTGCAGCACACGGGCTCAATAATTGTAGCACATGGGCTTAGTTGCTCCATGGCATGTGGGATCTTCCCGGACCAGGGCTCGAACACGTGTCCCCTGCACCGGCAGGCAGATTCTTAACCACTGAGCCACCAGGGAAGTCCCCTGTCTTCTCTTTTAAGTTACTTTAAATTTTCTCTTGGGTATTCGTACCTTTTGACTTAATATGTTCCCCAATCCAAATTCTACTCATTGTAGTGTTCCCCAATTCAAGATCCAGCCTCTCCACTGCCGGTCTTCAAGGAACCCTGGAGTCGTGGGAAAGTCGGGAAGCTTGCGCCACCATCCCAGACACTAACGAGGCAGCTCTGTGGCTTCTCTGGGCCTCAGTTTCCTTCCTTGCACCCCAAGGGGCTCGGGGCTCTCCCAGCATCTGCTCTGTGCTCGGGACGTGGCATGGGAAGTCCGCTCCTGGTTTCTAAATCTTGGCTCTGGCCCCACTTACGAACTCTGTGACTTGGGACAAGCTTACTTAACTTCTCAGAGCCTGTGTTTACCCATCTGTAAAATGGGATCAAGGAGCTTACTTCACAAACTATGTGGGGACCCTGAATGGTATGACGTAGAGAAGGTTCCCAGCACAGTGGGAACTACTTTTCTTTTAATCACAGACTTTAAAAAAATTCTCATCAGAAGAGCTCTATTCAACTTAAGGCATTTTTTTAAAAACCATAACCACTCTTGGACAAACCCATAAAAAGATAACTATGAGCAAATCAGTTGTTTAAGGTCTCAGAGTCCAGCTCCGCTGGATAACTGTTTCACTCAGGCTTTTTTCAGGTGACACTGTCCTCTGTGATGTCAAGAGCAAAAAGAACAAAGATGATGCTGTTTTGTTTTCTGGTTTTTTTTTTTTTTTTTTTTTACTTCTTTAATTTGAAAAAATTAGAAAAAGATAAGTTTGAAATTAGAGCAGGTAGCACACGGGAAGCAACAAACTAAAAAGAAAAATCGAAATAGGTAAAAACAACTAAGTCATAAAAGTACAATTTACAGTCTCTCATATCTCATAAAAACAAACAAAAACACAAAATGTCTTTCCTGCTAGATTAGACTTCTTGATCTCTCCAGAAAGGGGACAAAACGCAAGTAGTGATGTGAGATTAAAACCAAACATAACTGTTATTCATCCCAGCAACATCTAAATAAATGGCCCACAGGGCCTCAAACGTGAAGTGTGTGTGCTGTAAGAACCTGGACACATAATTTAACTTTTCTAGGACTTGGTGTTCCCCTTCTGTAAAGTTAGGTGCTAGGATTCAACGATTTTTAGGGTCTTTTGTTATCTAAAGTTCTTTGTCTACGTAAATGCTTATGCAAATTTAATTCACCATCTTGTCTGAACACAGATACTGCACCTGTTTTATAACACCTGTCAAGGAAGCATGTTCGTGTAGATAATTTATAAATTTGTAAATGCCCAGGGGCAATAATACCCCTTGCATTTCTAAAGTTATCACTTCTGTATCAGGAGACTTTATTTTTCCTTTCCAAACAAATAAACATCTATTCAGCTAGACCTCAAACAGAGACGTGGTTTTTTTCTTTTCCATTGAAAATATAGCTTCTATAGCATTATTTGCCTTTCTGGGAATTTCATTAGATTTGGAGGAAAATCACACCCCGTAAGACTGGAGTGTAGCACGTGTCGATTGTAATCAGAGGTCCCAAGTCTCCCAATATTCAATTATGTTTTTGTTTCTAAGAGTGAAATCTGACTTTAAAAAACCGCAAAGTAAAAGCCCAGGGATGCCACAAAGCAAGGCTTTGCTCCCCCTGAGCATTTTATTTGTTTTTTCACAGTACTTTTTAATTCTTGTGGAATGAAAACTGCACCAGAGCCATGAAAGAGTTCATGTGAACAGGAAATCCCCCTCATCACAAAGAAGGCTGATTCTCAGCTGGAAACAAATATAAAGTTAGAGAAAAATATTGGTGAAGTTTCTGCCATGAGTCAAGATGGCTCCAGTTTACTTGAGGGTTTAGTTTAAAAGCGTCATTTTCTGGAATCTCCAGGCTATGTTGGGGGGCGGTGTCAAATCTAATCAACAATTTATAAAAGCCTGTTTAATCCCTGTGGTGTCATTTTATGGTAACTGGAGTGTGGGATTTAAAACTTCCTGTGTGGAGGAAAAAATGTAAAGAAAGCAGAGCTCAGGTTCCAAACGACCTTTTCCTCAGTGAGACTGGGGTTACCCTAACCTGGCTCTCCACTGGTGCTAAGACCCCAGCAGACAGGTGAGCAGGGAGCCATAGGCAGAAGGGGCCCTGGTGGAGTGGGGATGGGGAAGGGGTCCCCTGGGCTTAGAGGGGAAGGAGCTTGTATGGACCAGGCCACCAGTAGTTGGTGTAACCCCACTCCTGGGGGCACGGCTCAGCCACACACTTATTCCCCATTTCCTTGTGTTTCCCCTAGCAATGCCCATCAGCATCCTTCCTTTCCCCGCCTCACCAGGATTTCCACAGCCTCTGCCTGCAACCTCAGCCCCTTTAAAGGCTTCACATTCAAACAGAATGAAAAAACAAACAAAAATCCAAAACACTTTGCTGTTAATGATGGAGAAGGATTAAAGGATGGAGGAGGATTAAAAAACACTCCCTCCTGTTTTTAAGAGCAGAAATAAGACAAGGACGCCCACTTTCACCACTTCTATTCAACACAGTACTGGAGAAGCCCAAGCCAGAGCATTAGGCAAGAAAGAGAAATAAAAGGTATCCAAATTGGAAAGAAAAGAAGAGTTATCCCTGTTTACAGATGACATGATCTTATATGTTAGAAAATCCTAAAGATTCTGCAAACAATTAGAACTAACAAAAGAATTCAGCAAAGTTGCAGGATACAAAATCAACACGCAAAATCAGTTGCATTTCTATACATTTAGAATGAACAGTACAAAAAGGAAATTAAGAAAACAATTCCATTTATAATCACATTAAAAAGAATATAATACTTAGGAATAAATTTAAATTTTTCGAAGGAGGCAAAAGACATACACTGAACACTACAAAATGTTGCTGACAGAAATTAAAGAAGACACAAATAAATGGGAAGACATTCAGCGTTTACGGATTGGAAGATTTATATTAAGATGTCAATACTAACCAGATGTAATGCAATCCCTAGCAATATACCAACACCATATTTTCTTTTGCAAAAATTGAAAAATTCATCCTAAAATTCATATAGAATCTCCAGAAACCCTGAATAGTCAAAACAATCTTAAAAAAGAAGAACAAATTTGGAAGACTCACACTTCCTAATTTCAAAACTTACTGTAAAGCTACAGTAATCAAAACAATGTGGTATTGGCATAAAGACAGACAAAAAGACCCACAGATTAGAACATAAAGCCCAAAGATAAACCCATGCATATATGGTGAAATAATTTTCAGTAAGAGTGCCAAGACCATTCAATGAGGAGAGGACAGCCTTTCCAACAAATGGTGCTAGGAAAAATGGATATCCACATGCAAAAGAACGCAGCTGGTCCCTTAACTTATACCATATACAAAAATTAAAACAGATCAAAGACCGAAGTGTAAAAGCTAAAACTATAAAACTCTTGCAAGAAAATATAGGAGAAAAACTTTAAGACATTGTATCTGGCAATGATTTCTTGGTACGACTCCAGAAGCAGACAACAGAAAAGAAAAAAAAAAAAAGATAAATTGGACTACATCACAATTAAAAAACATGTGTGCCTGAAAGGACACAAGCAATTGAGTGAAAAGGCAGCCTACAGAATGGGAGAAAATATTTACAAAGCATGTATCTGATAAAGGATTAATATCCAGAATATAGACTGAACTTCTACAACTTGACAACAAAAACAAACAACTAGGTTTAAAAATGGTCAAAAGACTTGAGTGAAAATTTCTCCAAAGAAGATATACAAGTGACCAACAAGCAAATAAAAAGATGCTCCACGTAAGTAACCATTAGAGAAAGGCAAATCAAAACCACAATGAGATACTATGTTGTACCCATTAGTATGACTATTACCCAAAAAAACCACACACACACACACACAAAAAAAAACCCCAAAATAACAAGTGTTAGCGAAGATGTGGAGAAATCGGAACCCTTGTGAACTCTTGGCGGGAATGCAAAATGGTGCAGCTGCTATGGAAAACAGTATGGCAGTTCCTCAAGAAATTAAAAATAGAATTACCATATGATCTAGCAATCCCACTTCTGGGTATACACCCCTAAAAACTGAAAACAAATATCTCTTTCAAAGAGATATTTGAATTTGCATGTTCAGAGAAGCATTATTTACCATAGTCAAAAGGCAGAAGCAGCCCAACTGCCCACCGACAGATTAACAGATAAACAAAATGTGGTATTACATGCAATAGACTATTATCCAGCCTTAAAAAGGAAGGAAATTCTGCCACGTGCTACAATATGGTTGAACCTTGAGGACATTATGCTAAGTGAAATAAGCCAGTATTTCATGTGGTAAATACATAGCATTTATGCTGTATGAAATAAGCCAATAAACAAGACAAATACTGTATGATTCTACCTATATGAAGCATCTAGAGTTGTGGAAATCAGAGACAGAGAGTGGAGTGGTGATTGCCAGGATCTGGAGAGAGAGGGATGGAGAGTTATCGTTTAGTGGGTATTTCCGTTCGGAAAGATGAAAAGAGTTCTGTGGATGGAAGGTGGGGATGGATGTACAGCAATCGGAATATACTTCATGTCGCTGAACTGTACCCTTAAAATGGTGAAGATGGTAAATTTTGTTATATTTTACAATTAAAAAAGAAGGGAAAAAAACTATAACCAATCTATTAGTTGAAATTCTTTCTTTGTTAAAGAATTTGATGGTCCACCAGCAATACAGGCTTACAAATAAGAGAGAAGATAGTTAAAGGCGGGGTGGGGCGGTATATGTGCGCCTTCACACCTCCACTGCCGCCCTTCACCCCTTTTCCTATTTCATCAACTCACTGCAAAGAAATTATTGGTAGACTTGAGGGCACAGAAAGGATGGCGGTTTGAGAATGCCTAGGAAAGTGAACTATAAACGAACTATAAACGTCACAAAAATATTTGTGTTAAGTATTTCTATTTCAGAGGGAAATTGTGAAACCAGATTTCCTGAGCATCTCTCCACAGCTGTGGTGGGAGCCAAGCTGGAGGCTCGGACAAGGGAGGCTGGGGGGAACACAGGTTCCCGGATGCACCAACTGTCACACCCACCTGCACAACGGTGGGTCCCGTGATGGAAAGTTCCTCAGCCTGCTGACTCGGAGAATCAGGCTCTGTCCATGGATACACCTGGGGCCAAACTGTTCCAGCCCTGATTAGCTTGACCTTGAGCAGGTCACTCATGCTGTCCAAGCTTCCATCTTCCCAGTGTCAAATGGGCATAAGACGAGTACCCATCTTCAGGACTGGTGCAAGCGCTTAAAAAGACAGTGCATGGTCTGTGCGGGGTACGAGACATGCACAGACTCAATAAAGGCCAGCTCTCACCGTGATGCCCAGTTCAGTCAGCCCTCAGTGCTCTACCGACAAAATCAAGAGGTCTCTTCAGCCCCAAGGCCCTTCTCCATCAGACTCAGAAACCGCGTGTTAGGGGGCGCCAGATGAGCCCCAACTATCAGAGGGGCTCTGTCTGCGGGGGAGATAAGCAGTTAAGAGGAATGAACCAGCAGCAACCCTTGAGCTGCAACATTTTCAGACTCCTGTCACCAGATCAAGAAACATAAAATTCTGCACTTAGGACCATCCTGCTCCATGAGCTAACCCTAGAACAACACCTCCATACCTCTGCTATAGACAATGTCACCCTCTCCTGGATTTAGATATACTAAAACGGCTAACTGTGGGTTTGCAGCTCGAAGCTCTCTTAAGCTCCAGACCCTGGAATCAGTCTCCTTGACACCTCCGCCTGAGTTCCCACTGTCACTGCAAACTTAACACATACAACAGGGGACTCTTCAGTGTCACGCCTTTTCCTCCCAGGTTTACCATCTCCTTCAGTGGCACTTCCGCTAGCCCGAGTGGTCAATGCAGGAAGCCCGGGGCCATCCCGGATGATTTCCTCCTTTGCACACCTCACAGCAAATCCATCATTGAGCTCTGCTGGGTCTTCTCTAAACAGTGCCTCTGATTCTTCCCGAGAACCCAGAGCCGCCCTCTGAAGGATTACAAGACTCTCCCATCTGGTCCCCTCGAGGCCACTCTTGCTTCACTGAAACCCTTTCTGTAACCAGCAGTCAGGGTGATCTTTTTAAGATAAAATCCTATTACAATCGGTTCCACCGAGTGCAGGTGTTGTCACCCGTCCTCTTGAACAATCCCAAGGTTCTCTCCTACTTCAGTGCCGGGCTTCGGGGGGTGGGGAGGGGCAGGCGTTGCTGGAGCCAGTTCAGATGCATTACGTAAGCTGAGTTCAGGAACCTGAGCTCTGCCCTCACCAGTTTTCTGTGAGAAAAAAGAGCGGAGCCTGCAGAGACCTGTGAATCCTGCCCCTGCGTGACAGCAGTGGTTCCACGGGACAGAACCTCAGCGTTTGAACGGAGGAAACTCCAAGGTCATGGTGTTGGTCAGGGGGAAAGCAAGGGCAGGACCATGCGTTTTCTACAAAGCTAAATCTATTCTTTTAATTACATGTAAATATTATTTTATGGTATTTATGTAATATCATAGAATCTTTTTTATTATTTTTAGTGTCACACCCCATGATGTTATTTTTTTTTTCATGATGTTATTTTTAATAGGCTGTGATCAGAATCTGCATTATTAGGAATTTGGAAGTTCTATTACTCATCTCCCAAATCCAGTCATTTGGTCTCTAGCACTCCCTGAGGCAGCAGAAGGAGAAGCTGTGGTTGGTTAAGGGCTGACTCTCCAGGGACCCTGGCACCCAGCGCTGCAGGTTTAACAGACAGCACACCTCCAAACCAGCAGTCGAGATCCACCCACTTCACCTGTCATTTCCTTAAGCCTTCGGCTCCCATTCTCGGCTTCCTCCACTTCTGGGCGGGTGCCGAGGACTCCCTGCCCTGAGAACAAAGCAGGAAGGCAGGAGTGAGGTGATTCCTATCGGGCGCTTTGACCACAGAGTAAACTACTCACCACCGAGAATGCCTGACTCTACTCCTGACCGTGTGCACTGGTCACACTTCTTGCATATTTGATCATTTTCCAACTTTACATCCTGTTATGGGTTGAATTATGTGTCCTGCAAAAGATCAGTGGGGTTCTGATCCCCAGCACCACACAGAATGGGCCCTTATTTGGAAATAGGGTCTATGCTGATTTCGTCAAGATGAGGTCTTTAAGTCCCTAATCCAGCGTGACCCGGGTCCTCATAAAAGGGGCAAATTTGGACACAGACACGTGCAGAGGGAAGGCCATGTGCGGACGCAGAGGGAGGACGTCACTGGAGGATGCAGGTGGAGACTGGAGCCCTGCGTCCTCAGGCTGAGGATTGCCCAAGGCCACCAGAAGGTAGGAGAGGGGCCCAGACCGGTTCTGTCCTTGGCACCTCCAGAGGGAGTTAATGGCAGCTCTAATACACCTTCGTATTTCCACAAAGAGATGCTCTGGAGATGTGATGGGTGTGGCTAAGAGTGTAGGTCCTGGCATTTGACAGAGCAGCTTTGAATTTCGGCTCTTCCATTCTCACACTTTGTGACCACAGACAAGTTACTTAACCTCTCTGTGCCTCGGGTCTACGATCTGAAGAAAAGAGGGAAAATAAAACCACTTCCTGTGTCCCAAGGGACAACCCAGGGGGTAACCATCTCACAGGCGCTCGGTGTCCCTGGCTGATGTGCTCCTCAGCTGGACCTTGAAGCCCTGGTCAGCGGACGCTCATGTCTCACGTGGCCCGTGGCGAGCTCCGTGGCGAGTGGCCCGCGTGGTCGCACAGGCCCTGCATTCAGGAAGGCCTCACTCTTGGTTTAACGCTCTGACACCTCCTTGAAATTTTTCATAATTTTTGACCAGGGCGCCCCCATTTTCATTTTGCATTGAGCCCCACAAATTATGTAGCGGTCCTGCCTGGCCCCTCAAGTCACGTGCGTGGGTTGAAACTTGTCTGTCACCGGGGTTTGCAGGGCGGCGTCCTCTTCCGGAGGACGGAAGCAACTCTCCCGGGTCTGGAGCCTTTATTAGCTGTAAGCATCCCAGTCCCTCGGCCCAGCCCTCCGATCCTTCCGGAGGCTGCATTCAAATTTCCAAATGTCTTTATCTCTGTCTTAAAGTTGAGCACTGCATGTACTTACACTTAAAAAAATCTCTCTTGCAGAAACTTTTTCCAGGGTTTGGGGAAAAGAATCAAGAGAAAGAGCTTCCAAGGCTCGTGTTCTTCCTGATTCCACAGCACGGCCCCCGTGCCCTGGGCTGGTGCAGCCAAGCGGGCAGCGTCTCCGGCAGGAAACTGGAAAGCTGCCTCACAACAGGCGAACTTTTATTTTTAGCCCAAAGGGATATTTTGGCCCTTTAGTCACCCCACCCAAGCTTCACGATTCTTTGTGCCTTCACTATTTAATTCAAGAAGCTTTTATTAAGTACCTTCTATAGATATGCCAGCACTACTCTGGGGACAAACCAGACGAACCCCCGACTTGCCCAGCGCGTGTCAGGTGCGAACAGATGCCGGGAGAACAGAGGAGGGCGTGGGTCGATTTGCTGCTTTTCACGGGGCGGTCAGGGACACCGTCTCTGCAGTGATGCTCGGGAGAGACCAGAGGCAGTGAGGGCGGGTCACGTGGGGATCTGGAGGGAGCCCATCCCTGGCTAAGGAGGAGCCGGACAGGGCTGGGACGGGGGCAGGCTTACCACCTCTTGGGAGGGCGGGAGGGGAGGGGAGACGGGTGCTGAGCCCTGGCCATAAAGGGACTTGTGGGTTGTAGAGAAGGCTGTGGGTTTTACTCAGAGTGAGATGAAAACTGGAAGGAAAGGCAGTGACATGTTTTTAGAAGTCGGCTGTGAGTACCCCGTGGAGAGAAACACTGCAGGGAGGCAAGAACAGAGCAAGGCCATGCGTCAGGCGGACACTGCAGGAATCCACGTAAGAGACGATGGGGGCTTAGAGGTGGTGGCAGTGGGCGGGCGACATGTGGACAGCTCAGGGATACTGCTTGAAGGCAGAGCAGATCAAACCTGCTGAGGGACTGGATGCAAGATATTGGGGTAGGGGGACAGTCCACGGTGTTGAGCCTGAAAACCTGGGAGAATGGAGCTACTGGATGAACCGGGGAAATGAGAGGAGAGGGCAGGACCAGGCGGGCAGGACAAGGAGTCCGCTTGGGACACATCCAGTCTCAGATTCCTACGAGCCCACTGAGCGGAGATACCCAAGAGGCCACTGGGCACGCAAGAGCGGCTGCAGTTTCGGGGAGGCTTGACTTGGAAACCATCGCGCGCAGGTGGGATTGAGAGCAGCAAGGCTGGATGAGATCGCCTAGCGGAAGAATCAACTAAAAGAGACCAAGGACTAAGCCCCAAGGCACTCGATGGTCAGGGATTAAGGAAATGGCGGGGGGGGGGGTTTGCAAAGGAGGCTGGGAAGGAGCCCCCAGCGAAGCAGGAAAAGCGAGGGAAAGTGTGGTGTTGAAAGCCAAGTATATGTAAGAAGGAAGGGCGGGTACCTGTGTCTGATGCTACTGGAAGACGGAGGGAGATGGGGACCAAAAACTGGCCACGGGATGTGGCAACGTGGAGGTCACGGGTGCCCCTGACAAGGTCAGATGGGGTTACAAGACCTTGATGGGAGCGGGTCTAGGAAAGAATGGACGGGGGAGTGGGGACAGGGAACACACCCCTGCGAAAAGGGAGGAGTGGGAGGCAGGTGTGGGGTCAGGGGAAGCTTCTCTAAAGATGGGTGATACGACGGTATGACTGTACCTGGACGGAAGTGAGTCAGGAGAGACGCCAGGAAACTGGTGATCCAAGACACAGAGGGAGCCACTGTGGGAGGGATGTCCTCGAGTATGGGGAAAAGTTGGGGTCCACTGCACCAGCGCAGGGGTGGGCCCCAGAGAGGAGGACAGACGATCTATCCATCGTGGCAGGAGGGGGACACAGCAGGTGCATCCAGGGGCAGGTCTGTTGGTAGTTTCAGGGCAGGAGTCATGGGAGTTCTAATTCTAGCATCTCGGTGAAATAAGAAGTAAGGTCATCAACTGCGAGTTGAGGAGCGCGAGAAGTGCGTGGGAGGTTCTAGAAGGGAGGACTCAGCATGAAATAGTCCGGGGCTTCTTTTTTTCCAAGCCCATTAGTGGGCTGTGAAATCGATTTAGACGGTCACCATCAGCACACTTTAAGTAAATGAAATAGGATAGGGTCAGAGAGAAGGGAAAAGGAAACATCAGAGCAGTGTTAGTTTCTGAAACTTTATCTCCCGTATATATGTGAATGTGATTTTTTTTTTTTTTAAGTCTGTCAAATCTGATCTGAAGAGGAGAGCAGATGGACTGATAAATGGAACAGGAGCCCTTGAGATCAACGGCCAGAAACCCTCAACGCGCCCGTGGTTTTCCAGCCTGTCCGCCTGCCTGGTGCAGACACAGACCAGGGTTTGGATTCAGTCGGGGGAGTCCCCTGAGAGAGACAAGAAAATTAAGGTTTATGCAAAGGAACAGCTATAACCCCAGACCCCGAGATCCAGGCTGAGAAGGACGCAGGTGAGGATGTGACGTGGACGAGGGGCAGTGACCAGGTGGCAGGGTCAATGGATTGTAGAGCATGGTTGTGGCCGAGCCAAAGCAACGCTACAGGAAAAACAAGATTCCACATCCCCTCCTCGAGACAGAGGGCAAGGCGGATCGCGTCCCCTCACCGTCCATTCGAAGACCTTTTCTGTTAAACGTTAAGTTTATTGGAAAATGCTTTATCAGTCAGAGGGTTTTCTCCTTGCTTCTGTGCTGGGTTTTCACATGGTGTGTAAACGTGCTTGAAGTCAAATGGCTTAATAGCTTGGTCCATTTTCCTAGCACTCACCAAAAAATGTTTCCTCAAAGGCAGTTTTGCTAAATTACATAATAATCATGCAGCTGTATAAGTACCTTCAGTTCAGTCAACCTTTAACAACTACTTTGCCATAATTTATTGATTTTTATCTCTGTTTCTAGAATGCTGTTTAATCTATAAAAGCATCAACATCTTTGAGAACTACGAAGTCTTGGTTCTTATGCCAGGCTCTTTTTCTCTCTCTGGAAGAACTGAATACAGCTTACCCTGAAGCCTTCCATACTTTCACGGGATGTATCATCTTTCACGGGATGTACAGAGAATCCCACAGAACAGTAAACAACAACTAAGACCCAGAACTTTAAATGGACTTATGGAAAAACAGAAGTGAAAATGCTACATTTTCAAACTATTCATTTTCTTTTACCCTTACAGTTGATCATTTTTTTTCTCTTGCAATTCTTATTTTAATGGTTTCTTGATACTTACACTAAATGAAAAATACCTTAGGAAAAAACTAAGAAATAGATATTTCTACCTTATATCGATAGTTAAAATTAGATCTAGTGATAGATCTCTTGAGAGCTTGAATCATAATGTTTAAAATCTCATCTCAGAAATACTTGAAAATGATGCGACCTACAAGGGCTTAATTTCCAAAATACAAATAGCTCATACAACTCAACAACAGAAAAACAAACAACGCAATCCAAAAATGGGCAGAAGACCTAAATAGACATTTCTCCAAAGAATACAGATGGCCAATATGCACATGAAAAGATGTTCAACATCACTAATTATTACAGAAATGCAAATCAAAACTACAATGAGGTATCACCTCACACTGGTCAGAATGGCCATCATTAAAAAGTGTACAAATAACAAAAGCTGGAGAGGGTGTGGAGAAAAGGGAACCCTCCAACACTGTTGGTGGGAATGTAAGTTGGTGCACCCACTGCGGAAAACAGTATGGATGTTCCTCAGAAAACTAAAAATAGAGTTACCATATGATCCAGGAATCCCACTCCTGGGCATATATCCAGACAAAACTATAATCCAAAAAGATACACGCACCCCTACGTTCATAGCAGCACTATTCACAATAGCCAAGACATGGAAACAACCTAAATGTCCACTGACAGATGAATGGATAAAGAAGATGTGGTAAGTATATATATATACACACACACACACACACACACACACACACACACACACACACGCACACACACAATGGAATACTACTCAGCCATAAAAAACAAAATAATGCCATTTGCAGCAACATAGATGGACCTAGAGATTATCATACTACGTGAAGTAAGTCAGAAAGAGAAAGACAAATACCATATGGTATCATTTATATGTGGAATCTAAAATATGACAGAAATGTCTATGAAACAGAAACAGAATCACGGACATAGAGAATAGACTTGTGGTTGCCAAGGGGGAGGGGGTTGGGGGAGGGACGGAGTGCGAGGTTGTGGTCAGCAGATGTAAGCTAGCATATATAGGATGGATAAACAACAAGGTCCTACTGTAGAGCACAGGGAACTATATTCAATACCCTATGATAAACCATAATGGAAAAGAATATTTTACAAAGTGCATATGTATGTATAACTGAGTCACTTTGCTGTACAGCAGTGATTAACACAACATTGTGAATCAACTGTACTCAATTAAAAAAAAAAAATCTCATCTCAGACCACGTGGTACTGTCATGTAATTCTGGCTTCTCTGTCGCAACCCTTATTCCAGCTGCTGGGTTCTCAGAAGAGCAGGTGAGTGGTCTCCTTATCTCGGGAGGGTCTGCAGGTTGAATTGCAGCCCCTGGTAGCCATGGGTTTCATTCATCTCTGAAGCCTCCTGTGATTGGCTAGTTTGAAGCAATTCACAAGTCCATGGTCTTACGCTTCCACTGCGGGGCTGGTGCAAACTACCAGAACTGGGGGGGAGGGGGGGAGGGGGAGGGTGACTACAGCACAGAAAAGATGGAAGGTGCAGGTACGAATGCGCTCAGATGCTTAGGTGTATTTAGTGACTGGCCGGGACGGTGAGGATTTATGTTGTCATCTCCTGACAGGATTAAGAAGCTCTTCAGATCTTAAAGTTCCCTGAGGTTCTCAATGTCCCCTGTCCTATACCTCACCAGTCTTCAAGGAACTGGGAGCCAACAGTGGTAGAAACCAAGGGCTAACTATGTCCACGAAGGCTCTTTGCATAGTTACAGGCATCCTGTGATTATGTTGACTATTTCCAATAAGATCTGAGGGCAGAACTGAGGGAAATCAACATGGTGAGGAAGCTTCAGAGATGGTTTCTGGTGAGCCAGTGTGACCACCATGGGCCAGTAAGCCGCACACATTATCCCTCACAGCAGAGGGTTAGTAAGAAACTCCTGTGCCTCGCACCATCCCAAGAAATGGAGGAGGGACCATCTTCCAACCACCCACCCTGCCGGCTTCTGTGGGGCTGAGAACAAGCGTCCCAGGTCAAGGTCTGCGCGGGTCCCTGTACCACTTTCAAACACGTCTTCCCTCCCACCGCTGGCGCCCCTGTCTCTGCAGGAGGACAGCCTTCAGGCTGACGGGCCCTGCTCGGACTGCGTGCGGGAGCCAGAAGCGCTTGGGGCAGCCAAAGACTGACCCGCGAGGGGGCACAACGATGCCTGCGTCCAGTAAGCCTCGGATCCGGCCACTCTCCTGGGTCCCACACTGTCTCCAGAACTTTCCTGTGAAGATGTCCCCTTATCTCCTTTTATAGACAAAGGAAGCTGAGATTCTACTTAGATCAAAAATAGAGCACAATTCCCCGCAGGGCCTGAGCTGTTCCACCCAGGGCAGCTGACGACAGCTTTCCCTCCGAGACCCTCTCCATCTGTCCACACGGTCTGGGTCTTCAGGACATGATGCTGCCCTAAGCCGGCCTCTGCTGGTCCCGCATGTGAAGCACCTGCCTCCCTGGTCTAGGAGCCCTCAGAGGGCCTGGACCACGGCTTCCCTCTCTCCACACTTCACAGGCGGGGAAGCTCGGGTCCATAGTGGAGCCACAGTGAACGACGCATTCTTCCCCCAAACGTCCACACTCCTCCTGGTTCTTGTTCTTTGCACTGGACCCTCCTCTACCCCAAACCCAGTGGATACCAGCTAACACCCACCACCCCGTCCATCCAGCTAATCCCTTCCACTGTGCTCCTGTGACACCCAGGACAGGAGGAAGTGCCCCTTCTATGTGCAACCACGCCACCCTTGAATGGAAGAAGGAGGTTGCTGCCCTCTGCCAGCCCCCTGCTCTTTGACATGACTCCACCCCCAGGAGGTACCACAGTCCCGGGGAAACAGAGTGCAAGAGAGGGGGATGGCTTTTTGGGACGCAAGTCCACCATCTTCTCAGTCGGCTGGCTTTCCAAATAAAGTCACCATTCCTTCCCCCAACAACTCGTCTCTCCATTTACTGGCCTGTCATGTGGCGAGCCGTATGAGCTTGGACTAAGTCACATGAGTGGAACACTGACCACCCTGCCCTGTCCTCACCAGTGTTTGTAAGTATCCCCTTCAAGGCCAGGGGCCCTTCGGGCCGGGAATTACAGAGGGATACCCGCAGAGGTCAGATCCCAAAGGAACCTTGGTGCCCATCCCGGAAGTCAGCCAGGACCCACACCTCCCAGCATCACTGAAACCAAAAGCAACCACATCCCTGCAGGACCAGCCCAGGTTTGTATCTTCTCCCCCAGGCATCCTGCTGCCTAGGAAATCAGTGAGGCCTGAATCTGCCCAAGAAATGCCTACAGGCTCTAATTCAACTACTGGGGGCAGAGGATCAAAAACGATGTCTCAGGTCTTCCCAAATCAGTGGCTAGGCCTAATACAATTCCAAACTAACGCCATGGAATAAAACCAATGGGAAGAATTAAGGCGAACATTGCCAAGAAAATCTGGGGAACAAAAGGAAAGAAAGATAAAGAGGCGAAAAGTGGAGTGGGATTTGCTCAGCCAAATACAGCATGTTTTACAGAGTTGGGGAGAGATGGGTTCATTCACCAAATGACGCTGGGCCTTTGGGTAAACTAGTGGGGACCAAAAAGAATGAAGTTGCATCCTTACTTCACAAACCATCTGCCAAATGATTCCAAATGAATTTCAACAGTCATCTGTAAAACTGAAAGCATCAAGGTAAGAAGAAACTGTACATGGCTCGCTGACTGAGGACGCAGAAAGGATTTCTACGCACAGGAGCCCATTAAAGAAATCCATAGGAAAAGTCCAGGCATTTGACTACATGGAAGGTTAAAGTATTTGTGTGATAAAAAGTCACGAATGCACAGCACTTAGTTGAACAAAGTCTGGATCGTTGAGACGAGGATGGTTGTTTAGATGACATCTCACTTTCTGTCGCCACATGTTGAAGGCAGCCAAACCCCAGGCTGGTTACAGAGATACGGTCTCTGGTTTTGGCCCTGCGGGGTCATGGGGGGGTCTTGGCTGATTTCTGGGGACACAGGGTCCAGGAGCAATTTGACCTGTGAAGGTGCCCCTCCCTAACCATCCAGGAGACACATCTGCCTCAGTTCATTTTTCAAAAATGTTCTTGTACTCAAACCTGAGTTTAAATGCAATGGGGAGCTAGATATTTGTAATAAAACCTGTGGTGATATCTTCAATAAAGGAAAAAAAGATTAACTCAAAATGGATTAAAGCCTTGAACATAAGACCTGAAACCATAACAATCCTAGAAGAAAACATAGGTGGCAAGCTCCTTGACATCAGTCTTGGCAATGATTTTTTGGATCTGACACCAAAAGCAAGGGCAACAAAAACAATAAACAAACAAACAAGGTGGCACTACATCAAACTAAAAAGCTTCTGCACAGCAAAGGAAACCATCAACAAAATGAAAAGGCAACCTACTGAATGGGAGGAAATATTTGCAAATCATATATCTGATAAGGGGTTAATATCCAAAATACAAAAAGAACTCATACAACTCAATAGCAAAAGAATCATACAATCTGATTAAAAAATGGGCAGAGGATCTGAACATTCTTCCAAAGATGTACAGATGGCCAACAGGCATATGAAAGGATGCTCAACATCACTAATCATGAGGGAAATTCGATATCGCCTCACACCCATTAGAATGGCTATTATCAAAAAGACAAGAGATAACAAATACTGGTGAGAATGTGGAGAAAAGAGAACACTTGTGTGCTATTTGTGGGAATGTAAATTGCTGCAACCACTATAGAAAACAGTACGGAGGTTCCTCAAAAAATTTAAACTAGAACTGCCATATGATCCATCAATTCCACTTCTGGGTATTTATCCAAAGAAAATGAAAACACTAACTTGAAAAGATATCTGCACCCCATGTTCACTGCAGCATTATTTACAATAGCCAAGATATGGAAACAACCTAAGTGTCCACTGATGGATGAACAGATAAAGATGCGGTACATATATATAATGGAACATTATCTAGCCATCAAAAAGAATGAAATCTTGCCATTTGCAGCAACATGAATGGACGTTGAGGGCATCATGCTAAGTGAAATAAGTCAGACAGAGAAAGGCAAACACCTTATGGTCTCACTTATATATGGAATCTTACAAACACACACACACAACCAAGCTCATAGATACAGAGGACAGATTGCTGGTTGCCAGAGTTGCAGGTGCAGGGGGTAGGGACGGGGAAGAAATGGGTGAAGATGGTCAAAAGGTACAAACTTCCAGGTATAAAATAAATAAGTCATGGAATGTAATGAACAGCATGGTGACTATAGTTAATAATACTGTATTGCATATTTGAAAGTTGCTGAAAGCAAATAGGTCTTAAAGGTTCTCATCACAAGAAAAAAAATTCTGTAACTCAACAGTGATGGATGTTAACTAGACTTATGGTGATCATTTCACAATACATAGAAATATTGAATCATTAAGTTATATACCTGAAACTAATATGATGTCTGTTAAAAAAAAATTCACAACCTGGGGTAAGCCTGGGCCCTGGCCAATCACAACACATGCTGGCCAGGAACTAGTGGGTTGAAAGTTCCGGGTTGTCCGGCTCATCATCAATGCAGGCTCTTTCTCTTTCCTTCCCTGGACCTGGATGTGGGCTTCTAGGTTCTACCTTGACGCCATTCTGCTTGGCCCGTGGCCTCTCTCTGGGTGAGTTCACCAACTCCCCTGCTCCAGTCCCCCACAGCACCCCCGTGACCCCCTGACTCTGCCTGCTTATTGACAATTTCTATCAGGTAACATACAGGACTTCAAAACTCAGCGGGTTGGAAATCACACTCAGTATTTCCTCCCCACTCTCTTCCTTGGCCACACATGCAGAAGGACACACACACACACACACACGCACACACATCCTCCTCTCACGAACACCCATCCCATCTGATAGGTCCATTTTTCTCAAAGCATTCCTTTCCTTGACCTCTGTGACACCACCCTATTCAATTACAGATCTCTAAATGAGCTGCTTAGATTCTGTGCTTTGGAAACATCTATGAAACAAAATGGAAGATAATTTGCTCAGCACTGGAAACCTAGAAATGTCTCCATCCAAAAGCAGACGGACGTTAAATTCACCCAGCCTGTCTCTGATCACGGCATCACCTTTCCCAAGGCTCCTCCAAACCCACCACTCTCCTCTGAATCCCTGAAATACGAACTCTGGAATCCACTGTTCATCTCCTCTCCTAAATGCAATAAAGCCTGAACAGCCAGGGTTACTGATCTGTGAAAAGTACCTCACAGTGGATTGCAGGCCCGCTCTAATTCAAAACAATTTCAAACAATGGGTGTGTCTGAATTGGGGGCTGCACCTCCTGCAGTGGGGGACCTGGATGACGGATGACGTTAACAGCCCTTTGTTTCTAATCCCAGGCACTCAGACAGTGACCGTCGCTTCCTCTTTATGAGTAAATGTAGACACGGATGCCCTACAGGATCCACAGCTCCCAGGGAGAGAAGAAGGGAGGCAACTGTATATCCCACTCAATGGGTGCCGTCAACCAAGACGAGCCACCATCAGGACAAGAGGCCCTAAGCGGCCACTCCGTAGAAACAGCTGCATCTGAGGGGTTCTCCGGGGAGGCTGGGTGAGCTCTGCCTGCTTCTGGCAGCATGAAGGGCCCACGCTCTCTAGGGCCTGTCTGCATTGTCTACCCAACTCCTCCAGTTCCCTCAGATCTGATCAAACCCGGGAGAACTGACTCGTGTTAATCAGATGCACAGAAGCTGGGGAACCAACAATTTACTCTAAATTTACAAGGGGGTTATTACTGTGCCTTTTAAATGTCCAGAACATACATTTGTTTACTATTCTGCACACCAGTGGGCCTTGAACACTGCCTAGATGTCAGAAGGTTTTGAGTGAACCAAGCAACATTTCCTCAAGTCGACCCCTTAGAACACTGGATCCGGAAGATGTTCCATGGTTCTGTGGCCAAAAGAAGCTAGCAAACATTACATGTTATGGAGTCATCCTAAAGAGTCCCAATGCACATAATGATAATAAAGGCACTGAAAAGTCCTGCAGTGGAAAGCCTGCTTAACTCTAGCATTTCTCTAAAGCATTTTACGCAAGTAACTCTAGTAATTCCTTAGTAAAACTGCCTCCTAAAACACCACTGTGTAAATTCTGCTCTGGACATACACTGCGTGGGATGTGCATCTGAGCAGGGCCACCTCTAGCAAGTCAGCAGTGGTTCAGCAAAATGATTACTGGGCCTGGAGCCCTGGTTCCAACTTTGGTGCTTTGACCTCTCCAGGCCTCTGTTTTCCCACCTACCAAATGGAATTGTTAGTATTGTTGTGAGAAACAACTGAGATATTATCTGGACAAGCATTTTATAAAGCACTGTAAAAACATTATCTGCTGGGATTTCCCTCGTGGTGCAGCGGTTAAGACTCCACGCTCCCAATGCAGGGGGCCCGGGTTCGATCCCTGGTTGGGGAACTAGAATGCTGCATGCCACAACTAAAAGACTCCACATGCTGCAACTAAAGATCCCTCACATGGCAACGAAGATCCTGCGTGCCGCAACTAAGACCTGGTGCAGACAAATAAATAAATAAATATTAAAAAAATAAAATGTCAAGGGCAATAATAGTGACATTAAAAAAATATTATCTGCTAAGGATATACTTATTGCCCTGTAACTCCTCAAAATGCTTTTTACAGGGGGATACTTCTGTTCACTTGTTCAACACCCATTCCTTAAGTGTTAGAACTTGGAGCTGGCTCTCACCCTTAGGAAGTTCACCGTGGGCAAATGGCGGCCATTGCATACTGCTCATAAGTAATACACACCCAAGGAATTCTGGTGCCGTACCAGGGAATCCTTCCCAGCTGAAACCACTAGGAATCTTGAAGGATCATCAGGAGGACTGGATATACGAGGGGAATGGGACACGGAGCAAAATGATGGAATGCAGGCCGTGTGTGCTGCTTGGGCCCAGTTGAGGTTGACCTCCCAGTGGTGACTGCCCTTGGAGAGAGGAGAAATGAGTTATCTGTCTCCTCCAAGCAGTGGGGGAGGATTTACCTCTGAAAAGAGGTATTTCTGGAGAAGGAACTCCTCTTTGTTGTGGGTAGTGGCCCTTGAATTTGGCCAAGGGGAGGAGGACCTCAGGCCGGGAAAAGGGGGCTGCTGGGAAGTTATCTCTAAACAAGCGCATACCACAGACCTGGGAGTCAAACTGCTCCCATCTTCCCCTGCATTGGAGTGGGGAGTCAAGGGTGGACTTTTTAGGGCTCCTTCTCTACTCAGATAACCTGTCTGTGGGACAGTGTCTCCAGACAAAGAGGTCACAGCAGCAGGTTGGTCTTCTCACATCCCCAGACTCCAAATGCTGAAGGCGGAGTCCCCAAACCCCAAAGCTCCTGTCAACCACCAGCCTACTTTCTAGAGTCCCAAATGTGAGTCTCCCCCCCCGGCCCCTCCCAACCCACGGCCCCCGATGCCCTCTGTGGAGGTGCCAGAGCAGGGACTGCACGATTGTTCTAGAGACACGTTGGAAAAGAGAAAATGCCCAACTTTATGTCCACTCGTCAAAATACTCTCGCATATCTGACCTGGGTAAAAAGTTAGTAAGAGTTCCACAGTCTAAAAAATAACTTAAAAGGGATAAGAATCTGAATATATATATATGTGTGTGTGTGTGTGTGTGTGTGTGTGTGTGTAATTGATCACTTTGCTGTAACCTGAAAATAACACACTGTAAATCAACTATATACTTCAATTTAAAAAAATTTCATAGTAAAACCAAAAAAACTCATGACTATATACAAAGTCGGCATTGCATATCTGCTGCATGCCACTGTCAAGCCTCATAAACCCCCAGGTGGGGTCCAGATAAACTGAGGGCGACTGGAAACACTGCTTCCATTGAACAATGATGCAAGGTCATAGGACTTGATGTAAAATGTTGATATTTTGTTCACTGTGGATTTTTTACACGCAATTTGATGTTTTTCAATATCGCATTAAAACACTATTTTTCTTAATGACCGATTTCCGCCAGATGTTTGCTTTTGCTGCAATATTTACAAAGTCCTGTTGGTCCGAAGAGTGCTCTGGGGTTTCCTTGTTGATGACAGCATGTTCCTAAGAAATCCCACTGTGCCTGAAACCCTCAGGCCTGCAAGAAACTACCGCTCCACAGCGCTCGGGTTCGTGCGCGGCTTCCTCTGCTGCCTTAGGAAAGCCCCCACCTCCACCCCCCCCCCCCCCCCGCCCCAGGATCTGAGAGCTCAGAGGAGAAGCAAGGCGCCGGTTAGGGCCCAGGGGGTCGGTCGCGCCCTGTATTTCTTGGCAACACATCACAGGCTTTAAAGCTGAATTCTGCAAACTCCCCGCCGTCCCGCGGCCGTCAAGGGGCGCGGGTGGGTGGACGCTGCGCTGGTGGGAGCCGAGGCCAAGCCCGGGGGGTGGGGGTGGGGGCGAGGAGGCCGCAAAGTGGGAAAGTGGCCCCCTTGCTTCCCGGCAGGAACCCGGGCTCCTCCTCCGCCTGCCATCAATCACCGCGACAACCCCATTGCCCCCAGCCCGGCTTCTCCCCCCGGGGGAGGAAATCCCTAGCCCGAGCGTCCGCCCCGCTCACGGGCTGAGCGCACGTACCCGGTCTGCGCCGGGCACCCAGGCGTGCGACCCCGCTCCGGGCCGCGCGTGCCGGCGCGGGGCGCACTTGACACCCCGTAGGCGTCCCCGCAGGTAGAACTCGACCAAAGTCCCTACCCTCCTCCGCCGCGCGCGCCCGCACCCACACCCCGTGCGCCCGCACCCGCAGGTTCGGCGGCCCCTCACCACCCCCACCCCGGCAGAAGTCCGCTTAAGATCCTTGCCCGGAAGCCCACCCTGCCCCCGTCCCGGCGCCCCCACTCCCTGTTCCCCCCTCCCCCGCCCGTCCCCCAAACCCCCGAGGCCGCTCGCTCGCTCTGCCCCCAGGCCTCAGGGGAGGAGCGTGCGAGGAGCGGCACCCGTGCCTCGAACCCCGCAACGCCCCCGCCCCAGTCTAGGAGTCTCCCGGCGCGCCGGGTGCGGGCACAGGGGGTGGGGTCTCCGCTGCCGCCGCCCCTTACCTCGCGCAGGCCCTCCCCGCAGGTCCCGGAGGCGGGGGCGACCGGTGGCCCCGCGGACTAGCGCGGGGCTGACTTTCCCCGCCCGGGAGGAGGAGGAGGAGGAAGAGAAGGAGGGGAGGTGGAGGCGAGGGAAGGGCTTTGTGTCTGCCTCCCGCCCTCCCTCGGCTCCAGCTCTAGTCATCCCCCTCCCCCAACCGCCCTACCAAGCTCGGGAGGGATGGGGCGGGGGAATCCGAGGGGGCGAGGAAGGCGCCTGCGCGACCGGGGCCCCCAGCGCCCCCGGTACCGCCCACCCTCCGCTGCGGGGACGCGCAGCCTCTGCGCTCACCCGGGGACCAGGGACCCAGGCTGCAGGGAGGAGAGCTGGACCAGGAAGTTGATCTAACCCGGAGCGAACTTGGCTGGCCCGGCTCCCGCCCCGCCTCGGCGCCGCCGCCCGGCTCTTCTCAGTCCCCGGGGAGGACCGGACTTTTGTTCTCGGAGACTCGGCCCAGTCTCCTTTCTATCCGCCCATCACAGGGCAGCACACACGCTTGCACCCCCTTCCCGTGACGAGCCCCGCCGCCCCCCAGCGGACCCCGATCCGCCGCGCGGTCTGGGAGCCCCAGCTGGGGGGGCCCGCGTGGGCGCGGCCCTTTGTCCCGGGTTTGGCCGCGCCGTGTCCCCGCCGCAAGGTGTTTTGCTCGTTCTCGCTGGGTAGGGGGCCGCCTGGGTTGGTTTCTGTGTGTTCAGGGCCACCCAGCCCCGGCCGTGCGGGAGTGAGAGCGGCGGGGAGGAGGGATGTGGTTTGGCTCCGCGCTGGGAAACCTTTATCACCCCTGGGGAGGCGACGCGGACAGGCGGGGAGCTGCTGGCCGGTTGTCGGCCAGGAACCAGCAGTCGTCTTTCTTCCGAGTCGGGCGGGTCCCTGGTGAGCTGCTGAGTTTTCCCACTTCCCCGCTGGGGAGAGCACCTTTGCAGAGAAATACCTAACAGCGTTAGAGTTACCGAAGTAGCTGGTGTCGCAAAAAAAAGACCAAAAACCGCAAAGACACCTGTTTCGGACAGAGCAGAAGAAGGAAACAAACGGACAAAGACCTTATTTTTGCTCCTGTTCTGCTTCAGACCAGTAGCCAAAGAGGCGACTTAGATTTCACTGGTGTCGGCTCTTGTGAATCCTGCCTTCTAAAATCCCCAAATTTATTTTTCATTTGTACTCAGCTCAGCTCCCAAGAAAACATAGCCCACTGTGCTTCTCTTCTGTTCCAAGTCAACCATTCAATAAAGAATTGAGCACCTGCTATGTGACTGGCACTGCTCAAATGTTTGGGATGAGCTGGGGAACAAAAGATTTTTGTTACTGATTAGAAACAAAGATCTCCCTGCCTTGGTGGAGCTGGCCTTCTGGGGGAGTAGGGGCAGAGGGTGAACCATGAACATCAATAAGTTAATTATCTGGGATGGTAGAAGAGGTCAGTGATAGGGAACCAAAGAAAAAGTAGAATAAGGAGGCCAAATAGGGAGGTTGGGGAGTGCTAGTGTGTGGTGCAGCGTGTGGGATCCAACAGGTGGGGTAGTCAGAGGAGGCTTGCTTGAGAAGGTGGGATTTGGGCAGGTGAGGAAGGGAATACCTGGGGAGAGAACTAGGGCAAAAGGCTCTGAGCCACTGGCTGGAAATCGTGAGGGTCTGAGTGGAGAGTGATACGGTCTGGCTATATTGCTGAAAGATGGGCCTGATGCTGTGTAGGAGCGTCTACTGTAAGGGGCAAAGGTGGAAACAAGTTAGGAGACTGTTGAGATAATCCTGGCTGGAGATGAAGGTGGCACAGAGCAGGGTGGTGGCACTGGAGCTGGAGGGAAGTATGGACTCTTATTTATTTTGCAGGTAGAACAGTCAGGAATTCCTCTGCGGTTGGATACGTTGGCAGAAGGGAGAAGTAGACAGAGACAGACCTGGTCCCACATCTCTCCTCCTTCTCTCCCTTCTTCCGCCGGATTGATTGTGTTTTGTAGACAAAGTGCCCCAGGTAAATGCTGAACAGGTATGGCCTCTGCTCATTTCTTCCTGTTATTTCCCCTGTCTCCCTTTCCAGGCACCCTCCTGAAAACTTCCTTCGTCTTGTGGACACAGGCTCAATCTGTTCCAGAACTCGGGGCCCATTTGGCCCTGTCCCCTACCCCACCCCCCACCACCGGAAAACATCTTACTGTAGAGATGGATTTGGGGTTATTCATCAGAACTATTTATTGAGGAGCAACTGTGTATGTGCAAGCACTGTTGTAGGCTCTGGGGCGATAGCAGGGAACCAAAAGATAAAACATTGTGTTCTCCTGGAACCCACGGTCTCATGGGGAGGGAGGCCAGAAACCAGATGAGCAAGGAAAATATGTGACATGGTTGATGAAACGTACCATGGAAAAAAGTTAACCTGGTTGGGGGGGTGGGGAAGAGAGGGTGCTGGGGAGGCTGCGATTTAAGGTAGGCGGTCGGAGAAAACTCCAGGAAAAAAAACCCAAACAACTCTAAAATAACAAGGCTTGGAGCCTCTCAGGGACTTACACTCGGCAGGTTTGGCCTCCTGCTCTGGGTCCCTGGAGATGGCAACGTGCGCTCCAATCAGCGGCAGAGATCACAAGTGCTCCAGGGGTACTTCTGTCAGCTGAGGGCCAGCCAGCCAAGAAAATGTCATTTCTAATGAAGTTATTTCCCTGCCAGAGTAAACCAAGCAGCACTGGTCTGGAAGCACTGCCCAGAGCTGGCAACTCATCAATTTGTTTCTCTCCTCTGTCGAGCAGGGCAAGTCGAGGTGAGCGTCCTCTGCGCACAGAATGACCTCAGAAGAGTGGCTTTGTACTCCAGGGTCTGAGCTGTACCGTAATCACGATAATAATCATGGCCATTCTTTATTTTTTCATCTGCAGTGGTAATGGGTAACATTACCTTGCTCAATCCCCATAGCCACGCTGAAATTAATTGGGGCTTTCTTTGTGACCTAGTATATGATCTATTTTGAAAAAAAATTCCATATTTATCAGAAAAGGTTTACTAAACGCCCCCCGTAATCTAGTGCATACATAGTATATAGTAGTTGTTCAAAACTTTTTACTACTGAACTTGAATTAATTAAATGTGAATTCATCTTTTATCTTTATTTTAATTCTCCATGTCGTTTATTTTTACTATTCTCTTTGCCAATCTCCTGATTGATATCCTGCCTTCTCCCCTACCCACCTTCTTGAATAAAATGGACTTAGGGCAGATGTGTTAACATCTTCCATTTCACTTGGAGTTTTGACATTTTTCTTTGAATGTTCTACCATTCGTACTCTAGCATTTTCATGCTGTTACACAGTATATAAATATTTACGCGTACTATGATTTTACCGTGGATGGCATAGTTATCAGTATAATAAACCTCCTTTGCCCCATTAAGTGTGTTTGTCCTGATTTATTCTGAAATTCATATCATGACCCCTGCTTTCTTTGTGTTTGTATTCATTTAATAAATTCTTTTGTCTATCTTCTATGTTAAATCTTTCTGCATCTTTTTATTTAGATGAGCCTTTCTGAAGCAACTGAATTTTCGGTTATATAACTGAATTTTCTGTTTAAACCCAACTGGTGAATTTGTTTCCATTTTTGCCATTTGTTCTATGGTTTGGGGGTTTTCTAAACCCCTGCCATTTCCTGAGTTCTATGCTTTTGGGTTAACCTGACTGTACTCTATCTCTTCGTAGGTTCTCCAGTCATTTGAAAAGTGTAGTTCTTGTTTTACCCAGAGTAGTTCATTCAGTCCTGTATTCAATTATGATTCTGTTCTGGGTGGCAGGCACAGTTCCAGGCACTGTGGCTATATGATAAATATATGAGCCTCAGAAGAATCTGTACAAACACATGAAAAGAACTCTTATCTCCTCTTTGCTTCCTCGTATATTTCAATTACTTTTTCACAATCACTCTTTGTTCAACCTAGTTTATAAGCACTTAGGCTTAACCACTTTGGGGGTTTTCCTGTGAAGGCCTCTTCCCGTTGCGGAGCACAGGCTCTGGACGCGCAGGCTCAGCGGCCATGGCTCACGGGCCCAGCCGCTCCGCGGCATGTGGGATCTTCCCGGACCGGGGCACGAACCCGTGTCCCCTGCATCGGCAGGCGGACTCTCAACCACCGCACCACCAGGGAAGCCCTGCTTTTAGACTTTTTATTCCTCTTTCTAATTTAAGCATTTTTGCCTCCTGACCCACCCTGGTGCTTCCCCACGAGGCCCCCTGTGATGTGCTGTGCCCCCTTCCCTTGGAAACTGTGAGCGACAAACTGTCTTTTCAGTGGCAGTCCTCTCCTGAGCTGTTGCCTCGCCAAACCTGAATAATAATAAAACCTACATTTTAAACCATCATCTTCCTCACAAAGCCTAAAATATTCACCACCTGGCCATTTATTGAAAAGTCTGCTGTCCCAGACTGAAAAGTACTGGGCCACCTGTAACTCTGAAATCACGTCACTCTTGCCCCAAGTCCGCGTCTTCCTCACCCACCATTTGCTCTGATGTTAGGCTGAAACGGCTTTTGTCAGTTGCCATTGCCAGGATGTTGCCAATTCCGTGGGCACTTCCCTCTCTTCATTTTACCCCACACAAACTGATTTCCCTCATACAATTAAGCCCCATTTTCTCTTGGCTTCTATGCCAACAGCATGTTCTCTGGATCTGCGCCTCCTCCTGGGCTGCTTCCCTTTCTTCTCCTTTGCTGCCTCTTCCTGTGACACCAGACGCCAGCGAGTCCCCCCTCCCCCTCCCGTGCCCCATCTCTATACACATTCACTCTCTCTGGGGAATTAATTAAACACTTCATCTATACCAATGATCATGAATCTGTAACCCCAGCCCTGACCTCTCACATGTTCGACAAACTTCTATACTCGACAATCCTCTTACATCTTCTACGCTTGGGAGGTAACAGCTACTCAGTGTTTTCATACCAAAGTTAGAACTCCTAATTTGCTCCCGTAAAACTCTCCCCAGACTTCCCTATCTCTGCATTTTCCTTAATTTCTTGCTTTTTCTCTTTCTCTTACCTTTTTTCTTCCAGTTTTATTGAGATATAATTGACATACAGCGCTGTATATTGAACAGTGTGCTGATCTGACTTACATACATCAATCTGATACAACAGTTTAGTGAACATCCATCATCTCTTATAGATGCAAAGTTAGAGAAATAAAAAATGTTTTCCCTGTGATGGGAACTCTCTTAACAACTTTCATATGTAACATGCAGCAGTGTTAATTATATTTATCATGTTGTACGTTACATCCCTAGTGTTTATTTATCTTGTAACTGGAGGTTGTACCTTTTGACTACTTTTAGCCAATTCCCCCCCTCCCCCCAACCCCTGCCTCTGATAACCAGAAATCTGATCTCCTTTTTCATGAGTTTGTTTGAAGTATAATCGACCTACAGCACTACGTTAGTTCCTGTTGCGCAACAAAGTGATTCGGTATTTCCATACATTTCAAAATGATCCCCACGATAAGTCTGTTTACAAATCTGTTAACCTACAAAGGCATAACTTTTGCTTTTGCTTTAGTTCGAACTACAGACACATCGATGACACCTTCCTCCTCTCCCCACAAAGCTAACCTGAATCTGTCCCCTTCTCTCCACCTCCATTGCCACCAGGCTAGGCTGAGCCACCACCTCGTCACAAGCCCAGGAGCCTTCTCCCTGGAAAACTGCATCTACTCCTGCCCGCTACGGGGATTTTCTACACACAGCCGGCAGAGTGATGTACTGCAGTTAGAGGGGAAATTTGATCACATTCCTTTCCTGCTCACCCGTCTGGCTTCTCATCATTCTTCAGGAAATCCAAAGTCTTTCTCAAGGCTCACAGAGTCCTCACACTCTGGCCTGTGACCTGGCTTTAACCCCATCACCCACCAGCCACCCAACGCTGGTCTTTCCTTTGTTCTTTGAACACACGGGGCTTATTCCGGCCTCAGAGCCTTTGCAGGAGCTGTTTTCTCTGTGGTCCTTTGCATATCTGCACCACTGGCACAGAGCGCACTTTTGAAGACTTTATAGACCCAAGGATGTTTTTATTACACCCTCACTGTTCAATGACAGTTTGGCTAGTTATAAAGTTCTAGGTCCAGAGTCATATTTATTCAAAAATCTAACTTCCTGGTCTTCTTGATCAGAACAGGCTGTTGAGAAGCCTGAGGTCAGTTTCATTCCTGCTCCACTGTAGGTGGTCTGCTTCTGTCATCTGGAAGCTGAAGAATAATAGCTTTGTCTTCAATGTGTTTGAATTCCACTATGATGGGGTCTGAGTGTTTTCCCCATCCACAGTGAGGTGCCCTATGTACCTTTCCATCTGTAGACTTTCATCTTTTTTAATTCGGGGGAAGTTAAAGACACGCCTTTAAATTTCTCCTCCTCTCCTTCTGGATCTGCGCATTGACTTCCGTCCTCTGAGCCCTTTAACTTCTCCACCTCCCATCTCCAGTCTCCCCCGAGGCCTCCTTGGAGAGGTCCTGGATCACATCTTCCCGTTCATCGGTTCTTTGCATCCATTTATTATTATTATTTTCTCGGCCACGCCGTGTGGCTTGTGGGATCTTAGCTCCCCGACCAGGGATCGAACCCGGGCCCTCAGCAGTGAAAGCATGGAGTAATAACCACTGGACTGCCAGGGAATTCCCGGTATCCATCTATTCCTTATTCCACCTATCATTTTCTGAATTATTCTTTTTCATATAATATTTCCACTTGCTTCCCTTTGGCGTGATGTCTGATTCTTGTTTCATATGGCTAATTTCTCCTTCTTAACATTTTTATCAGGCTTATTTGAAAATTTTGGTGTGGCCATTCCAGTAATTCTGCTTCAGGTGATGTATGTTGTTACATGTGCTGCCCCTTTCTGGCAGTGGTACCCCTCAGGCATGACATTCTGAAGGTACTGGCTATTCTAACTGGTATATGTACTGGGGGAGGGTCCAAGCCTGGCTCCAGGCTGTGTCACTCCTCGTGCGTGTAAGGATCTGTGTACTCGTTTTCTGTGGCTGCATGTCACATCGCCACACACGTAGCAGCCCGACACAGCACACCTGTATCATCTCACAGTTTCCGTGGGTCAAGAGTCTGGGTGCAGCTTAGCTGGGTTTCCTGTCCTGACGAGGCTTCAATCCGGGTGTTGGCGAGGGCTGCGACCTCAGCTGAGACCCCTGCTCCCTCCTATGGATTCTCTAAGCTCATGTGTTTGTTGGCAGAATTCACTCCCTTGCAGCTATGTGGCTGAGGCTCTTGGCTCGGTGGCAATAAATTAAGACCAACCAAATGAGAACAAGGAAAGGCCATTTTTTCAGAGCTTTCAATAGCAAGGGAGTCGGCCACCATTATTTGAGTTTGGCAGAGACTCGAAGGCAGGTAGGGGGTTGGGAAAGCTTTACAGTGGAGAAAAGAGGCAGCTTCAGCTCAGGTGTGCCCGGACCAGGGCTGCTGTGCTGGGGAAGCAGGAGGCGGGCTGACTTGCTGTGAGCATCCTCTGTGGCTTGTTCAGTAGCGTGTTTGGCTTTCTCTGCTTGGTCCCACGTTGGAAATCGGGACAAAATCAGGAGGCTGTCAGTTATTCATCAAGTTCTGGTTGTTTTGTCAAGGGGAGCGTTAACCTTCTCTCCCTTCATACAAAAGTTCTGGGCACTTTGGACCAATGGCTACAGAGGGCATTGTTTGTCTTCCTGGACCAGTGGCTAGAGACAGCGGTCTGATGTCCTACAAGCCTGACTTGTAAATGGGGTGGCCGCTTCCTGGTTACTATAGATAACGGCTTGGTTTCCTGGGCTGGTTGCTGCAGGTTGTGGGTCAGGGTTCTCTTTCTACCTATGGCCTGGCCACTGTCTGTTGTACAGCCGGTCCTCAGCTCCTAGAGGGGGCCCCTGGCACATGGCCTTCTCCTTAGGACGTTCACAACACAGCAATTGCTTCTTCGGGACCAGCAGAGAGCATCTGTCACTCTAATGCGTTCTAACGTCACCGAAAATTCAACTCACTATCAAGTTAAGAAGAAATAAAAAGGAATTTTATTCAATCCAAACTGAAGTTTATAACCTGGGAAGCAGATTCTCAGAAAGCTCTGAGAACTGTTCTGCCTGTTAGAAGTGGAAGGCACAGTCATACACATTTTCGAGACAAAGGATTATACATCAAAGTGACATCCAGATATTTTACGTAAAGCTCACTAAGGACACATAGTCCCAGTAAGCACCTGCAAAGCGAGCAGCACGTCACCGTGGCTCCCTACGGAGCTGGGAGAGAACACTCTTCTTTTAAGAAGTTGCATTGCGAGCATCAGAGGAAAGAAAAAAATCGATCTTTACGTTGGGCAGGCATTCCCATCTTTGAGGAGCTCTGGTTCATGTGTAATTCAGAGGCACACTGCACAGCGGGGAAGGAGGGAGGAGGCCCAAACAAATGCACAGAGAGAATTTTATGTTTAATTTTTCTTGTCCTGCCTTAAAATATAAATTTTAGGGGCTTCCCTGGTGGTGCAGTGGTTGAGAATCTGCCTGATAATGCAGGGGACAGAGCCCTGGTCTGGGAGGATCCCACTTGCCGCGGAGCAACTAGGCCGCGGAGCAACTAGGCCCGTGAGCCGCAACTACTGAGCCTGCGCGTCTGGAGCCTGTGCTCCACAACAAGAGAGGCCGCCATAGTGAGAGGCCCGTGCACCGCGATGAAGAGTGGCCCCCGCTCGCCACAACTAGAGAAAGACCTCACACAGAAACAAAGACGCAACACAGCAAAAATAAATTAATTAATTAATAAACTCCTACCCCCAACATCTTAAAATATATATATATATATAAATTTTATTTCATCACTAGTAAGACGGGGTTTTTTATATATGTTATTATGTATTCACAGGAGTGACAGCCATACCTTTGCCATGTTCTATAGGCTAGAAGCGAGTCACAGTCCTGTGCAAATGGGAGGAGAGGATTACAGGATGGAACTCCAGGGCTGGGGAGCATGAGGCCCTCTGACCCCATGTCAGACTCTGCCTACTGCAGTGGGGGAGGGGAGGGGCCCTTGAGCAGTGCCTCAAGCCCTGGAGAACATTTGTTGGTCACACCCATTACTGGCTTCCACCGAAAACATCCGCGGTCCAGGTTTCATCTTTAAATTCGTAGAAGAAGCAACACTGGGAGAAAACCATTTCCCCCAGGCTCTGCCAGCCCCACCCTGGGGTCTCGAGGAAGGAATGCCCAGGGGCTGCTGGTCCTGGGAGCCTCCTTCCAGGGACAGTCACCACAGCGGGCTTTGGTGCTGCATCCAGGATGCTGGCTGATTCCTGTGGGGAAAGGGCCCATGGCTGCTGTTGCAGGGTAGTGGGGTCCGGGGGGGAGGGGCAAGAGCAGAAATTAGAAGCTTTCTTCTAATTAAAAGTGGGAATTGATCACCTAATCTGCTACCCAGTTCTCTGTCTCTCTAATGATGTAAGTGAAAAACTCTGTTCCCTCAAATACCATCACATGCGTCCGTAGCTTTACTTGTCTCTTCCGTGGCTTCCTTCACATGCAGGATCCCCTGGCTCCTGCTACGGGGTTTCTCGCCCATTCCTCTCCACCATCCGTGCTCTGTTATACACGGGGCAGCGGGGCTCAACCTTGGCCATACATTACACGCACCTGGAGAGTCTGATAAAACCCTGAGGCCCAGGTCACAGCCCTGACCTATTAATCTCTAGGGTGAGGTGCCGGCAACAGCAGCTTTATAGCTATCAGGTGATTTTAATATGTAGCCAAAGTCCTAGAAAAGTCTAGAAGCTGCAGCCTGCAAATCAGTTCTTAGCCTTGCTATACTTGGGGATCACCTGGAAAGCTTTTAAAAAAACACTGATGCCCGGGCCCCAGCACCAGAGGTTCTGAGGGAACTGGTCTGGAGTGAGGTCAGGATTTTCCAAAGCTCCCCAGGTGATGGCAGCATGCAGCCAACGGCGAGAACCGCTGGTCCTGCATCCAGATAGCAAGGTGCCCTCAGGGAACGGGCTTGGTCCTCTGCTCTTCTCAGTAAGAAAAGGGGCATGTGCACAGTTTAAGTGTGATTGATAATGAGTGTGACGAGAACACAAGAGTGTGTTGCTTTTGTCCTGAAAGTTGAAACGATCAAGAATATTAGCTCAAGGATAGATCAGGTTCCCAGCTGTAGTCTAGTTTTCTAAAGGAGCCACTGGAATTTCCCTTTGCTATCACATTCAGCATGCTTTTGGATTTTATAAGTACTGTTAAGAGAACATCCCCCATCTCCTACATCAGGTAGTCACCTTGAGCTCGAGAAGGCGTCCCCAAACGTGCAACGAGAGGTCGTCATCCACTGGGATTGCCGAGGGAGCCGGCCGGAGCCTAAAGGGCCGATCCACTCGGCTGGAAGGAGAGAGACGGAGCAGCCAGGCCCGAGGTGCAGAGCTGGGCCCTGCAAGGCGTGTTGAACAACAAACCCAACAGATCTGGGAGAGGAGACATCGTGTAGAGGACAAACGTCATCTGATGGCCTCGGTGACACTGTCATTGTCAGCCACAGGTTTACTTTTACAGGTGCGTCCTGCTCTGTAATCATAAGTCAGCTTTCTAGACTTTGTTTAGAGGTTGATTCTACAGACTGAACACCAATGAACCACATTAACACTGATAACCGGTGCTAACTCTGCAGCCTCATCACGAGCTAAGATGAATTCTTCTCTGTGAATCCAGCGCCACTATTCCCATGACACTTAAAGGGAAATGCTTCTAGCATCAAGGGCAAATGAATTCTCTTCTCGACCCCCTTCAATGGCTCAAAATTATGCTTCATGCTTTGTTGTATCCATCAGTATCCTCTTATCTGCTTTTATCTTCAATAAATTTATCATAGGTTCAAATTTCCTGATGAATTTCATGTAGATCTCATTGTTTTTATGGATTTAATTCCTCTTGTCCACCTTTACTTTCATTTTAAGAGGACTTGGGGAGGGGAGGGAGAGAAATGTGTATGCTTAGTCTGCCATTTGGAACACGATTTCTAGAAACGTAGTATTTGGATATTAAAGGAAAGGGGGACCCCCGAAGGCAGAAAGAGGTGGAGATCCTTGACTTTCATGTCGGAGAAATGACTTGGAGAGTCTGTCCCATGCCTCTCCCTGAGTTGCTTGGTGGTTGTTGGCAGTCCTTGGCCTGTGGCAGAATAACTCCAGCCTCTGCCTCCGTGGCCATGTGGCATTCTCCCTGTGTGTCTGTATCCAAATTTCCCTTTTATAAGGGCACTAGTCATTGGGTTAGGGCCCACCTGACTCCAGTATGGTCTCATCTTTATTCGAGTATATCTGCAAAGGCTATTTCCAAATAGTGCCACTTTACAGGTTGCAGGGCGTAGGACTTGAACATATTTTGTGTGTGTGTGTGTGTGTGTGTTGTGTATCTCCAGGGGAGATACAATTCAATCTGTAACAATTATCAAAGTAAATTAAAAGATAATCAAAATAGTAAAATGTGACAAATCTTGTTATTCTTTGAACAATAGTATTGTGAAATTTTCCTAGCTTTACCAATAGCTCCAACTTTTTCAAATACAGAAAGACTGGTTTATAAATACCTAGATTACTGAAAAATTGAAAATACATGCTTCTCACCCCTGTTAAGCTCCTAATTAATGCATGCAATCGGAAAAAAGAATGAGAAACACAAGTAGCCCTCTACCATGAACGGCAAAACAAATACAGAGAAAGTGTGTTCATACAAGCATGAAAACAATCAGTGTATCACAGAGGAAGGAATGCTTCCAAACTCATTCTGCAAGGCCAGCATCACCCTGACACCAAAACCAGACCGATATCACTGATGAACATAGACTCCTCAACAAAATATTAGCAAACCAAATCCAACAATACGTTCAAAGGATCATGCACCATGATCAAGTGGGCTTTATCCCAGGGACGCAAGGATGCTTCAGTATCTGCAGATCAATCAGTGTGATGCACGACGTTAACAAATCAAAGAATAAAAACCATATGATCATCTCAACAGATGCAGAAAAACCTTTTGACAAAATTCAGCATCTACTTATGATAAAGTCAGTGTATCTCTTTTAAAAAGGAAGCCAAATTTTGTCTCTTGCTTCATCTTTTTTTTTTTTTTTTTTTTTTTTGCGGTATGCAGGCCTCTCACTGTTGTGGTCTCTCCCGTTGCGGAGCACAGGCCCCGGACGCGCAGGCTTAGTGGCCATGGCTCATGGGCCCAGCCGCTCCGCGGCATGTGGGATCTTCCCAGACCGGGACACGAACCCGTGTCCCCTGCATCGGCAGGCGGACTCTCAACCACTGTGCCACCAGGGAAGCCCGCTTCATCTTATTTTTAAGGTGACAATAATATTTAAGAATGAGCTTCTTTCATAATGCTTTAATTTCTTTCTTTCTGTAGAATCCCTCCAAATAGAAATTAACACTATATTATGTTTCAGTTTTCCACTGTTTTGTGCATGCATCACACTTACAGTGAGAAGCATCACAGAACTTTTAATGCCGTATCCAGCACTTTTCTTTTCCCAGCCCCTGTATGTACTTCCAAACCCCCAGATCCTCAAAATGCCCCTGGGACCAGCTCTACCAAGTCACTGGTTCCTGCAATAATGAGTTAACAATTCTTAGACCTATACTTGTCCCCTTCTTTTATTTTTGCATGAGAGTTATCTTGAAAAACTTTTTGAATGTGTGCTTTGACTTACTCTGTACTTTGACATACTTATGACTTTTTCTCTGTATCGTTGTTCTGGTGGTGGGATATAAGAAGTTATGTGTCAAAGCTCCAATGGTGTGCTTTCTTGTGCCAGGCCCTTGTAGGTCCCCCGGAGGAGGTGACTGACCAAATCCCCTCACTGCTTTGCACTTACATGTGGGTAGAGTCACACAAAATGCCAGAATTAAATACCTCCTTTGTTTTCATCTTGTGCTTTTTTGCAAATGAAAGTCTATGATTGCTTTAAAAAATAGCTACTGTGTAAGGGGAAGAGGGGAGATGAATATTGATAAGAAATCACTGAATCCGCTTTCTAGGGGGCAGGATTTCGAATGGCCTGGACAGCTGTGAAAGAGGCATTAAAACCCATTCCCAGTTGTATTGTTTTATATTTGGGTTGGGGGTGCCACCTAGGGAAAGGAGTAGGGGGACAGGAGGTCCCTAGGGAAGGAAAATTCAGAGGCTGTCTGGGCTAAACAGCCAGAATTTGGCATGCAGAGTAGCTGTGATTAAATTACCCACATGAGATGCCTGAGGAATGTTTTCCTTCTCACTCACACCAGGATGACTGCAGGATACCACCAACACCATGGATGACTGTTGGTGCTCCCCTGGGTGAAGAAATGATCCCAGCCGTCCCATGTTCTGGGGGCTGAGTCATCTGCTCCTCCACTCCCGGCTGTGTTTGCTTCTGGCTTCAAACCTGGGTCCCCATTATCATTTCAAAAATGATAGCCTAGGGGCTTCCCTGGTGGCGCAGTGGTTGAGAGTCCGCCTGCCGATGCCGGGGACACGGGTTCGTGCCCCGGTCCGGGAAGATCCCACATGCCGCGGAGTGGCTGGGCCCGTGAGTCATGGCCGCTGAGCCTGCGCATCCAGAGCCTGTGTTCCGCAACGGGAGAGACCACAACAGTGAGAGGCCCGCGTACCGCAAAAAAACAAACAAACAAACAAAAAGACAGCCTAAATGTCCTCCCGGTGGGACCTGTCCCCACATTCACTGCAAAAAATTGCTGTTATATAAGCCACTCCCCTCCTTTTTCTGTTTTCTGCCCCCTTTTGCTACATGCAATGACTTTCTTTGCTGAGCTATTTTTTTCCTCCATAGGAAATCTCTCATCTTGCAAGTGAAGCAAAATCTTATGGGGCTTAAAAGGAAAACTGTAGAATCAGTACGGGCTTCATTATAGAAAGGAGACAGGCCTGTTTAGTTCATCAGTACCACACAGGAATTTCCAATATTAGCAATACACCTGGCAGCATATCCAAGGGGTCCGCGTCTAAAGAGTGGGGTGAATCTGAAGATTGGGTGAGAGTCACCCTGAGTTAGATCTTGGCCCTTCAATTAAGTTCTCTGTAGTTATTCCTTTATCCAATGAAAATGAGGGCTTATTAGAACAAAAAGATGACTCTCTTGCCTTCCAGATTCACCAGTCCACCCCCAATTTCAAGCGTGTTGTTCCGCATCATCTGTGCCTGTCCCCGTTCGGTACTTCCCGTAGCATCCGCGGATGCCAGCGACAACGCACAGTGACCTCCTAGAAAAGAGTGTGTGTAAATGGCCACGTGTCCCCTGGAGAGCAGAGTAGCATTTACTGGCAGAGCTTCTCAAACTCAGATGTTCGTACACGTGACCTGGGGACCTTGTTAAAATGCAGATTCCGATTCGGGAGGCCTGATTCGAGAGCCCGCAGGAGACGCTGCTGCTGCTGGTCTGGGAAGCACCCTGTGAGCACGGCTGCCCTGAGGCACCCCTCCTATTTCCGGGCAGCCGGCCTCAGGACCCAGGAGATGCTGGGGCAGAAGGGGCGTCTTCTGGATACCATGGAAGAAAACGTACGCTGTTTGTCCACCCAGTCGGCCCCTTAATACTCTCTATCTGCTCTGCTCAGTACTGCAGCCACTAATCACACGTGGCTCTTTTAAAGCAAATTTAAATTAATTAAACAAGATTTAAAATGTTATTCTTAGTTGCCCGGAGCCACCTTTCAAGTGTTCAACAGCCACTCGCTCCTCACAGCCACCATATCAGACAGCACAGCTGTAGGACATCCACATCATCTCCGAAAGTTCCAGCTGACGGTGCCATTCTACAGGAATTCCCCAAATCTCTCGTTCCAGCCAGAGCCGCCAGGTGCAGGCCTAACCACACTTTGAGTAGCAAAGACCTACAGGACACACAGCATTCCTTTTTGGATCTGCACAATAAAGTATCCCAAATGGTCTGATCACAACTCCACGAGCTGTGATTCTGAACCAGGGACACAGGTAGAAACACCAGGTAGCCCGAAACAGGTAACCACATCGCCCAGCTGCGAATGATGGCAGGGGTGGGGATGGGTAGTCCTAAATACACCCCAGGTGATTCTAATGTGGGACCAACGACCACTGCTTTAGGACTGAACTCAGTACCGTGAGCGGCACTGACACACAGCGGGGAGGCCTAGGATTTGTCTTCCGGGCTTGCTGTCAAAATAGACACTCTCCGGGGAGGGGGGCTGGGTCTCCGAACAGTGAGCAGAAGACTTCTCGGTTTGGTCTACTTGCAGGTTTTTAGCGCCTGCATTTTCAGGTGAAGTCTGAGACACAAGATTGCAGCTTTAACAACTATTATTATTTTAAAATTCTAATTGGGACTAAGAAACTGAGGCCCCTGAGCTGCGATGTTCTCACACAGGAGGAGGTGTTTCACAAATATTGAGGGTAAAACTGAAACCTGCCTCGTTTACACTAGTGGAGAAAGGAAAACATTTTTATGGTAACACATTTCTGACACCCATCAGTGTCCCTCTGAAACTACCCTCAGTGTATTCATTGCCCCCGGAACGCCCCCTCACTGGGCAACAGACACTGCCAAGCAGGCCCATGAAAACCACGCAAACGGTTACAATTGAGCTAGTTCATCTCTATGGGGTTTGTGTCTCCAATTGCCCTTGTGTCCAGACCTTGCTGGCTCCTCTGAATTATGCCTTTCACAAGAAGAAGGATGCTATTATGGCCACCATGTCATTATCCAAGAGCTTGAAAGTTGGGTTAGAAACGTTCCCTGTCTTTATTTCATGTATCACAGAACCTGGGTCTCCCGGTACCCCAGCCCTCCCTGTCTGGGGACTTGGTGTGTGTCAGCATCACTGCTCAGCTGGTAACGAGAGTCCTTGAGGAACCCAGCTCTGCCCACCTCCAGGCAAGCGGAAGGGAGAAGTCAGGTCAGGCTGTGACACATGACAAAGTGCCAAGTGAGAATGATCAGGACCAGTGACGGATGACAAGTGGGGGGAGGAAACAGAGGGACCCGGTCTGCTTTCCAGACCACTGACTCACAACCAGGAACTCTCAGAAGAAACAGTGACACATGACGTCACCTCCCTGCAGGGTGTGCAGGGAAACTTACCACTCACCCCGAAAGGCTGTCTTGTCCCAGAATTCACACGTAGAAACTGTGAAACTTTCTGCGTAGCCAGCCCACCCAGGGTAAAATACCACCGGGCCACAATTCCTGCCTGAAACAGATACCAAAATGGAGTTTACAATTTGGAATTGGATTAGATTCCTTTTGAGAGTCATACAAACAACGCTGTTACCTGGTCATCCAAGGCACGTGAAGATCTCTTTTATATCTTCAAACTTCTTGTTCTTCCTCCTAAGGAGTGTGCTTGGTTAACATCCAGTCGGAAGGTTAAATTCCGCCTCCGAGTGTAAAGAGCGGCCTCCATTACCAAGGGGGCTTGGAAAAAGAAGTACCTAACATTCAATTAACTGTAACGTGACACACGTGAGCCTTCCGGTAGCAAAGCTGCCTGGGGAGCTAGCAGTTTACTTGATGGGTGATGCTACCACTTCTTAGCGCAGGGAGAGATTTCCTTGCCTTCCAGGGACCACCCCTGTTCCGGCAGAGCTAAGTATAAAATGTTTTATTTCTGGAAGGGAAGGCTTTGCCTTTCCTCCTTGTCCTACCCGTCCCCGGTTGGGCACAGCAATATCTAAACCCACTTCCTGCCTCTGAGCAAAGCTTTTAGTGGATATAAAAAAATCTGGCTTTTACCATGTCATTCCAGAGCCCAGTGTGTCCACTGAGGGTCCTGTGGATCAGTCAGGAAGTCCAAGTTAAGGTCTGGCCGCAGGCACAGCCATGCCCGTGATGGTCTCACCTGGGAAAGGCAATCATTTCCAGGTGGGAGCTGATCCAGGCCGACTGTGGATGCAGGTTTCTGAGCCCCAGGCAGGATCTCGAGCTGGGGGTGTCCCACTCCTATTTTATAGGCAAGACCACGATGCAGACACGTGCGACAGTCTGAAGCACTTGGGCCATGACGGCCGACGCTGGTGCAAGCCTCTTATTTCTTTTTTGAGTCATGACATCTTTGTTGGGTGGATTTGCATCACAACAACAGTGTCAGATTAGGAACTTATTTAGACATGGTTGTAATGTGCAAGCAGAAGTTTTTGTGTAGAAAATTTCTCCTCTATTCACCAATACTTTGTCTTGTTGGAGTTTAGAACAAAATCTTTTTCACCTGGAATGAAATTGGTGGTTGCCTGCTCACATCTCTCTCAATCTAATACACATGGTGGGTACATTTTCCCCAGAATCTTGGCTCTCCTGCATCTTCAACCATTTGCTTTGATCTGCTTTAGTTTTAATTTAAAGGTTGTCTTTGGCTGGGAGCAGATGCACCCTGCCAGGTGATAGAGAATGTGGGTTTTGAAGAACTGACCATATTTCTATTCCTACCTTCAGCCATTCATAAATCTTCGTGGAAGTAGAAAGAAAAAAGAATTTTGAAAGAATGAAAGAAACAGTACACGTCTGTATGTGTGTGTTTTCCATAAGCTGTAAATCAATGATACTGGTAGATGCTGGTGTAGGAAAAATGTGGCTTAATGGGCAAAAGACATTATTTACACCAGTGGTTCTGAAAGTGGGACCGAGACCCAGCAGTGCTAGCATCTGGGAGTTGGTGAGAAATGCACATTCTTGGGCCTGTCCTCAGACCTACTGAACCAAAAAATCAGGGGCGGGGCCCCCAAATCTGTATTTTACTATGTCTCCAGGTAATTCTGATGCATGCTTGAATTTGGGAAACGCTGATTTAGACAATAAGGTGAGTAAATGCGGGTAAATGCATTTTTTCATGTATGAAGTTGAATAATATTTAACTTTTAAGCAACTGGAGGGAACAATTCAACCTGAAGTGACAATGAATTTTTAGATATTATAGAACTAGTATTTCACAAACCTGTAACCAGTGGACAAAATAAATTCTCCTAACGATAAAGCAGCAGGCATCTGGGTTCAAACCCGTTGGTGGTCAGGGTAAAAGTGTCTGACCAGAGCATAGGCTTAGTACTGTATCTAGCATTTGAAGAATGAACCATCTTCACCAGTCATGGGACAGGGGGGAAATGTCTGACTTATGTATGAGAAAGAAAGATATGAAACTGAGTGGGTACATTTTATTTTCCGAAAAAATTTTAAAAGATTAGTTTTATTCTGAAAGCATGTTGCACATATGTGCATCTCTTTTTAGCAGTAACCTGTAGGCGTGGCTCAGAAGTATCCAGAAAACAACTGTAGGCATCCGGAAATTCCTTGTCAAATTTCACTGCCAGTTTTTTATGCAGTTCTCTGGAATCAGCTACTGGATTAATTGTCCCAACAAACGGGAAGATATATCGCCAAATTCAGCTTTTGATAAACAGGATAAGATGGACATTATGTAAAGAAGAAATGCGATTCATATATATTTTCGTTTGCTTATGAAATGACTTCAGTTTATGCCTTGAATAGCATATGTGCTGAAACTGTCATCTTACATCTTCCCTCTCCTCCCACCTGTTGCGAAAAGAAAGACCAAAACCAGAATGAGTATTAACTACGATTATTCACCATATTTAAAAGCTCTACAACTTGGCAAGAGTGTTTGCTAAACTGAGGTTCAGTAAAAAAGTTAATGGGACTCCTGGGTATATTTTATTAGGGAAATAAATGTCCTGAGTGCAGCAGTAAGCCATCTGAAAGATTCTGGTGGAGCTTTATTACCCTGCCCTGTGTTTTGAAATGAACCACAAAATTCAATGTGAAATCAATCCTGAGGCATAATTTATCTTGTGTACATTTTTGCTATTTCTCTGCTCATCCATGGCCTCAGTCCCTGACTTTTCCAGCATCTCTGGAGTGCCCTGAATCTCTAGATGATGATGCAATGGACACATGGCTTTTTATTTATCAGAGGAAAGTTGGCTGAATCCACCCCATTCCTGCAGCTGGATTGCTATAGACAGCTGGACAACTGGAAAACTTTCAAAGATTCACTGAATTGTTTTCATACAAAGTTTTGGTGTCAGAGAGATGGTGTGTGTGTGTGTATGTGTGTGTGTGTGTGTGTGTGTGTGTGTGTGTATGTATTGAGCAGCCACTGCAGAAAATATCAAAATAAATGAGACATTAATTAGTACGAGATTACACAAAAGCCAACATGGAGATGTCCCATCTAAATACTTCAAAATAGTTGATCAAAATGGGTCAGAATAATTGGATAATTATCTATTAATGGGATAATCATCCTATTTTGAAAAGTTTAAAGTAAATCTCGGCAAGAGCAACGTCACCATCTCTAATTTCCTTCTTCTATTTTTCCCTCAAATTTGACTATCTTCATGAACAATTAGGTAAAGTTCTAAGGCTACCCTTAATTATATTTATTGCAGGTTGACTGTTATTCCTATTTTATATACCACAACTGAAAACTGTCTGGACTTTGCATATCATCACCCCTAACCTCCCTTTTAAAAAAAATATTTAGGCTTTTCTTTGAAGCCTGGGTGCTTAAAATGAGTTCAGACTTGCCGTTTGAGCTATATAGAGTCTCAAACCCTAGCTTGTAAATTTAGGACTAAACTGCAAATGTCAGAAGCAACAGATTTAGGAAAACATAATAAGCAGCCCTCCAGGTCTTTTTGGAGGTAAATATTGTACAAACCATGTACGTATAAAAGTGCACTCTCTCTAGAAAGATGGGGCCACAACTTTCCTTTGGGAAGGGGCAAAGCCATCTGGAAACTTCCCCCATCATGGCCTCTCAGTGTATTCCAGGCCACCTAAGGGCATGTGTGGGGACAGTGACCTTTGGCAGGCCCGGGCCACGTTGAGAACACACTTTCCAGAAAGAGGACATTCTGGCAGTACTCCCTGTGCGGTCAACTAAACTATTTAGGAGGAAGTGCAAGCTTCGGGGTGCACGCCCCCCGCCCCATTCAGGGCCACAGAGATGTCCCCTTGTGCATGAGATCACAGCCTGGGAGTTTACCAAAACGAGCAAATCCCAGAAAACCGCTGAAAGGGTTCCTCTGGTGATACCATCAGGTTTGAGACACTGAAAAAATGTTCTTCCCTCAAATCCATCCCAACCTCTCCCCAGTAAATCCCAGCACAGTGAAAATAGCAACATCAGCACTTCTGCATTGCTGGACAGCCGGCCCAGTTAGAAGCACGCTCTCCATCGACAGGTCAAGACCCAAAGTGCATGGCTGAGATGTGGGCAGAAAGACGCCCGAGGCTCATTTCAGAAAGGAAACCTCCCCAGTTCCTACATCAGCAATCGTGATGCATGAAACATGGAAACAGCCTCGCCCCAGAATTTCCTCTCTGAGAAACGTAGCATGGAACTATGGTTTCTCAAGATTTCACAGCAAATGAGTTAAAAAAAAATACAAAAAAACCCTCAGGCTTTGGATCAAATGTCTTTGCTAAAGACTAAGACTAAAACTAATTAAGACCAGTATGACAGAATATTTAACGTAAAAGCATCTTATGCTTTGTAAGCACCAATCTGCATAATGATAATACCCGCTCCACGTCTAGAGTGTATTTATAAAAAGCACAAATATGGGAGTAAAACATCTTTAGATGTAAACACTCAAAACAAAGCTAAGTTTCTAGTATTTTTCCACCACCTGGCAAGAGATTTTTTAAAATAATTAAATAAAAGGCGGTGCTGTGAATTACCAGCTATGTTTCTTCTGATTCCTATAGATCAGTTATATTGAGTTTCAGGTGGAAACTTGGCTTGTTTACTAATCTTGGTCTACTTTTAGATCCCGGTAATGATTTGTTTGTTTGGTTTTTGGCCGCACATCACAGCATGCGGGATCTTAGTTCCCTGACCAGGGATCGAACACGTGCCCCCTGCAGTAGAAGCATGGAGTCCTAACCACTGGACCACCAGGGAAGTCCCCCATAATGATTTCTTGGGAGTCATCTAGAATATGGCTTATTACGATTACGTGTTACTGTCTTTCTTAAGGTATCCACTTTGGGGAAGTCTTAACTTTCACAGTTGAAAACTAGTAAAATCAGACAGGATGGTTACTTGAGCCCTGCTGGACATCACCGTCAGCTCTGGAACGCTCTTCCTCTCACGTCCAGTTGAAAGAATTCCTAACATAACGTCGCACGTATTCTACAGGACAACAGGCCCAGAGTCCCTTCAAGATTCAGAGGGGACCCATGATTTGTCACCTCGTACCTGCAATCTGCCAGACACGTACCAGCTTTCCATGTGCGTCAACCCAGAAACAGTAAACACGTGCTGACACCATCTTTTTACCTTCCCCGCATCCTCCTCACTCCAGGGGAGAAAGCAAAGGGCACAGCTCAAGGAAAGATACAGAACAGAGAAGTTTATTTTACACTATCCGTCCAAGAAAACAATCGCCGTAAACCAGTGCAAAATGTGTAACAGAATCCATGTGTGTCTTGGCTCTGAGAGCCCGAAGTGGTGATTTCCTCTCCCGCTCCTCCGGCCGGCGGGTGCCCCTCGGCGAACGCCGGCCTCAGTCTGCACCATCGGCAAACGTTTATTCAACCCATCTGTAGCAGGTTATTTTTACAATTCATACCAGAATGTGTACAAGGGACGGGGAAAACCATACCGAATGAATAAGTGATCAGTGCTTAAAGTAAATACATGGGGCGGCACGGGCAAGAATCCACAGTTTCAATAAATACAAGTATAACAAGCATGGGTGGGTCTCAACTCGGTGGAATTATCTGCGTAATAATCCAGCATCAGACAAAACCTAGCAGGGCTGCCGAGCAGTGATTGGCAACAACGTCCACAATAACTTATGCCCTTGAGCGAGTCTGCACTGAACACATTCTGCGGTTTCCAAGGTGTCCGTTCTCTTTTCTCCTTCCTGTGCCTCCCGCCCGCCCCACCCCCGCCGCCCCTCCCGGAAGGGAGCGGTGGAGCTGGGACTGCTGGGCGGCGGCGTCCCGAAGTTAGAACGCTGGCCCTAGAGCCAACGGTCAGGGTCCAGTGTACTCAGTACCGAGGGGCCACGCCTGTGCAAAGTGCGCGTCTCTCCATTTCCCAAGAAACCAGTGTCTGTACCTCCTGCGCGTAAAGCGGTGTTGGCCTCTGGGTCACTCCCTGTCACCCCAAACACCAAGCAAAGAGAACACATCTCAGGGACTCACAGGCGGGGAAGCTCCTGCCGTTGGCTGCCTAGCGCTCTCGGATGGAGAGGTTAACCGGAGCCCCGAGTCAAAGGCCTCTGGCAGGCAGGCAGGCAACAACTATTGCTTGAGAGGCTAGAAGGAACCTGGGGAGAGAGTGATGGTCAAAATGGACAGGTGGGCAGCTATCTCCTTCCCGTAAAACCCTGCGCCCCAGGGAAGGCCTGCAGGGCTTGGCGGAGACCCCCGGGTGTGACGTGTCACGCCTTTGTCCCAGGGCCTCGGCAGCCACTCCTCAGATCAGCACTAAATCCATACAAGCTCCAAAGCGCCTGGGACTCGACCCCAGAGGACACAGCTGGGACACCCGTGGGTCATCGACGGACCCAGAGCCCAGTGAAAGAAGATGCAAGAAAAACACTCAATCTCTGGAAGCAAAGGAAGAAAAAGGGGGATCCCCCAAAGCCAAACAGCCCCCCAGACCCAGTAACCTAGGAATCAGCGCCAAATATAAGGAAATCCGAAACACTCCCTACCATCAATGGACCCTCTCCTCTCTCTCCTTCCACAGTCTAGGGTCATAAATTAGGCTAGTCTTCCATCCAATAACTTAAAAAAGGACGAGGGATGTACTAAGTTTTGCCTGGCTTGGGCCAGTTAGCAGCCAGTTTTTCTAGAATCTCAGTCACTGTTCAAAAATGGAGCTTGAAAATTCACGCGGGTGTCGGAAGTCTTCACGCGGAGGAGGCGGGAAGGCGGAGCCGGGGTGGGGGGCGGGGAGGGGGCCGGGGGCGGGGCGGGGGGACCCGAGGGCGGGAGCGGAGGCCGGTGGGCAGCGCAGAGACCATGCCGCGGGGCCAGACTCTGGCGCCGGGCTCGTATTGCACAGAAGGAGGGGCCGCGGCTGGCGGCGGTCGCGGGTCAGTGGTCCCCGCACATGGGCAGGTTCACGAAGGTGAACACGTTGAACTCAGTCATGATGGAGAAGCACAGGAACACGCCGTATAGGAAAAGGCACCCGCACCCGAGCTTCCTGTCCAGCTGCCACTTGTTCAGGTGGACGCCAAACACCTGCAAGGCACAGAGCGGGGTCAGAGGGCGCGGGGCGGGGCCCGCCCAGTCCTTCTCCCTGGACTCCGCCCCCCTCCCCCTGCTCCCTGAAGCGCGCTCCAGGTTTCCCTCCTGCCTCCCCGATGGCTCCCTCTTTGTTCCTTTTGCGACCCTGTCCCCTCATCCTGACCTCTCACTGTCCGAGGGCGCCGGGGACTCACACCTAGGCCTCACTTTCCTGTCTACGCTCACTCCGTTGCGGGTCTTCTCCAACTCCTCAGCTCTAAGCCCCTCCAATGTTCTGGCGTGTCCAGCGTGGGATTGCTCCTGAACTGGGACTTGTCTTTCCAATGGCTGTCCAGACCTGTCCCCTTGGATGTCAGATAGGTGCTGCAGACTTAAGATGTCTGAACTCTTCCTCCCCAAACCTACTTCTCAACCCTTCAACAACCCAGCTTGGACAGCTGGTCAGTGGTGAACCCCGTCTCCCAGCATTGTAGGGCTTCAGTGAAGCACAGGGATGCCCCGAAGCTAGGAGGGAGCACTCCGACGTCACACACAACTTCCCTACAGGCCTGGGTAATGGGGCTGGTATCAGTGACTACCTCACGGGGTGGGGTGGGGGGTTGGTGAGCTCCAGATGGGAGAATATGTGCGTTAAGCACAGTGTGTGGCCATTACAAGTATAACCCTAAGTCATACCCACCTGAAGAAAATCCTAAACGGCGAAAGAATGGATTTATATGGGTTTTCACTTTTGTGTAAGGCAGTATTTACTTTGGTAAAACCTTGACATTGGACTTGCGTCCTGATGCTGTAAATTACTTCTCCTGCCCTTCTGAATTCCCGTTCTCTAGTATATGTATGTTCACATACCAGGTGTGATTCAATGAGTACTTCCTTGAAAAATTCAGGAGAAAACACACTGCGTCTCTTATTGTGAAAATTCAGTAACATATGTGTATGTTAACAGGCACTTCAAGTGGATCAGTCCATGTGGTGGTGTGAACTTGTTCCCACCAAACGTGTCAGTTGAGCTGGAATATTAAATCGTACAAATGGATGTGATGGCCAAGGTAGTGCAGTGGCATAAAAGTGCACTGTCAATCAAGTCTATTCTCGGTCTTTGAGTACTGGTCAAATCCATGGATTTATGAAGATGTTTAGTAACCTGGAATAGTCAGTTAATTGGGATATAACCTTCCGTCGACTAATCTTGCAGAAAAAGTGGGATCTCCCTTTGGCTTTTGATAAAAATTTGTGTTTGACATGAGATGGACCCAGCTTCTGAGAGGAGGCTGGCTCCTTTCAGAGAGGGAGAAGGCTTTCTCATGGGTTGCCAGGATCCACTTCTGGAAGAAACAGCCATGAGATGGGGCATCTGGTGGCTGACTGTCTCCATCCACCAGAAGGCCACGCCCATCTGGTGTCCGAACAAACTGTAGCCACAGAACCCACGGGGGTGGCGGGGGGGAACATGGGAACTGGAGAGTGGAGAGAGCTGCAGACCCACCGTGACAAAGACGGAGGCCAGGAGCAAGCCCACGGAGTAGATCAGTCCCCTGCTGTTTAGCCGAATCTGTAAGAAAGGATGACATGGAGTCAGGCTCCTGAAAGCATGTCTGCGGAGTGCGGGGCAGTGAGTACCAGTGAGTCCAGGGATGGAGAGCAAACGGCAGCTCCGCAGTAGAGACGGGCGATTTCCTGGACACCCAAGGTGCACCCTTGTCTGGTCCATCCTCAGCCTGATCCCTCTCAGCCTCCAGCAGGTGTCCAGTGACTGCCCCTCGGCCATTTGAATTCTCCATCCTGTGTGGCCTAATTCTTATTTCCTGGGGACCTGACCTCCAGCTTGCTCGACACACAACTTTTAGGGTAAATTTAATAACATGGGTCACGGGAGCAACATTTTGAAAAATATTACTAAACTTTTTATCTCTGTTGCATTCAAATGTCTGTGACCTTCACCCAAACTTCATGGGAAGTGGTGAGTGAGGGCTGCTATCTTAAGCAAGCAAAGAAGAGGAAAGCGTTAACATTCCATTTCTGATACTTCGTTTTGTTTGTTTTTCACAGTAATACAGTGGGGTTAACTGGCAAACTCTGAAGAAAAAAACCAATTTCTGGAATTCTTAGGGAACAGCGCTGTCCAGTACAATTTCCCGCAATGATGGAAATGTCCTACATCTGTGCTGTCCAGTATGGTAACCGTTAGGGACATGGGGCTCTTGCGCACTTGAAAGGTGGCTCAAACAATAGAGGAACAAAAATTTTAATCTTACCTTTAATTAATTCAAATTTACATTAGAAGAACCACATATGAGTAGTGGCTGCAGTACTGGACAGAGCAGATAGAGAGTATTAAGGGGCCAAACGGGCCGACAAAGATGGTAAAGTTTCTTCCATGGTGTCGAGAAGATGCCCCTTCTGCTTTGTCCTGGGTCCTGAGGCCGGATGCCTGGAAATAGGAGGGGTGCCTCGGGGCAGCCGTGCTCACAGGGCGCCCCCCTGACCAGAAGCAGCAGCATCACCTGTAGCCTTGTTAGAAACGCAGAATCTCAGGCCCCACCCAGACCTCCCAAATCAGCAAACTCTGGGGACAGGGCTCATCAACCTGTATTTTAATAGACGCTCCAGACAGTTCGGATGCACGGGAAAGTTTAAGAGAAAGTCCTAAGGGTCAATCCACTTCTGACCTCCAAGCGTCCTGAGGATGGGACTTTGACATTCATTTTTCCCCGGTTCTCTTGGAAGCTCTTATGTGCTGCAGCCAGGTTGGGGGACTACTCCCGACCCCCAGCAATGTACACTGTCCTGCTGGGAGTCAAATGCTCACCTGTGCTCACAGAAAGGAAAATGAGGCAGGTTGATTGATTTCATCACAGAACTAAGTGGTGATTATTAGTAGGAGTGGTTTGGACAAGGTTCAAGGTGCCTCTTGCCGCCCTTGCCCCAGTTCACCCCCAGGTATGGGTATGGTAGCCTGTGGGTGTCTCTGTAGATGGGTGTGTTAGTTCATCTTTTGGTGACAGGACACTGCATGCCCTAAATAGCCAACCCTTTCTGTGGGGACCCAGAAGCCTCACACATCTCACTAAGCAATGTTCTGTCAGAGGGAATGGGCAGGACTCTCCCCTGCCCACACAATCCCTGTGAGCCAACCATCTGCTGAACCCCAGCTGGGAAATTATTCCCATACCATATGCCTCCCGAAGACGAAGGGACACAAATCATATCTCCGTGCCACTAAAGCAATGGGTTGACACGGTGAATCCATCGCAGACAAATGGGAGATCAGCCCCGTCTCAGTCCAGCTGGTAGCTTAACTTCCTGCGGCCCCTCAGCCAGGCTGTGGATAGAGTTTCCCCCTCTCATCGGCTGTGTTAGTATAAAGAGGCCAGCACCCAGGCGTACATCACAAATGACTTGTACTGAAAGAGAGTCTCTTCTGAGCTCTTAATTCTCAACACAGTGTGGATTCTTCCAAGAAGGGGGCCATTGCATTCCCAGCCCAGCTCGCCCTATGAGCGCCAGGCTCCAATCCTTGTCAGCAACGAGGATTGAGTAAAGTGATTTCCTGCCCTTAAGAAACCAAGAGCCAGTGAGAGCAAAAGGCAGAGCAGGACAGTTCTCTTTGGCCAAGGCTTTTCAAAAGGAATCAGGTTCAACCAAAGCTTTGGAACTTCACCCTGTCTACATTCACATAAACTCTCAAAGGACAGTGCTGCTGAAATTGTAAGTCGTCTCTAAAGACTAAAGACAACCAACTTTTGTGGGGTTTCTGAGTATTTTTCACTTTTTCACCTTTTTCTCTGTAGCTTTCTTGGCTAATGGACTGCCACACACACCCAGGGGTGTATTTTTGTTTTTTCATTGTTAGAGACTTGGGCTCTCGACGCCTGCATCGGTTCCTTGCTACCTTACTGAACCCCTTTCCCCATGGACGTGACAGTCAGGAATTAGGGTTCTGTCACTTGCCTCTGTGCCAGCATGAACACCTCCAGCCACTGGAGACTATCGGTGGTTGGAGTCAGGGGTTGGCAAATGCAGGCGATGGGCCAGTTGTGGCCCATCGCCTGCATTTATAAATAAAACTTTATTATAACTCAGCTTATTCATTGACACATTGTCTGTGGCTGCTTTCATGCTACAATGGCAGAGACGAGTAGTTCTGACAGAGACGGTATGGCCCACAGCACTTAATGTATTTCCTCTCTGGCCCTTTCTGGAAAAAGTGTGCCGACCCCTGGTTTAGGGCATGGGCTCCAGACCCAGCTTCCTGCTCAGTCACCCACTCGCTATATAATCATGGACAAGTGACTTAACTTCCCCAGACCTCAGTTTTCTGATGTATAAAATGGGGATGATACAGTTCCCACCTTAGGGAGTGGTTCTGACTACTAACTGAATTAATCCATGTTCAGCTTGAACAGGAGCCGGTGTATAAAGTCCTCAATAAATCTGGGCCATTATTCTCCATCCACTCGTGATCTGCCTGGGCCCACTTCCCTGGCCCCCCAGATGCTACTTTGATACGGTCGTCACCTGACAGCTCCCTGGTCAATGCCTCAGTAGGTGACAAACCCCATGAGAGCAGGGACCACGGCATTTCATCCTCCGCCTGGCACGGGGCTGGGCACAGACCACGTGCTTGATACATAATCGGTGAACGATCAGGAATGCCCTTGAGGTGGCGTTTTGCGTGTGGTTTACAAAAAGGCCAATGCTTCTGTGGGGCAGGGTGGACTGGCCAGAGAGACCCTGGATAATGTTCCAGAAGCAACGCAATCCCTGCCCCCAATCCCCTGTCTCCCTTCCCCACTTTTTTTATGTGTGTATAGCTATTTTTTTTTCACCCAACACTTTATTATGAATGCTTTTAAGCATTCAGAAAAGTTGAAAGAATCAGAGCATCTTATTTTTTTAATGAACTTCAAAGTAACCTAGGACATGTCACCCCCATCACTTCAGCCTGCATCTCACTACACAGGGTTCACTAGTAGTTCACAGCTCTTACTTTTAGGTGCTGTTTCCAGATGGTGAAATTCACAAATCATAATTGCACCATTCAATGTGTTTTGAGAAATGCATACACCCACGTCCCCCAAAGTCCAGCCGTGACGTAGAGCACGTCCATCACCGCAGAAAGCTCTCCTTTGCCCTCCCAGCCAGTCTCACCCAGGGGTAGTCACTGCTCTAAGCTTCTCCATCATACGTTGGTTTAGCCTGTCGTATAAATGGCATCTCACAGGGTGCACTCTTTTCTGCCAGGATCCTTTTACTCAGCATACGATTTTTTAATGTATCCCTTCATGTTTTTCATTGCATCGATAGCTCACTTCATTTTGTTATTGAGGTATCATGGACATCTAACATTATATTAGTTTCAGGTGTACAAGATCATGACTTGATATTTGTATATACTGGGAAATGATCCCCGCAACCAGTCCCCATACATAATTGCAAACATTTTTCTTTCCTGTGGTGAGGACTTTTAAGATCTACTCTCTCAAATATGCTCAGTTCTTTTTTAACAGCGTACGTATATGATGGATTGCTTAATTATTCTCTTCTTGGAGGGCTGCTTCTAGTTTGGGGCTATTGGTGTGTATTGATTTTATAACACAAGCAAAATGAAAAGAGGCCGACAGTGGAGACAGGAAAATGAAGAGAATGAAGACAGCTCGGGACTCCTCCGGGACCTCAAAGGCACCAGCTCACATGCTGGCAGCCCCTCTCTGCCGTCAGTCACTGGTAGCCCTTACCCAGCTGGAGCAATTCACTGCCTCCCCCCATGCCCATCCTCTTTGGGAACACGCAGTTGAGTCAGATGGGGCCCTCACCTCCTTCCCATTTCTACTCTGCCCATCCCTCCCTAGGTCCTTTGCCTCTTCCAAGTTCACTGGGCCCCTGCTGGCTTTATCCCCCAGCTGACGCTGATCTCCTCCTAACTTTCCCCGTGGGGGCCGGCTTCTTACCTCCCCAGCTAGTCCCAGTGCTCTAAGGGCAGATGCCTGGGTCTTCAGTTTTCTGTCATTCCACACAGCACCTAACTGCCCCCCTAACTCCACACACTGTATGTTTAAGTGAGCATCTGCTGGTGATGCTGAGAGAGAGAGAGAGAGAGAGAGAGAGAGAGAGAGTGTGTGTGTGTGTGTGTGTGTGTGTTATGTGTAAGGCAGTGAGGCTGGATGGCAAAGAGCACAACTGGAGAGCTGGGTGGGGAGACTGACCACGGTGAAGGTTGGCTTTAAGCCTGATCTTTTTAAGCAAGAAAGTCAGAGGGCACCAAAATTACCTTTTCCCCCCCAGTGGAGGCAAACATGCATATGGTAAAAGCACAGATCTCAAGTGGACTGTTGGATGAGTTTTGACAAATGCGTGTACCCAGGTAACCCACACCCCAACGAGAATATAAAACATTTTCGTTACCCCAGTAAGTTTCCCTGAGGGCAGCAAATCTTAACCCTCCCGAACAACTGGTTTCTTGGGGGCTTGCTAAGCCAGACAACCTTAGGGTTAGCTAAGATGCTAACCTCTGGAAAAGACTTGGAGCTCCAGCTACACAGTGTGGACCCAAACTGGCGTCTCCCTGCTCTGCCTCAGAGATGCAAAGCCCAGGAAGTGCAAAGGCAGGGAGTCCCCATGGCAATGCCCTTCTGAGAGCAGGCAACACACTCGGATTGCTCAGCTCTGACATTTAACATTGTTTTTATCTCTTGCCTTCAAAACTACGAATTTTCATTCCCCAATTCCCTCTTGGCAGTTGTTGGAGAGGAAACAGGAGGCTGGCTTGTTCCCAAGTCAACAGGAAGTTAGGCTCCGTGGATGTGTGGTTTTTAGTAGGGACGCACACAGAGACCATGACACCCCTAGTTTCCCGTGTGCACGTGGCTCATAAAACAGCTCCCTGAACCCTACACCGTTTGTTTGAGGACCTAAAAAACCCCCAGCCTCAAAGACTCTGACTCTCCCCACATTACAGTTTAAAATCTCTGTATGTTTTGAGGTCAGCTCCACCCAACCAGCAAATTCTTTTCAGAAAAACAAGAAGCCCCTGGATTTTCTCTAATTTGGTTTATAACTTGGAACACATGTGGTGCGTCCTTTGCATTTTCTGACTCGGGTAGTTTGAATACTTGCTTGGGCTTTGGTTCCAAATGGATGTGTCCAGCCGTGACTTTAGGTTGTATAACATCACAGGGCGGGGATCTCTCTCCTTGAACAATTAAATGACATCAGAAAGTAAACAAGCCGACAGAAAAGCAGCACGTTAAAGGCAGCTGGTGCCCAAGTCCCTTCCGTTCCAGAGCACACACACAAACACAGGATTGCACTGAATTGTAGTGGCTACTCCTCGAGGTGGCTTGTTCTCCCTGTAAACGTGAGACAGCTGAGGTTCAGGGCAGTGAAGCTCTTAACCAAGGTAAGATTCTGCTCACCAGCGCGCGGGTGTGGGTTCCCCCGACACATGCAAGCAATTCTGTGACCCCAGCTGAGTGTCCTGCACTTTAACCTGCCGCTACCTACCTGGAAGCCGCAGCAGCTCCCACAGGTTAGGCCTCAGCTCTGCAAGGCTGTACCCGCCTCCCCCTACTTGAGATGCCAGCTGTAAGTCCAGGTTGTCACCTGTGTTTTTGACGACTGGGTTACAGTTAGGGAGGTTCCAAGAAGGAACCTTCTTCTTAGGTTCAACTAGTTTGCTAGAGGGCTCACAGAACTTGGAGAAAACCTTTACCTTACTAGATCACCGGTTTATTATAAAAGGATATAACTCAGATGGAAGTGAGGCACAGGGCAAGGTGTGGGGAAAGGGCTGGGGGCTTCCAGGTCCTCTCGGCGGGGGTGGGGGGGGCAGGCACTCTCCCTGAATCTCCATGTGTTCACCAACCCAGAAGCTCTCTGAACCCTGTCCTTTTTGGGCATTTACAGAGGCCTCATTATAGAGGCACAACTGATTAAATCAACGGCCACTGGTGACTGACTGAACCTCCAGCCCCTCTCTTCGCCCCAGACTTCAGGGGGTTGCGACTAAAAGTTCCAACCCTCAAATCACAGGGTTGGTTCTCCTGCCAAGCAGTCCTCATCCTTAGGTGCTGACCTAAAGTCACCTCATTAACAGAAAAAAAGATACCTTTGTAGCTCTCCTCAGGAAATTCTGAGGGTTTTAGGAGCCCCGTGCTACAAACGAAGAGTAAATGTATATTTCTTATCATAAATCACAGTATCACACACGGCCACGAAGCTGGTAAGGGGTCAAGCCTGCACTCAGAGTCGGCCTTCAGCCTGTAAATTCTAGACTCTTCCCTGCACCTTGCAGGGCACAGGGAAAAAGCCAGAGTTCTCTTCACCTGCTAAGAACTCTCCAAGGTGGCATCTGGGCCTTTGGCGCCCATCCTTTCTGGAAGAGTCCTGAATGCACAGCAAGAACCACAGGTGCCCGTGCAGCAGAGGCCTGGGGCCGCCCCATCCAGGTCCCGTGCTGCCCCCATCCTCTTGCCACTTTGGTGGAGCCAGCTGACTCCCCAGAGCCGGTACTGGCGTCTGTGCCTGAGGGCTCCTCCCAGAACTGCGGAAGTGCCACCCGCCCCACCAATGTCCCTCCAGCTGCTGCCGCCTGTCTTCCTGTCACACCTCCCCGCTCCCTACTGGGCTCTCCTCCTCCCTCCGCCCCCCCCGAATAAATGCCTCACCCCATCCTTGTCTCAGGATGCAGTGGTCTCTGGGGGATCTAAACTTTGATAGACCGTGGGACTGAATCTGCTTCAGGCCTTGGTGACCCAGGTCAGCCCTTTCCTGGGGGGCCGGTAAAGACCCTGTCTTCCCCCAGGTATCATCTCATTTTCCTGAACCAGCACCTGAAATCTAAAGGGCAAGATTCACCTTCAGGGGATTGGGTGGTGTCATGGTAGCCCCCAGGGTCTTGTTAGAACAGCCTCAAGAAGAACCATTCATTGCCATGTCGCCCAACGATCCCCCAGTAACCCCTCCAGGTCTGTGGGAACAGTTTGTATTTAGACGGGCCCTGGCAGTGCCTGGATTTTGCTGGTGTCCATGGTGTCAATACTCCTGCCAAGGTCAAGTGCAAGGTGCCAACCAAGGGTCGGGTGGGGAAGACCTCTGTAAGTCTCTTCTTCCCCTGGGGGTTGGGGCAGCGTTTTCAGTAAAAGGAAACACTGGTCCGGCAACTGGAGCAGCATCCAGGTACCAGGAGCCTGATTCAGGAATGCTCGCTAAAAAGACGAGAAGGAAGATGCAGAAGCATCGAGTACCGACTGGTGGGTTATGGGAGCGCCGGCTGAGTCGGACACAGTTCTGCTCTCAGAGGCGGAGGGAAGATGACCGCCCACGTGACTGCAGAGGCAGTGGACGTGGCTGGGGCAGCTTCCTGGAGGAGGTGATGGCTGGCAGACAGCCGGCCTTGGAAGAAGGACCTTGGGAAAAGCCTTCCTCCACGTGGCCACTCCTTCTGGAAACATTCTCGGGCCCCACTTCCTCCTGGTTCTCCCCCTTTCTGGCTGACCACTCCTCAGCCTCCTTCACTGGATGGTTTTTTCCTGCCTGACATCAGGATATGGTTCTGGGCTCTCTTCTCTATTTACACTTATTTCTTTTAAGAGCTTTATGCTTGAAGACCCACAATAATGCTCTCGCCTGCCAAACGGAGACCTTGCCTCTGAACTTCAGATGCCTTTATCCCACTGCCTACCTGACATCTCCACCAGGATGACCCTCAGACACATGAAACCTAATCTGTCGTAAATGGAACCCTGGGCGCTGCCTCTTAGATATGCTCCCCTCCACCCCTACCCAGGCTTGTCTTCCCCAGGTCACATATTCTCTCTTTCCTACAAATGCTTCATAACTGGTCTTGGGCCTCTGTCTTGTCTGGCTCCAACCCTTTCCCCACGCAGTAGCTGGAAGCTTCTTCCTAATGGGAAAATCACACCACCCCCTTCCTTGTCTCCATGGCCACGGCTCTCAGCGTCCTTGCCCACGTGGCCTCTCTGGGCTCTAGCTGGTTCCTGCCACTCATCCCTCTGCCTCCCCGCCTCCCACCCCCACCCTCTGCCCCCAGGCAGAGGAGCTGTCCTCGGGTCCTTCCGTGCACAGAACCTTCTAGTATCTTGGTCTTTTACTAGCTGTTCCTTCTGTTTAGAAAAAGCCTCTCACTTTTATCTCCTTGGTTTCTGATAATCTCAGATTCTCAGAATAAGTGTCACTTCCTCACATGCATTCCAGGTACCCTGATCCCTGCCACACACAGCCACATGCTGCCATGACTCCCGCATGACCAGCTCTCAGGAGAGCATGCGTCACACTTGGGTTCGGAATTGCCTGTGTGGTCATCTCCTCCCAGAGGCCGGGGCTCCAGGAGCACAGGACGGTGTCTGTCCAGCTCACTGAGGTGTCCCCAGCGATGGCGACCAGCTTGGCACACAGAAAGCAGTCAATTCATGTCTGACCAGAAGAAGGATGAGAACATTTCTGATCACTTCTTTTTACCTCTGTGGATTCTGGAATCAGGGGGGCTCTTGCTTGGAAACAGAAAAAGACAGACACCCTCTACTGCCTCCGTTCATTGCTTCTTAGATTCATTTTACATTTCTAAGCCCCAGCTCAGAAATCAGATTTGCCCTGGCTGCCCGGAGCCTGCCTGGTGACTTTCTTCCTGCGGTTGGAGCAGGCGGAACAGACATTTGTCACCAAAATGGGACAAGAAGTACTCATTTTCCAAACTGACTTTTAGAAATAGTTTTTATTGGGGGCACTTAGGTAGCGAGCTGGCTTCTCAGCAATACACAAGTACTAAGAAATGCCCCAAATCTGTAAAACTGCCTTGGTTCCTTGCTGTCAGATGCCTGAACCTAATCCTTGCACAAAACAGCTGTCTCAGTGGTAATTATCCAAAAATTATGACCTGGAAATCCATCTAGGCAAGATGGGAAAATTGCTTCAGAATTGTAGCAGGTTACCTGCTAGGGTGAGGAGGCCATTAAACCCACACAGGCTGCTGGGTGCCGATGTCAGAGCTACAGAAAGATGTCACGTGGTTACTGAAATGCTAATAGATGGAGGCCCCTGAGTGTCCTTTCGGAAATGACACCCTCTCCCGGGAAAAGCTGGAGGCGGACCTGAGGGAAGACCAAATCGCTCGTGGCCAATAAGCCTCTAAATGCGCTTTTCCATGAACCTGGAGCTATCTTTCCAAGCAACTCCTGCATCTCGGCATGAAGTTACACATTGGTGACCCTACAGTGTGCCTGGGCGCGGGGGCTGGCCCCCAAGGGCCTGATGCAAGCGGCGGAGGGACCCAGGGCCTGGACAAATGGATCATCTTCATGGAAGGATCCAGAGCAGTTCCTCCAACACTCAGATAGAAACCGCTGTAGACTCACCGCTTACTGCAGCCTTAGGCAGTGGCGGTTTGAGCTGCACCAACGCCTGTGAAATCTGGGCGTCAGGAGTTCTCTTCCTTCCCGGCTCCTTCTCTCTTTACATGAAGTTGAAGTGCTCACCGAAGCCTTAATAAGCAGACCCTGTCCTCTCTCCCAGCAAAGACTCAAACTCAGAGGCCCCAGCGACGACCCTCACGCTCCTGGGCGCCAGCCGGGAACGGCGGCCTCTGTGCCACGATTTGCTTTGGCCACGGTTCTCCCTGGCCCAGCGTGAAGAGAAGAAACCTCACTGTCCTCTCTCTGCCTCTCTCTGGCTGTGGGATTTAAGCTCTGAGGCCCTGGGTGCCTGACCTGCAGAAGCGGGCCTAGAACAGCACTGCGCTGACAGTGAATCCCTGACCCTGGCCCGCCTCGCCCCGCGCCCTGGCCTTCCTTCTGTTTTCAGACACAGCTGCCCGGGGTACCCTCTTGTTACAAGGCGCCCCCTGCCCCTCAAATCCCCCACTCTTTTTGGCCACTCACTGATCAGCACAGAGCCCACCGCCCTGGGCAGCGGGTCCAGAGTGACGGGCGCCCCTCACTGTCACATGCCCACCTCACTATCTCCACGGGCTTCTCCTCTGAAGTCAGTAGCCCCGTGTTTGTCCCTCATGGAGTCTGTCTCCCTCGACCCGACACACGGTCTAAGGGGGAGGGGCTGCCCTGCCTTGTTCACTCTGTATTCCCAGTTCCTCACCAAGTTCCCGGCACACAGTACATGCACGATACGCACTGATGCTTGTCTCACTTAGCTGTTGTCAGAATTAGATGAGCCCATGTGTGCATGGCCTCCCTGGAGTTGCTGGCGCATAGTAGGGACTCGATGGATGTTAAGCTATTCTCATTGCTGCTCTGTTTGTCCCCTGCACTTTTCTCAGGTCAGCCTGTTCCTCCCTTCTGCTCTGCTCACATGTCTTCCTCCCCAAGTGAGGTGGTGCTGATGGGAAAGTTAGGATCCATCCACCCATCCATCCAACAACTATTTCTTGAGCACATTCTAAGCACCAGGCACTGTGCCAGGCAGAGAGGAAACAATAAATGAGTAAGACGGGCACAGTTCCTGCCCTCGGGGAGATCACTCCTCTGCGGGAGGCTCAGACAAAGGGGCAAAGTCAGCCTTGATGGTACCTGCTGATGAAAAACACAGCAGCGACATCTGACTCAGGTATGGGAGGTCACAGTGGACATCCAAGCTGATACCCGAAGGATGAACTGGAGAGAGAGACAAGGGGAGTCCTTGCTGGTGGTCCTTCCCTGCTCTGTGAGGTGGTCTGGTTCCAGGGGACAATTTTCTTCGATCCCTAACTTACAGGAAAACCAAAAGACATAGCTTGGTTGGGCCAAATTGGGCCACTGTTTTGGTCTACCATTACTAGACAAAGAGGTAGCCTGCACAAGTAAAGTTTCCCAGAAAATTAAAGTCTACCTACATGCCAGCACCTTGACTGCTTCTGATGAAATTATTTCATTCTTAATTTTGTCTGGATGACTGAGAATGACCACCATGAATATCCATTATTTAACTGGACTGAAATACGGCAACACTCTCAGGAGCTACTGATGTACGAGGATTGCTCGCCTCTGCAATTGAGGAAGTAAAATGTATTCTCTATTTAAACAAGTAAAATGTCCTGCCGTGTGGATGGCGAACGCGAAGTGGACAAGGTTTTACACTCAGGCTCCAGCCACGGGGAACCGATCCGGGTAAATAACTGTCAGACAAAGTAGGGAAGAGAGGGGGCCAACAGGGATGCAGGGAAGAGCTTATGTGATGCTCAGCGTGGGCTGTACTTGGGGGCAGTGCCTGGAGGGATGAGAGGAGTCAGGCGTGTGGGCAGGACTTGGGGGGTCTGCTCATAGAGATTTCCACCCTCTTTGAATGCCCTCTCAATCAAAGAGATGAAACTATCTCAGAAAACTAAGTAAAAAGTAGCATTTTAAAGAATGCCACTTGGATCTGAGGGTGGTTTGATTACTCTGCCCCTCCCCTGATTCAGCTCACCTGGCTGCCTCTACCTGCCTCTTGCCCATTTACATTTTAGCTCTGCTTCAGGATGAAAACTTTTCCTGACAGTGAAGGTTATCACTATTTATTAAACATGGATTCTAGAATACAATGCTTTAACTGCAATATAATCATGGGCTTCCTAACAGTTACTAAGTTTTGAATAGTACTGAAAAATAAATTAACTAGGTTTTTTTCCCCAGAGAATTTTAAAAGTTCAAAATGTAATCTCCTTTTCAACAAATGATGCTGAAACCCCTATATATCCACATGCAAAAGAGTGAAGTTGGATCCCTACCTCACACCATATGCAAAATGAAATCTCCTTTGGTTTCCCTGGGGCTCATGAACTGTTTATAGATTATTGAATTTCTACTTTCAGAAGAGAGGCCTACATTGGACGCTGGTATCCCTGGAATAGAATGAAGATCTCTCTGGCACTGGTTACAGAAAGAGAAGCATTTGGATAAATGCTTCTTTCTCTGGGCTTTTCAACCAAATGTTTTCCCCCAAGAGCACTCTCTTGTGTGCCACGGCTGCTTATAAACCAGAAGTGGCCTGCTTCTTCTCCTGCATTTCCCCCTCAACTTCAAAAATAAAGGCAATCTTCAACCACAGAATTTGATGTGCTCCTTGTACAATTCCAGAAGAATGACCAGACTGACTGATGACCCAGTTATGACATCCACAGATGGAAAACATGAATTTGGACCAGACATCTAATAGGGCCTGAATTTTTGTGTTCATGATATCACCCTGTCACTAGAGTTTGGAACCTGAAAAGGGTGTGTTTTCATGGCTGTGGGTGTTACTGATATGAGAATTATGTTTAATTTTCTGTTCTCTAAAGAGTGTTCGGAGAATGTCAGGAGAGGAAAAGAGGGCATGATTTACGGCAGACGAAGTGTCTCATGGAGTTGGGAGTTCATGTTCAATCAGGAAGATTTCACAGCTGGTAAGAGGCGTTGGTTTACCTCCAGGATGAGCTCTGAGTTTTGTTTTTCAATGGTTTTCATTTCACCTTCCGTGACTGTACCCTGTAATCCCAGTAAAGAAAAAATAAACATAATGGATCTTAGGGACATTGGAAGGATTTGCGTCCCCTGCTCCTGCCTGTTCATCCCTCCTTGGAGAGACTCAAGGTGGTAAAAATCTATTATTCATGGACTGATTTTCCAGGTTATTTAGAGCATAGTTTCTTCTCATCGTTTTGCTGCATGCTTTTTAGCCACTAGAGAAAACAAAAAGTAGTTGAAATTCATGTAGGGCTGAAGTTTACTTCTTCACAACTCTGACAAGAGGAAAGTGGGAAGGTGAAACAAACAGGAATCAACCAGGTGGATTGTTGCTGAACTCAGTGGATCCATACCCAGCACTCTGAGCTGGGTTCAGGGACACAGAAGCCAGGCGGAGTCTGCGGTGCCGATAAAGATGGGATGTAAAGATGGATCAGGAGATGAAATGACAGACAGAACACGCATTTAGAAGAGGCAGAGCCCTTGGAGAGAGGAAAGAGACATCCAAGACCGAGCATGACCATGTAACGACAGAGGGTCACCTGTAGTACGGCCTAGGGAAGTCAGGGTGTGCTCACAGCAGGGCTCTTGCTTGGAGCGGGATACACAGGCTTGAGGCCTGAGCTGAACTGGGTGATAATGGGGAAGGCTGAATGACAGAAACTTTCTCTATCCTTTGCTCAGGCGGCATCATCTTGCCTCAAAAATAAATGTTGAACCAACTTTTTTTTTTTAAATGGCATTTATTTTTTAAATTTTTATTTTATTTATTTATTTATTTATGGCTGCATTGGGTCTTCATTGCTGTGTGCAGGCTTTCTCTAGTTGTGGAGAGCGGGGGCTACTCTTCGTTGCGGTGCACGGGCTTCTCATTGTGGTGGCTTCTCTTGTTCCAGAGCATGGGCTCTAGGCACACGGGCTTCAGTAGTTGTGGCGCATGGGCTCAGTAGTTGTGTCTCGCAGGCTCCAGAGCACAGGCTCAGTAGTTGTGGCGCACGGGCTTAGTTGCTCCGTGGTACGTGGGATCTTCCCAGACCAGGGTTCCAACCCGTGTTCCCTGCACTGGCAGGCGGATTCTTAACCACTGCACCACCATGGAAGTCCCTGAACCAATTTTTTAAAAAAAATATTGGTTTGGAGGGGCACCTTCCATGCCCCCAGGCCTCAGCTTGGACCTGAAGCTTCCCTCTAAGTCATGAAAGACAGCTGTTGGTGAGGCTAGCGCAAGTGCAGCGGACAATTCACTCAAGGCTTCCGTGACATTCAACACCTTTTTCGTGGCTCAGGTATGTACGAGCCCCATCCTGTGTGCTCTGAGGATGCTCATCGTCACCGAGCTTCCCGTGGTGAGAATGTGAAGGGAAAGGCTGTGTTAATAACAAAGGAAAAGAATATGCAGGTGCCATGAAGCTGCCCCTAAACTGCAGGAATGAGATTAGGATAAAATAAAATGAAATGAATATTGTCGTTTTGAAAACTAATGAGGCATGTGTAAAGAGCTCCAAAACATTCGTCTTCTCTACAGCAATTCCAACTCTGGGAAAATAATCAAAAGAAAGAGCCTCAAATGTAAATACAGTTTTGTGGTTAATTTCCGCAGCTCTTTAAACTCTGTAAGACTGATGTACTAAGATGTCTGTGGCATCATTAGTTATCACCGTGGAAACCTTGAAGCAGCATCCGTGTCCAACTGCAGCAGGATGATTAAGTAAATTTTGGCACAACGAGGATATTAAACTGCCTAATAATGATGTTTTTAATGAGACTTTTAAGGAAAATATGTTTGCTGTGTGTAAGAAGTATTTTAAAGAGCAATGTGCAAAACTGTATCGCGTGACATCAGCTATGTCAACCAGCCTAGGAAGAGAAAACTATGCAGAAATGTTAACAGTTGATATCTCTGGATTGGACTATATGATTTTTATCTCATCCTCTAAAGCTGCAGTGTCTCATGGGCAGCCACAAGTCATGTAGCTATACAAATTTAAATTCATTAAAATAAAATAAAAATGAAAAAATTCAGGCCTTCACTTGTTCCAGCCACATTTCAAGTGCTTAAATGTCTCATGGGACTAGTGGCTACTATATCCCACAGTATGGCTAGAATATTTTCATCACCGCAGAAAGTTCTATTGGGCAGGTACTGCTCTAGAGTTTTCTCTAATTAGAATTTCTCTAATTCAAGTTTCTCTAATTTTCTATGAAGACCATGAGCTATTTTTATAATCAGAGAAAAGGAAGAAAAAAGTAAAGTTCAGATTCGTGGACTGGAGGAAAAACCCGAGAGATTATCTTAGGAATGGCAAAACAGAATCAAGGTGACTTGTACTGAAAGGAAGCAGCGAGGCTTTAATGAGGGTGTAAACAATGTGGAAAATACTGCTCTCAGATTAGGTACAGAAAAGATGTGTTAACCAGAAGGGAGGTGGTCCACACGGGACCCAGGAAAAGGAGCTCAGAGGCAGGGTTCGTCAGTGCACTCAGCATGGCTGGAGTGGAGGGGGCAGCTCAGGGCGGCAGAGAGACAGGCCCTACGATATGGGTGGACGCTCGGACGGCAGCAGCTCAGCAGCCCCAGCAGAAGGTTATCCAGCAAATCCTTCCTGTTTGGACTCCACCCTCAACCGGACACCCTGGACTGCAGGACTCATCCGTGTATCCACTCCTTCCTGGGTACACAGCTCAACTAATGACCTGGAGCTCCCTTATAGCTAGATGGGAACGTATGACTTATCTGGACAGTGGGTCGGGGCAGCCAGGACATGGACCACTTCCAGGCCTCATCCAAAACCGATCTGCGCCATCCTCCGTGCCCTTGCCCTCTCGGCTTTCTGAGTGGCCGCTGGAGAAGGACTCCAAGATGGTAGAGCCACCTGATGGAATAAACCTCAATCCCTGAGTTTCTGCTTGAAGCGTCCACGGGAGCTGCCAGGATAGAAACAACTGCAGCAGATTTTGAGCAAGAAATAAACCTTCGTTGGGCTACCCCAGAGAGATTCTGTGGTTATTTGTAATAGAGTAGTAGCAATGCTTATTCTGAGAAATAAAATTCTAACTTGACCTTCCGTGGGGAAGGTATCAATGCAACAGGTCTGGTTATTCAGTCCTGCTTGCCTCCAGCGGAGCCTAGAACTCTCAGGCCGATGGGAACGTGGCCCTTGGAATGTTCTTCATGTCACTGACTGATGATGTTGGTGTGTACACTGGAAATGACGGGGCACACTGGACCAGTTTGGCAGGATGTTTGGCAAGCTTTATGATGTGTACCTGGTGTCTGTGCTGGGAATCTGAGTTTTGTGATCACGGCTGTACATGTTGCAGGAGTGTGTCTACCTGACCAGCCCTCCAGAGAGCCTCAGACTCCATCTCCTGCATGTGGCCCTGTAGTGAGGCAGGACTTGGAAGCCTGCACCTGACCTCTCTGGACTTCTCCTGATGCATCTTATTTGCCTGTGGCTTTTACTCTAAACCCTTTGCTCTAATAAACCTTAGCTGTGACTATGACCTGCTGTTGAGTCCCATGAGTACTCCTGGTGAGTCAGTGAACTTGAAGGTGGTCAGGGGCTCCCCAGATACCTCCTCCATAAGATCTTTCTCCAGGAAAACAGAGCGCAAGTCATCGGGAATAAGTATGCTTTCTATCTGGCACTTGGGTATGTTAGTACCATCTGCTGGCATTCTAGCATATACGTCAAACTCTCGTGAATTTGGTTGATGTGAGTCCATTCATCAGATTCTGACTGACAACAATGGCACTCTTAGGAATCTTGGGAAGATTATCTGGAATCCTGTGACCACCCAATGGTTGATGCTCCTTCAGGTGCCAACCTGGATGACATTTCTTCGGTGTCTCTCTTACATGCCACTTAACGTGTGATAAGATGAAGCAAGTTCACAGATTTAGGACGAGCCGTGAGTGAGGCAGAAATAAAGCCTGTGGAGAGAGATCCCATTTGGCGGCAGTGGGGGGTGGTGGGGTCCAGGGAGGAGTCCTGAATGAAGTGCCATTTGCGACAGACCTGGAGGGAGGAACATCATTTCAAGTGGGAAGAGTGACGGGGAGTATGTGCATCTGAGTCAGAGTCTGCAGGAGGAAAGACTCCAGCAGGGGAAGCGCAGGGCACCTTCAGGGGCTGTGAGTCTAAAGGGTGCTAGCACAGCTCTGTGCAATATCTGAGACAGCAGGTGGTCAGGGGGGCATGGTGTTTCGGGAGCACTGATGGGGGACCATTGAAGGGCTGGCCTCTGGTGAGCACCTGTTTACCTTACGGTCAGCCTAGGCTAAGTGGTCCTTCTTCCTGGGCTTAGGGCCCAGGACTAAAACTCACTCCTGGGCATATACCCAGACAAAACTCTGATTCAAAAAGATACATGCACCCCTGCGTTCATGCAGCACTATTTACAATAGACAAAACATGAAAGTAACCCAATGGACATTTGTCCATCGATAGATGAATGGATAAGAAGATGTGGTACATACATACAATGAAATATTACTCAGCCATTAAAAAGAATGAAATAATGCCATTTGCAGCAACATGGATGGACCTGGAGACCATCATAGTAAGTGAAGTAAGTCAGACAGAGAAAGACAAATACCATATGATATCATTTATATGTGGAATCTAAAATACAACACAAATGAACATATCTATGAAACAGAAACAGACTCACAGACATAGAGGACAGACTTGTGGTTGCCAAGGGGGAGGGAGAATGGGGTTGGGATGGAGTGGGAGGTTGGGATTAGCAGATACAAGCTATTATATATAGGATGGATAAACAACAAGGTCCTAATGTATAGCACAGGTAACTATATTCGATATCCTGTGATAAACCATGATGGAAAAGAACATGAAAAAGAATGTATATATATGTACAACCGAATCACTTTGCTGTACACTAGAAACTAACAGAACATTGTAAATCAACTCTACTTCAGTAAAATAAATTTTAAAAAACTTATTAAGGGAAAAAAATGAAAAAAAAATCAACTCACCCACAAAAAACACAGTAACCTCTAATGGAAAATTGGGTAAAGCGCATAAAGAGATAATTATCCTAAAGAAGAACCCAAAAGGCCAATACATGGAAAAAAGAATACACAGTCTCTCTGGTAATCAAAGAAAGATCAATTAAAACACAGTTAAAAAAAAACTCATGCTGCTGAATCTCTCATAAAAGTCATCAAAAACATCATTTTGTAAATCCATATATTAGGTCAGTTTGAATGTTGTCATTTTTTATTAACTGTCAAACGAGCACCCACATGATCTGGGCCTGCATGTCCCACAAGTGCATGTCAGGCCACGAGCCCCCAGGCTCACTCTGCTCCACTCACCCTGAACCCCTTCCTTCTCTCCAACAGGCCAAGTGCACTGTTGCCTCAGGGCCTTTGCACGGGCTGTTCCTTCTGCCTGCAATGCTTTTGCTCTGCCCTGCCCCAATTTTCCCATGGTTGTCTCTCTCTAGTTATTCGGACTTCAACTCACAGTCACCTCTTGTAAGGAGCCTTCCGAGACCCCCCGAGGTAATGTAATGCGTCCTCTCTCACCACGTCATCCCGCAATTTCATAGTCAGCAGAGAAGAGATCTCGGCTCCTTAGGATGCGTTCTGCTTCCTTCCAACTTCTTGTGCTTATCTTTACCCTTTGGTGAAACCTCTCTGCCAACAGGTAGCTTCAAATGAACCAAAAACATGTGGCCTTTCTGCATGGGTTTCAATTTCATCACCGGACACACCTTCCCTACCTGAAACAGCCATGAGTGAAGTAACTCGGAGACAACCATCATCTGATAAAATAAGCCACCATATTTTCTTCAGAAAATACACTTACTGAAAACACATTACACAGATAGACTGAAGCAACGCTCAGTAACACATTTAGAGAAGCACCCGACACTGGGTTGGGTGTGAAAACTTCAGAGGCATAAATAATACTGTTTTCTTCCAAATACAGAGAGAAATCTCTAACTGTAGTTTCTCCCTCCAGGGTTTTTACGTTTTTCATTGGTTGAAAAGATTCGAAAGAATCATAATGTTTCATGACGTGTGAAAATTATCTGAAATTCAAATTTCAGTTTCTGTACATAAAGTTGGACTGAAACAGCCACGCTCATCCACTTGCCATCATCCGTGGCTGCCTCAGGCCACCACAACAGAGCTGATGACAACTGTGACAGAGACCGTCCGGGTGGCAAAGTCTAAAATATCTACTATCAGGCCCTCCCCAGAAACCGCCTACCAGCTCTGCTCTCAAGTCCTGAATGTTCCCACATGAGCCTGACCTTGCGAGAACCTGACCAGGAGAATTTGTTTTCCCCTCCACGTGAGTGTTCCCACACCTCCTTTGCCCTGAGACACAGTTACGGTGGCCGAGGCCACGAAAAGCAGAAAAACCACTTACATAGGATCCGTAATCCACAGCCAGGGTCTGCAGGGCCCAGGGGAGCCCGAGGCCAATGAGGATGTCAAAAACATTGCTCCCGATGGAGTTGGACACGGCCATGTCCCCCATGCCTGCGAGGACAAGAGATTACCTGAGTGAGGGAGGTGGTCCCTAGGTGGTGCCCTGGCCCCCAATGACTCTCTCGAGCCCCTGGTCTGACAGCCAGAGACCCACGTGCCCGGGTCTCTCCCAGGCCATCCATCACTGTAGGATGATACAGATTGTAAAATAGTCTGTTGAATACACATTTTCTTTTTTTGTGTGCATTCTTTCAATAGAACAGGATGAAATATATATTCTATTGAACCGCTGAGCTTAAATGTAATTTGAAAACCAACTATGGTTCCAAAAATTCTGAAGCATCCTATAGAAAGAAATAAACTCAGCAGTCTATAAAGGGCTCCTGAGTTCACCGACCCACGGTTCACTGAACCCATGGTTCAGTGTCATCATCCATCTGCTCTACGCTGTATCCAATTCTTCTTCTAAATAACTGAGCAACATTAAGGAAAATAATGTAACCAGCAGAATTTCACAAGGACCAGTGGAGGGCACTGTGCTAAGGCTGGGAGCCACAGGTTGTGTTTGCTGAAAACCAACCTCCTCCCACACAAATCAGGCACATAAATTAGAGTGGGGGCTGGGAGGTGCACGGCCATCCAGGGGGCATCCACCTAGGGTGGGGCAGGTAAACTGTGACCTTGGTTTTGAGGGAGGAAGGGTCTGTCATACACTTAAGAGTGACCTCTGGCAGCTGGCACTTTGAGGGGTTCTGCAGTGGGTAAACCTTAGGCTATGGGGTCGGTCCTCTTGAAGCCTCAGTTTCCTCATCCACGAAATGCATATATGATTGTCTCTAGCTCGTAGAGTTATTAAGGAACATCATGTGCTTAAACTGCTCTGCTCAGCTGCGGCACTCGGCAAAGGTTAGCCATTATTGTTTTTATTACTATTTTTTTTGTTTGTTTGCGGTACGCGGGCCTCTCACTGCTGTGGCCTCTCCCGCTGCGGAGCACAGGCCCCGGACGCGCAGGCGCAGCGGCCATAGCTCACGGGCCCAGTCGCTCCGCGGCATGTGGGATCCTCCTGGACCGGGACACGAACCCGCGTCCCCTGCATCGGCAGGCGGACTCTCAACCACTGTGCCACCAGGGAAGCCCTTTATTACTATTTTTTTTTTTTTTTGCGGTACGCGGGCCTCTCACTGCTGTGGCCCCTCCCGCCGCGGAGCACAGGCTCCGGACGCGCAGGCTCAGCGGCCATGGCTCACAGGCCCAGCCGCTCCGCGGCACGCGGGATCCTCCCGGACCGGGGCACGAACCCGTGTCCCCTACATTGGCAGGCGGACTCTCAACCACTGCGCCACCAGGGAAGCCCATTTATTACTATTTTTAATAACAGAAGTAATACAACCTCCAGAGAGGATGTGGGTGCGACCCAGGAAGCGTCTCTGCCTTCCTCGAGGGTAGACCTCTGGCTTGTTTCCTTGTTATTCTGATGCCAGGAAGCCTTTTGACCAGCGTGGCACTGAAGCAGCCCAGTGCTCCTTCCCAGCTGGGATTTGGTGCCCCGCTAACTGCCCTGTGACCTCCCCCCGCCCCCCAAGTAGGAAGTCCTGCCTTCGTGCCCCAGCCCCGCCCCATTCGGGGTCCCACCTTGTCTGGCCACAATGAGGCTGGCCATGCAGTCGGGCACGCTGGTTCCGGCTGCCAGGAAGGTGATCCCCATGATGACGTCAGGAATCCCCAGCGTGTACCCGATGATCGTGACCTGGGAGAGGCGGGAAGAGGAGAGCTGAGGGCTGGCAGCAGCCCCACCTGCCCGCAGACCCTCCCAGCAAAAAGCTGAAAAGTCTGCAATCTGGGCGGTCTCTCTGGGGGCCACGTCTGCTCTCTGTATCAATACAGATGGACGAGGGAACATCTCAGGGCGCAGACGGGGCTGCTGGCAGGGGACGGGGGTGCAGTTACGGAGCCCATGCTCTCCAACCAAAGACTGGCCTCTCTTACTTGTTCCTTTGGGTGAGGCAGGCGGCTTGAGGGAGGAGAAACAGGGTTTCTGGGAAAAGGCAATATAGGGACAGTATCTGAACTCAGGATGTTCCTGGGAAACCCAGAACGGATGGCTGCCATGCTGTGCTGGGAACGCAAGCGTCCACGTCCCATGCTGGCTGCATGATGAGACTTTACAGGAGCTGGGAAGGGGCTGCTCACACCATCCAGCCTTGTAGGAAAAGCCATAAGCAGCTGATTCCTTTCCTCTCTTGCTGGAAGCCTGGGGACGTCACCTCTGCCCACGTCACCCTCTGCCCCACAGTGGCTTACGTTTATCTAGTACTCAGGCACTTCTGTTAGTGCTGAGTGATGCTCGTGGGCTTTAACTTATTTCATTCTCACCACAACCCCAGGGAGTAGGTGCTTATCTGCATTCTTCACACGAGGACACGGAGGCATCGCCCAAGGCCCATGCACTGGGGAGTGGCCTGGGGTGGGGGGACATTCCCACCCAGGCATTCAGGCTGCGCCCGCTAGCGCTGGCAGCACTTCTATTTACACAGGAGGGGCTTAGCTGGAGGAAGAACAGCTGACGAGGAGGCAGTGCCTCCATCCCATTAAATGAGCCCATTCTGGCCCCCAGTTTCCAGATGAGCAAACTGGGAGGAAAGCAGTGGGTGAGAAGGCGTGAGGAGGGGCGAGTGGCAAAAGTGAGTAAGTGGAAAGAGACCCATCCCGGGTCCGCTGGCTCCAGGAGAGGAAAACTTGCAGGAGGTGAACCGACGAGGTCATTGTGGGATGCCACGTGCCCTCCCTCACTTTCTGTAAAATTACAAGAAATGCAAATGGGCTGTGGTAAGTAGCCCACTCCTCCCAGCTCCTCTGGGACCCCTGCGCTGGAGCCTGGCCTCACTCCCTCCCCGTCCAAAGGTTTGGGGGATGTTAGTTAAATCCGTAGGGATGCCTGGCTTGGTCCCTTTCAAACAGGGAATGCACGTCATTTCCATCCGGTGCTGAACTGAATTTGGGGTGGCCTCGGGTTCTCTGCTTTCCCCTCTCCAGGGAGGAAAGTGAGAGCAGAAACACAGCGTTTCTTCTGTCTGTCCTGGAGCCTTTTGTGAAATGGAGCTGCAAGCGTCCTGGCTAACCCTTGTTTTTCCTTTCTCACCCTCAGCGGGATCTCTGCAGGAATTGGTTTGGCTCCATGGGGCTTGGCCTGGGAAGGGGCCGCTGCCCTCACCCCGTTGTTACTGTGGTTACCATGGTTACGGCTGAGGCTGGCGTTTGGGGGAAGTGATTCTCCGGGTGGCTGGACCAGGTCTCAGGGGCTTCTCCTGGTTTCCCGCTTACTCCTGGCCATTTCTCAGGGCTTCTCAGAACCTCCCCCAGAGTGGAAGGAGGCAAACAGAAGGAGGGTGAACCTCGGATCCGTCGGCTACTTTGCGTGTTAGTGGACTTCAGAGAAAACCACTGGGCCGCCTGGAGTTCAGGGACACCAATGCTACTCTCCAAACCTGGCATCCAATGAATGTGTCAAATAAAAACGTCAATGAACACAAGATGAAGGAGAAACCCCTGGCTATAAGACTTGGGTTGAAAAAAAATTATCTGTTTGTCTGTGATGTTGAAGGCATGGGATAATTACGAGTTAATTGTGTCAGGTTTACACGTTTGTTATTACCTCTAAAATAATCTTTTCAGAACCGCTTTTTAGCTCTCGAGTGTAATTCTCCAGAATTTATACTGCATCTCTACGCGATGCTCAAGCATGATTATATGCACATAATTTTGTCATGGCTTTTCATTTCTGCCCAACTCCAATTCTAATGTATTAGGTTCACCCCTCGGTTAGAAACCAGAGTCATAGATGGGAAGTGCACTCTGGGTGGCTGGGTTTCCTGGAATGGCTTTGGGGCAGAGGCTCTTTTGAGCAATGGTCCCTCAATCCATGCCAATCCTTAAATCATTGTTTCAGCTTCAGAAGGGACACTTGAGCATTCACCTGGTCCAATGACTTCATTTTCTGGTTGAAGAAACTGAGCGGAGATGAGGAGTGACTATGATGGATGGGACTGTCAGCCCCCCCATGCCTCCCACCCTTCCTCCACGCTGGCTGCCTGTGACCCTGCTGGACTTTCCACTAGAGCGGGTGGAGTATATTTCCCCCACTCCATGGATGTCGGGCTTGGCTGATGGAGTGTGGGTGGAAGTCTCAAGCCAAGGGCCTGGGAGGCACCTGTGTTTGCTCTTGCCCTCCTGCATTCCAATGATCCACCGTGAGAAGACATTCCCCAGGTAGCCACTGGTCCAAAGAAAATGAGCACACACACGGAGTAGACATGAACCCCACCTGCTGCCTGAATCAAAGGTAACCACACAGGAGCTGGAAGCAGATTGCTTAGCCAGTGCCCTCTAAGATCAGTTACTCTATGGTCTACCTGTCGACATGTGAGCAGGAGCATAAAGTCTTGTGATTCTAAACCACAGAATTTAGGGCTGGTTGTTACGCAGTGTGTTGCAGCGACAGCTGACTGGTACAGTTACTGGGCTGAAACCCCTGCGCCTACTCCCCTCTGGTTGAGAGTATTTCTCTCTGAAGAGATCCGGCACTGCACAGGGTCCTGGACTCACCATCCACACCATCATGTAGGAGAAGGCTGCGATCCACAGCGTGGAGGAAGCGAAGGTCACCATAAACCACTTCTCCCAGCGGGGCTTGTTGCAGTTGGGGACAGTGAAGTACAAGACAAAGCTCAGGGGCCAGGTGAACGCCCATTTCACTGTTTCCAGTTTGCCAGCTGGGAAAACAACAAAGGTGAAAAAAAAAAAAATCAGCGAGCTACATTTCTCTGCTCCACCGTCTGCACAGCTGTCCCCGGACATTTACATCCTAACGGAAGGCCTGTGAAATAAGCCTGACCATGTTGCTCTTTTCCCGGTAGACTCAAATGGCTTTCCACCAGCAACAAAACCAAGCGGAATAAAAAGTTATCCACTGCCACCTGCTACTCAGGCAACTGGAGCCAGGTGGAAAAGGATGAGGAGGATTCTCAGGATACAAACGGGGTGGGGGGAGAGTGAGGGGTCGGGATGGAGGTGGGGGAGGGGAGGTAGAGACCGCCAGCTGCCTCTGGGTCCTTCTCCCCATGGACAGGCAGCTACATCTTCCCAGATTCTAAGGCGTCAGCGGGCACGGCGCCACCTAGCGGAATTGACCAACATCCTCTGTCAACTTGCTGAAATCTTGAAAGACCATCTGAAAGCTCTCAAGGTTGTCAAAACACCACTTGAGTGTCTGCATCCCAAGCTGCTATGGATTTGCAAATCCATAATTGCTTCCTGGCTCTAACTACTTACTGCCATGGACAAGATGATGGATCTGTCAGTGATGACCTGATCCTACCATCTCTGAGTGCTGCCTGAGTGCTGAGTATCAGAGACACCCATAAATGCTTATTTTGGTGACAACATTACCACAAGTTCTTGTAGCCTCAGATTTGAGAAACACAGTAGTTCTCCTTTGGCCATTATTACCATCCTGCTTAAGTGCTAACTCACCTCTAAAAAGAAATATCAAGATCTCCATCTTCCAGAAAGTTCTCTGTGTGCATCCTTCTGGTCAACATCCCACCCCTCTACCACCATAGATTAGTTTTTCCTGTTCACCAGCTTCAAATAAATGAAATCATATAGTATTTTTTTGTGTCTACCTTCTTTTATTTAACATAATGTTTTCTGAGTTTCATTCATGTGTAATTCATTCCTAATTGCCCTGCAGTGTCCCATCCTGTGAATACACCAGGATTTGTTTATCCATTCTTCCGTGGATGGGGTTTGGGTTGTTGCCAGTTTTCAGGTATTACAAGGAAAGAGGCGGGGAGCTTTCTTGTAGGAGTCTTTTTGTGGGCGTGTTTCCATTTCTCTTGGGCAAAGACCCAGGAGTCGAATTGCTGAGTCATAGGGTGGGTGTTTATTTAACTTTGTAAGAAACACTAAACTGTTTTCTAAAATGATTATTCTGTTTTATATTCCCCCCAGAGATAAGGAGGTATTTTTAAAATTACATTTTGAATAGTATGAATAAAATTTATTTTATAATTTTACAATTTATTTTATAATTTTATGCTAGCATCCAGCACTTATTCATACGTCTCTTACCAGTCTCCAAACAGTTTCCTAAAACTATTTAAGAGGAAAACTGCAGAGTAAAGTTACACAACGCCACTTTTGGCCCCTGGTCTCCCTAGACGGCAGGGTGGGCTCTAGGGGGAGATGGGGGCTTTCTCATCAGACAGCGCTGGGTCCAGTCCCCGTTCTGCCGGAGTCGAGTGCCTCAGTTACTTAAATTCCCTAAGCCTCAGTTTCCTCATCTGTAAAATGTGGACACAGAAACACTGAGCTTGAGGGTTGCTGGCAGAATTAAACGAACCATTAGGATAGGGATTGGGGCAACATAAGTTTGCACGTTACCGGACTCAAAACCCTCAGAATCTTTCCTGACTTTCCATTCTTTCATTCCCCACCTCAACTCTGGCCACCTGCCCAGGGAACTCGATCCGTCTGCATCCTCCTATCCCCATGGTCTCTCCCTGGACCAGGTCCTCCATCTATGACCTGGCTGAAGACCTACATTCCTAAGGGGACTCCCAGCACTCTCACCTGCCCCACCTCCATCTGCATGCCACTGACAGCCAGAGTCTCAGAAAGCAAACTGTTCTAGAACCTTCCACTGGCTTCCAGTGCCCTCAGAGTAAAACCACATCTTCCCACAAGGCAAATCATTGACTGGTTTGGCTCCTGTCTGCCACTCCCCCTGCTTACACACTCCGCTGGCTCCAAGCCTCCTTCTGCCTCAGGGACTTTGCATCTGTGGTTCCCTCTGGATAGAGCTTGTGGCTGTGTCTGTCCTGTTGAGCAGGTGACCTCCCAACATAAACGTCACCAGACCCCTCAGATCACCCAGTCTGAGATCCCCTCCCACCCCACTCCTTGCTTTCCCATCACCTGCATTTATCTGCTTCATAGCAAATGTCTTCTATTTGAAATTAACAGGTTTATTTGTTTCCTCACTATTTTCAGTTGCCCCCAAACTAGAATATAAACTCTATAAGAACGAGTGTTTTCTCCAACTTGCTCATCACTCCGTTTTGATGCCACGAACAGTGCAGGGCGCACATCACATGCTCCATACGTATTAGTATCAACAGTAATGACATAGCTATGAACAATCTAATCAGACGGACCAAAGGAGACTATCTGTTTTTGAGAATCTAAGGGCGTCCCACTTACAGGTGCGCAATAAAGCAAAGAGAGCACATTTGTAAGAAAGGGGGGGTCCCTCTCCATGAGCTGCCGTGCATCTGTTCAGATTCAAGGTTTGGAGACGGTGAGTGAACAATGAGCACACTGGCTGTGTCCGGCTGGATCCAGAGCAACCAGGCTGTCTGGGAGTTTTCTGTGAGGGGCTTTCAAATGCTGCACCATCCAGAATACAGCCAGATCCTTGGATCCCAAATGCTTCCTGGAATTCCACACATTCCTAAAGCCTGCACTGTGGTGATAAGGGATGGATCCACCTGGGGCCCTCGGCATCCCCTCACTGACCACCCAGTCCTCCTGATGCCCTCTCAGGGGGAGGGAGAGACAGACAGAGAGAGACAGACAGACAGATAGAGAGAGACAGAGACAGATAGACGGACAGAGAGAGAGAGACAGACAGAGAGAGACAGAGACAGATAGAGAGAGAGAGAGAGAGAGAGAGAGAGACAGATAGACAGAGAGAGAGAGAGAGACAGAGAGAGAGAGAGAGAGAGAGAGAGAGAGAGAGAGAGACAGATAAACAGAGAGAGAGAGAGAGACACTTGGTTCATTTAAAATACAAACCCAGGGCTTCCCTGGTGGCGCAGTGGTTGGGAGTCCGCCTGCCGATGCAGGGGACACGGGTTCGTGCCCCGGTCCGGGAGGATCCCACATGCCGCGGAGCGGCTGGGCCCGTGAGCCATGGCCGCTGAGCCTGCGCGTCCGGAGCCTGTGCTCCGCAACGGGAGAGGCCACAACAGTGAGAGGCCCGCGTACCGCAAAAAAAAAAAACACACCCAATCAAAGTAACAAAGAAACACAAGAATGGGGAGAGAAATGACTTCAATCTGGCTCTGTCATTCTTCAGAAAATAAAACAGAGAAGAAGATGAGGTCAGAGCTATGACTGCGAGAGTTTAGCACATGGTATTGGTGAGGGGAAGTTGCAGGCAGTGTAAGTTCACACCAGTGAGTTTTGAGTTTTTTTCTCTCAGCTGCTTTAAAAATTCTGACTTGACACTGGAAGGGCATTATATCTAGAAAACGGTTTTCACTATCATTAAAAAGGATATGTTTTCTTTAACTTACGGCTCCACTCTGACAACAACAAAACAGAAATTCAGAGTATCTCTGCAACGAGCCTTTGAATGTAATGTAACAAATGTAACTCCTCAAACACACCAAGTGATGCAGAAATGTGCTTTTTATGTGATTTCGAGCACCAGGAGCGTTCAGGTAAGGATCGTCCATCTTTTAGCCAGTTGAAATTTCTGTTTCTGAACAAAGGGGTAAAAACTGTATCCCTTCTTCTTTCAGCCAGTATTTCTGGACATTTCCCCATCTTTTGTTCCATTGTCATGTTGTCTAAATACAGCCTTCCCCGGCTCGTGGTGGGTAGGTCTATTCATCAATTTAACAAATATTTAGTGAACGCCCACTACACCGCTCTGTGCTGGCACCACTTCGGGTGCTGAGGACATAGCAGCGAATTAACAAAACAACACTCCCTGCACCTGAACCTGATGTTGCAGCGATTATGTGACGTTTTCAAAATCAGCCAGAAAGTCAGGGGATGAAGCAAGGGCGTGAGCTTAGGACTCTGAGCACAGAGCACCCCGTTGAGCATCACTCTTCCTAAAAAGCACAGAACTTGTTCCCCAGTTATAGTCCTTTAAAAATTTATTTTAAAAATTTATTAATTTTTAATTTTACTGAGTTATAATTAACATACAATATGATGCAATTCAGTATTTTTATGTCTTATGAAATGGTCACTGCTTTGAGACCAGTTGAGACCATACTGAGTTATATAGTGCTGACCAAGCTTTTTAGGAAGCTTAATACTGTCAGACGGAGGAAAAGTCATTGCTCAGTATTGCAGACCCAGAACTAAGTATATACATTTGTTCTAATTATATAGGCAATAAAAATGCACGTTGTGTTAAAATGGAAAATGTAGAGAAAACAAAAAATAATTTCACCTAGGATAAACATGCTAATATTTTGGTGTATTTTGTTTCAGTTTGTGCTCCAGGGAAGTGTATTTACCTCCATACACGTGTAACTGTTTCTTTCTGTCAGTCAGTAGTAAGAAGGCTTTCTTCTCATGAGAGGTAAGAATATAAGTACAACTTATATGTATGTAGACATATAGATACATATACTACGCATAGGTATATATAATAAATACATGTATGCAACCTATATGTATGTTATATGCACATAAACATGTGTTAATGTAGGTGTATATATTATATAATACACAATATGTTAACTATGTGTAAATATTTGTGTATTAATATACACTATATTAAGTGTATACAGTATATAGAAACCATGTTACATGCACACATTAACTCAATCATACATGTGCACAGAGTACATATATGCACATACACACATACACGCATGTCCTATATATGCGTCTGTTTACACACTCCCACACAGTTACTTACTTGTTCATTATACACACTCTAGTCAAGCCCTGGTGGCAGAAACACAGGGAGCCCAGGCCTCTGCAGGATTCCCGTGGGAGGGAAACACATCCTCACCCAGTGGAGGGGCCTTTTTCAGGCCGAAGGAACTTGGCCTGAGAGGACCCTCAAGGGCCCTCTGCTGGCCTGAGGGCCTCCACCCACTCACCACTGGGACGAAGCGGCCCTGCCCAGGGGAAGGCCTGGCCGGACACTCAGCCCCCAGCCTCGAACGGAGGTTCTGGGCCCGGGAACAGAGTTTCTCAGCAGCTGGTGGAGGACAGGGGGCCACACTCGGACAAGCCCATCCTCCACTTCAGAGGCAGAACCAGGCCCTGACCTAGGCTCCCCGGCGACACAGAGGAATGAAGGTGGTTGGTGGGACCCCGGGCCTCTAGCCCCCGCCACCCACGGTGGCCCATTGAACGGGGATGAGGGAAGAGCAAAGGCCGCCTGGGAGGGCTGCTGGGCCCCCAGGGCAGGCTTTGCCAGGACAGCCTCCCACCAACTGCAACGAGGTGGGTGAAGCCCTTCTCCCCCCAGCACCATGTGCCTGGCCAACGGGGTCACGGGCTTTCCTCCTTAGCTCCAGGGGACCCCGAGGAACAGCTGAGGGAGAGCCTCCTTGAAATGCCCACATTTCAACCCATGACCGAGTGTCACCATCTTGGTCATCTTTGGACCCCCTACAATAGAGTCTTATCCGCTGTAAAAATTAACATAGGGCTTCCCTGGTGGCGCAGCGGTTGAGAGTCCACCTGCCAATGCAGGGGACACGGGTTCGTGTCCCAGTCCGGGAAGATCCCACATGCCGCGGAGCAGCTGGGCCCGTGAGCCATGGCCGCTGAGCCTGCGCGTCTGGAGCCTGTGCTCCGCAACGGGAGAGGCCACAACAGTGAGAGGCCCGCGTACCGCAAAAAAAAAAAAAAAAAAAAAAAAAAAAAAAAAAAATGAACATAAATACTTCTACATCATACAGAGATATTTCCTTGAATTTAAAATCAGAAAGGTCACCCAAGTCAAGGGCATCAACTCAGCAGCCTCAAAATAGCTCCAGACCCCACAGCCCAGCCCAGCCCAGCCCAGACGCGGGACCTCTTACAGGGGGGGTCGAACGGCGTGTACGGCCCTTCCTCGTCCTCTTCGTCCTCCTCGCCCTCGTTCTCGTCGTTCTCGTTGTCCTCGTTCTCATTCTCCGTCTCGTTGCCAGCCTCAGCAACAACGTCGTCCCCCCGCGTCCCGTTCACACCTCTGTCCAGGGCGCTGCTGGGCCCCATCCCGTTCTCCACCGTGTGCTTAATCGGGATCTTGATGGCCACCTCGGATTCCCCATTGGCATAAGCCCTGCTGTTTATCAGTCTTTGTCTCTGGAAAAAGAAAGGCACGTTCTAATACGGCCAGAGGGGCTGCAAGTCCTCACACCCAGAACACCAGCTATTGGGATATTTCCCAGTCAGCTGGCAAGGAGGTGCTTCCAGTAGACTCTGCAGAGAAGTTCTAGGGGACTCCTCAAAGTAATAACCAACTCTGGGAGGAAGGATTAATCTTTCTGACCCACTGGAACTTGCAAATCCCTTCAGAGGAGGATCCCCATGTCTCAGATGGGCACTGCTTTCCTATCAGCGTTCTTGATTCCCTGTGTGCTGGGGTGTTAACGTTTCTCCTCCAGATTGTAGGAATTCCTCAGTCCATATGTGAGAAAGCCATACACATGTGTTTGGATTACTGTATCAATAAGGCTGCTGTTCTGGAGAAAGGAACACCCAGGAAAATTCAGGTCAGAGACTCTGCATTACTTTAAACTACGGTAACCTTGATTTAGCAACTACTTCTGTGCATTCACATCGGAGGGCTTTATTCAGATGGAAGATAAAAAGAAGAAGGTAGGTAGAAGGGATAGAAGAGTTTTTCTGTATAACTGGGAGCTGGACCACGTCTCTGGACATGTGGAGGGAAGAGCAGGGACCAAGATGCACGGCTGGTCCAGAGAGCGAAGATGTTGGGAAATGGCTGCGGGATGTTATCGTGCGAAACACTGAGGTAGGTGCTTCTACCTTCAGACCAGGAAACCTTCTCCCCTTCCCAGTTTCCCACCCCGTCCCTGGCAGATGGACTGTGCTTTCCCAGATACCTCATTGATCAACATGCGACTGGCCATGGAGAGTCGAGTCTTGGGGGGAAAGTGGCTGGTGATCATGATTCGAAGACCAGCCTCAGAGAAAGAAAGCTGGTGTGGGTAGGCTGACAGCAGCTCATCTACCATGATCACTGACGCTTTGCGGTGGAAATTGGCTGGGAAAATTAAAAACATAAAATAAAAATAACATTGATACTAGGAGCAGGAAAGAGATATTCATTCACCTTCCTTCCATTCCTTTCTTTCCTGCTCTCTCTCTTCTTTTCTCCTATCTTCCTTCCCTCCCTCCCTTCTTCCCTCCCTTTTCATCCATCCAATCACCCATCCATCCATCCATCCATCCAATCATCCATCCATCCATTCATCTACCCATCCGACCATTCATCTATCCATCCACCATCCAATCAACCATCCATCCATCCATCCATCCATCCATCCATCCACCCATCCATCCATTCATCTATCCTCCCACCTACCCATCTATCCTTCCTCCCTCTCTCCCTGCCTCCCTCCCTCCCTCCACCGCTTCCTTCCTCCCTTCCCTCCTCCTTCCTTCCAACTATCCATCCAACCATCCATCCAACTATCCATCCATCCTGGAAGGGTTGTCATGATCAAAATTTGAAGAAGAGTTAAAATCTGCTTTCTACGGGGCTCATCGATACCTCTTTGAAATGACCTGAAACAATTTAAGAGTCCTTCACGAACATGGTGAGAATGAGTGATAACATAAGAGAATCCCCCTTTGTCCTCAAAGGATTCTTTTCCTGCCGCTCATATCTGGGGCATAGGAAAGACCCCAATATTCTTTAGTAACAATTTATGTCCTTCAAATGTCAGCAGTGCTCATTCTGAGCTGTTAAAAGCTGCAGAATTGACATTAGTCCAGGTGGAGGACATGGTGGGGGTATGCCCACGTTGCTGCAGCCCAGCCTGTGAGCAGGGCTGCCCGGGGGCTAGGGGTGGGGAGCTGGGCTCGATTCCAGAGGGGGCTTAGGGCAAATCTTGCGTCAGGATCTGCTGGCAGGCCCGAAAATAACTTCCGTCATGGCCCAAGCCCCTCTCTGTGGATGCTGCAATACGAGCACACAGCTCATGGGTACCTGGCCAAGGCCTCACTCCTGTTCTCCAGGCCACTAAACCATGAAATGATCTCTGGAAACACTGACTAATAAAATAGGTAGCTCTCTTTGGTTCCCTGAGAGTATTCCTTTCATGGTTATGAACTACCCTGAAGAGAAGAAACTAAATGAAATCCTTATGTGGGATGGCACTGAATACTCGTAAGTCTTTTTTTCACCATGCATATAATTAGTGAGAAAAGCATATCAAATAATTGATTTTCAAATTCTAATAAGTACCCACAGATTTCAAACTTCGATATGTATTTGAAAATAACCTATAGATTTTCTAATTTCTTTTGTTTTGCCTGAAAAGCAAACAAAATGGGACTGTGAAGAAATAAACCCACACATTTCGAGGGGAAAGTTAAAAAGAAATTAAATGAAAAATGAAACACATTCTAGGCAAACATAAATGATAATTTTCCATGTTCCTCGAAGAAAGAAAAGGATTAGAGAGCACTGTATCATCGCTTTGTGTATCAGCTACTTAATAAGTATCTATTGAATGTAAGCATTACTTTGGGGGAAAAAAGGGTAATTTCCTCTGTCATTTTGCAGCTCGGAAACTGAGCTAATGTAGCCTGAAAGTGAATTTGGATATAATAATACGCTAATAACAACTATAATTAATGGAGTATTCTGCAGACTTTATCTCCTTAACTTGTTACAAAAGTTATCCTCATTTTGCAGAAGAGAAAACTGAGGCTCAGAGAGGTTAAGTAACTTGCTTCACGGTCACTCAGTTAGAATGTGACAGAGTCAGCACTTTGACACCCATGGCCTCCTCTCCTTTACCATCTCCCCACTCTCCGTATATCACCCCCAGCACGTTTGGTCCAAGAACTTCCACTGGCTTTCAGAGTCTGTCCATCACCAGGATGAACCTGCTCCCTGCCCGATGCAGCGAGGGAGGGGGGGAGGCCTCCCTGGGGGCAGGCACACCCTCTGGGGCCTGGCGGGGGACGCAGCCCCCCAGGGTTACCTCTCTTGAGTAGCACCACGGTGGCGTCGCAGTTGCTGCTGTCGTCGATTTCAGCGTTGTTGGCCAAGCCGTTGACCATGTTTCCTGCACCCTTGGTCCTCCTCTCGAAACACTGATGTATGCAGGCGTTGTATCTGGACACGGCCATAAGCGGAAGGAGCCCATCAGCACGGCCGCACCTGCCTCCCCGGCTCCCAGCTCCCCGCAGCTCCCCGAGCCTGGACGGCCTGTGGGGGACCCTGTGCCTTAAGTTATTAGGTTATTATGTTATCCTCCTGTTTCCCCCAGAATATACAACCTGCCCATTTCCCAACTTGAGAATATACGGTAAGTGAAAATAAAGCCAACATCACGTAGATACATAGGGACACACTGCTTTCTCTGCAGAGTCTTCCATGTCAGCAGGGGGACCTCTGGGATTGAGTTCCCTTACTCGGGGTCTGTGCGTGCGTGGAAGGGCTGTTGTGAGACTCAGAGGGATGGGCAAGGTCTCCCTCCTCTGGGCCACGTCCCCAGGGCCTTTGCTGTCAGGGGCATGCTTGGTGGAGGAAGGTCAAGGCGTCACATCCGTCTCTGCTTCTACCCCGGGCTCTGCATCACGGTCCACGCGTACAGGCGGGCTGGCTGTCGAGGTCTCTGTCTGCCTTTGGTTTCCTGAGGTCATAGGCTGGGAGCCTGCGAATGTCTGTCGCTGTTGTGCCATAATTCCAGGTCTGCTACGCCCTTGGCTTTATGAAAAAATTCTGGGCTATGATTCTCCAGAACGATTGAGTGAAAAAGAACCAAAACATTGTGCAGTGCTTCTTCCATGTGTGTTGGAAGGGAGGAAGCTTAGTCAAGGTCCTAGGATGTTCTGGCAGGTAAATGTCCTGGTCCCTTTATCGTTGGTATTAGAAGACTCCCATAGAGGAGTCCTAGGAAACTCACTGGTTTTTAAAATATTTATGACATTTATGAGATGAAAATAAAACTATAAAAATATTTCTGAGACCATTGACAATTTGAACACTGACTGGATACTTACTCGTATCAAAGAATTAGCGTTCTTTTAGTTGTGATCATGGTGGTTAGGTGAAAAATGAGTCCTTTAAGAGACATGCACTGACGTTTGGGTAGGTGAACTGACATGATGTCTGGGGCTTCAGGTCACGTGGGGAGAGGGAAACTGCTAGGGGTGTGGGTGGAGGAAGCTAGCTGATGGTTGTAGGGCTCCTGGCAAGCACGCGGGGTGTGTCATGCTAGTCTGCCGACTGCTTTGCACGGTCAACGTTCTTCTTAATGGAAAGGCCTCCCCACTTTCTTTCTCTCCCCTCCTGATGGGGCTCTAGGGGAGACGTGGTGTTTCTGGCACCTTGACTCAGAATCCACTTTCCCCACAGAAATACTGACTCGCCTGGGTGTTTGCTTTAAAACTTAACAACTGTGTGTTATACATTTATCTGGATTTGGATAATAGGATAATGATACTATGTACCATAGTATTATAAGCGCTTTCTTGGAAGCAAATATTGGTTAATTACTTAACTCTTCCATCGTGTTCCATCCTACAAACACCCTTTCAGGTAGGAAGCATTGTTCATTCTGTTTTTAGAAGCAGAAACTGAGATTCAAAATGACTAAATCACCTGGCCCAGGTCCCATGGCCGGGGCTGCACAGGGAGCACTTGATCTTAACCACCAGACCACACTGCCTCATCTGGGGACCAAACCCCAGGGAAGTGACATCAAGTACAGAAATCAACCCTCGCTGAGGCCGGGTATGCCTCAGGCTCCGGTAAGCTTTCCACCTGTTGGGCCAAACTGGAATTGCTTTATGACCTTCAGACAGAATGTTTAAAGTTATTTCCAAGCCATCTACCCAGGAGGCAGCTGACGGTTCTAATACATGCTGATTTTAACGGCTACTGCTATGTTTTATACTTTTAATTGAATGTTTTAAATTTTGTGCTTGCACCCTGAAGCTATTTTATTGTGAAGCATGCAATTTTATAAATCAGATTTTATAAAACCCAGTGATTAAAGCCTCTGATTATGGAGCGGGATGGCTAAAGAGCAGAGATTTCAATTTAGAACTTAGGACTAGAATTTATGCAGAAAATTCCACGAGCACAGTAGTTGCCTTTCCCCGGTCTATTTGTATCCTGCTGGCCTGAGCAGCTGGGAGGTTGGCAAAGCTGAGGCATCAGCAGAAACACACCTCATTAGCTTCCACACTGGGCATGGTCTGGGGTAGGGAGATTGTTCACTGTGTTATCTTTATGTCCATGTGCCCCGCCGGCAACTCACGGGCATTACGATGGCTCAGTAGAGGGGTACTGTGGTCACAGAATGCACGCTAGCAAAATTCCTCAATCTTCCTTCTTTTTAGATGAAAAACACTTTTTGAAGACCTCCTTATTCCGTGTAGCCCCTGGTGAATTCAGTATGGGACATGCTTTCGTCTAAATTCAGATATAAAACCCTAGATCCACGTTGGGCTTACAGCAGACAGTCAATTCTCTGGAATAATTGACGGATTCCCTTTTCAAAAGGGAATATGAGAGCTCTTGACTCTTTGGGGTCTCAAAGCATCAAAATGTAAAAAAAAAAAAAAAAAAAGGTGAAATAAAACATGCTGAAAGAAGACGTCTAATGTTGAGGCTTCCTGACTGTGGCACCGATCCCCTAGTAGTTTTGTTCTTTGAGAGAAAGAGGAACAAGTTGGCTCGTTCCATCTTTAAAGGCTTTTCCTTGGAATCTAGAAACCGTGGAAAACTTTTGGGTCAGCTCTGGTTTTCATGGGAGCTGATGTATTGGGATGCTTAAATGCAAGGTGTTTGTGGTGAAAGTATCTGGTTTCTTTGTTTGCTACCTCACGGTAACTCCACACCAGGATAAGTTTGGGTAAGGTTCTATTCTATCGGTAGAAATGTCCTCTTCCAGTCACACGACCCAGTTACTGGGTCCACACTGACTGTGGGACAGCTCCTGAGGTGGAAACTGGGTGCTACATTGAGTGGAATGGCAGCAGATGGCTTACAACCCACCCTGGCCATCGGTCAAGCCAGCTCCTACCTTCACTGTTCCTGTGACGTTTGTCAGTGGCCATGCCGATTTCTCCCAACGGGCTCTCGGCCACCAGAATTAATCTTTGTCAGGCCTCAACAGCAAGGAAAACTTGACATGTCAATTGCAGACTGCTACCTGACGGGTCCAAATGGGCAGTTTCTGAGAGCAGTCTGCTGTCCTGCCCCCTAGAGAAGGTGATCACTCCTGCAGTCACATAGGCTGGGGAGAGCATGGACTACCTTAGAGCAAAAGGAACAGCTCCCGTGGGGCAGGAATCTGCAGCACAGAATATCTCTGCACCACTGACAACCTCCTCAACTCCGTGGCACTCAGCAAAAAGATGAACTGGCAGGTTCCAACCACGGTGCTTACATTTTACATTAGAGTACGGAAAACATCAGCGACATAACTCTTGATACAGGTGGTAAGCTGTCCAGACTCCAAGGGGAACAAGCACGCATAATGTAGTGGTTTAAAATACATCCACACATTCTGTGACACTCCTCTCTTCAAAAGGCAAAGTAGACCCGTTGAGTGAGGACTGGACTGAGTGACTCTTTTCTAATAAACAGAACATGGCAGTAGTGATGGTGTGTGACTTGTGAGACCAGATCATAAAAGGTGTTGCTGGGTCCTTCCTGCTCTCTCTTGAATCACCTGCTCTTTTGGAAGCCAACTCCCGGGTGTGGGGACAGTAGAGTGGCCCTGAAGAGAAGCCCACATGGTAAGGAACTGGGGCCTCCAGCCAACGACCAGCATCTACTCACTAGCAGCGTGAGTGGGCCGTCTTGCCCCAAACGGATGACAGCCGCCCTGGACAACCTCTTGCCTCTAATCCCAAGAGAGCACCTGAGCTAGCACCCTCCAGTTCAATTGCTCCTGGATGCTTAACTCTCAGAAACTGTATGAGATAATACACGTTTGTGGTTTTAAGCCATTAAGTTCTGTGGTCATTTGTTAAGCGGCAATGGCTGACTAATGCAATACGAATAACGGAAGTCTGTAGATATTTGATCCATGGTTTTAGTTATCTCTTATCCAGCTCTGGCCCCATCTTCCCTCCACCTATATGGAAACATAACACATTGAGCTTTACCTCCTCTCTTGTTATGAAAGTGAGCAAAAAAACAGCCAAAAGCTAGGCTGCCAGGTCCTGAAGAGGGGCAAGGGTTTGAGGGATTTCTCAAACCAAACCACGAAGCTTTGATTCTATCATACATTTGGGTTGGAAGGGTCTATGCTTTTGCTATAAGTCGAGATTGCATTGATTCCTAGCAGGCTGCCCAGGGAGCCAAGTGAGCCTCTGATGACAGGTACCCGCCCTGTCCCCTGTTCCTCTGTCCACATTATCACATAATGCTGAGCGTAGGAAAGAGTTTTGGGAGAGAAACTAAGAAAGTATTTTACTTACTTCATTATGACAATGTAGATGAGATACATCAGCACGAGGACTAAAGACTCCCACCTGTGGACAAACCAAGAATGGTCAGTTAACAGAAGCCGCCCTAGACAGATGTGCCATACTCCAGGTCCTCTCAGACACGTGTGCGATGCGAACGGCAGCTCAACCTGCCAAGCACGGCAAGCATGAAGCAGACGTGCAAACAAGTTCCACATATTTCCTGGTCTGCAGACATTTCCTAGGCTGTATCCAGGTTCTCAGGATCTTTCTCTTCCTCCCCTACTTCAAAGGAAAATGCTCCCTCTTCTCTGTTATTCGTTCACCCCAAAGAATATTTTGAACCCAGCAAGCCTTCTATAATGTAGCTGAATATAGGGCTATGTGTATAAATCTGACCGCAGCTTAAGCATTCACCGAAACTATTCAGATACAGTTACAAAGGGCAAACTAGAGGAATTGATAAGGGCAACCAAGGGATTGTTAGGTACATCAGAGCAAGACATGTGTAGAGAGAGGGAGACGGAGAGGGAAAGGAAGAATAGTTGGGGGGGAGGGGAGAGGGGGAGGGAGGGACAGAGGGGGAGAGATACAGACACCTTGGGCAGGGAAGGTGCTAGCAGGAAGGATTAGCGTGAACGAGTGGGAAAATGGTCGAGAGCAAGAAAGAAAGAAAAATAATGAAACCTTCTGGAATGTACCTTGAACTTCTGATACTTTGAATATTTCCTCTATTTTCTTTAGTTTAGTAACTTTCAGTTAAAAAGCAAGGGAACTTGATTTCTAGGTTCCTCTTTAGCTGTAGAATTTAATTAGTTAATTGAGGGAGTAATTTTGGCTTTAAGAAAAGGTTCCTGGAGGACGGTCTATGAAGAAATTCTAGCTTATGGCTTTCCTTCGCTTTTTCAAGTTCCATGTCTGGAAACTGATCCTGGGGAAATATGTGATCAAATGTAAAGAGGAGGCACACACAGGGTTTTCACTGCAGTGCTGTTTTATAAAAATGAAGTGTTGGAAAGAAGCAAGGCGGTTATCAGATGAAGGACTGGGTACGTGAGCTATGGTATGTCCACAGGATAACGAGCTACCATGCATTGGCTGAGAATGATCCTGCAGATATGCACGACCACAGAGATGGTCCTCTGTCATCCTGTTCAGTGTTTCTGCAGCATCTGAAGTTGATTGCCCACCCTCTTTATAAGACACTCTCTTCTCCTGACTTCTGAGGGCCACACTCCTGGTTTTCCTCCTGTCCCCTAATTTCTTCTCCCTCCCTTTGTGTCCCCTCTACTTCTTCAGTGTGACCTCTAACGTTCTCTCTAGGTGATGTCCTCTTGTCCTATTTCTGGAAAACCAACAGGCACGTCCACGCCACACTTCTCCCCGCTCCAGGTTCAGGATCCACTTGTCAATACAGCCTCTCCACGTGGCGTCTAGATGCAGGTCGGAACAGAATTCCTAATTCCTATGCCCCAGCTTCGTGTTCTCCAGGGCTTTGCCATGTCAGTGAACTGCACCGTCAAGCCCCACATCTGGAAATAGAAGTGGAGCCCTTCTCTACTCTCCCCCATGCCCGTCGGGACTCTGTGTCCAAAATATCTCTGGAATTGCGGGTGTCTGCCCGCTCCACTGCTACCTCCCTCCCCCACCTTAACTTCAGCCTCTGAACTGCCTTCCTCAGTGCTTCTGGATCCTGTCATTCTTCTGCTTAAGACTCTTCAATTGCTTCCCAAAAGACTTGAGAAAAAAATCAAAGGTGCCCCTCCCTGCAAAACCCGGTTCTTTTTCCTTCTTCCCCCAATCCTCTCGTGTCCCAACCTGGCCTCCTTTCATTTGCACACGGCAAGCTCCTTCCTTCTCCCCAGAGTCTTTGCACTTAACATCCCCTCTGCCAGGAATGCTTTTCCCTTCACTCCTTCGCTGGTCCCTTTCATCCTGCAAATATCAGCTTAAACGTCACCTCCTCCAAGGAGTCTTCCCTGCCTACTCCTCCTTCACTTTCTGTTTGTGTTCTTTAAACCTCTGACCAGTCTGGGATTATCTTCTTTATTTACTTATTCACATCTAATGCCTGTTTCTAGCAGTCATTGGACACCACTCCTCACATCTGATTCCCGCCTGAGTGATCTGGTTTCTCCTTAGATCAGCCTCCCTGACAGAGCGCCCCCCAAGCAGGCACCCCGCCCTCCCCAGCACAGAGCAGCACTCAGCTCATCTGCACAGGTGAGACTTCTCGAAGCGTCAATTTTCAGTTGCAAGACACCTCCAAGGGGCCTGAGCATGGTCCTTATCTCATTGAAACCAATGTACACGTGGCATAAACATAACTGGGAAAAGCGAATTTTTATTCCAGCTTTATTCTGAAGGAAGAGATACCCAAGAGCTGGAGGGAAGTCATGTGATTGCTTAGACGCATTTTTACAGACTTGGTGAGGGGTCATTGGAAAACAAGCCAACGTCAAAGAGACATCCCCATGAGGCTGAATTACATCCAGCACTTGGTGAACAGGTATATTTATACTCTCTCACTCCTTTGTATCTTTTTGATTTTTTACTCAAAGCAAGCCCTTCCATTGCAATATGTAAGAGTCTCTGCCGTCACATTTCAGGGATGCCTGTGGTGGCCGGGTTCCCTCTCCTGCTGGCCTTTCAGGTTTGCCTTGTTGGCACCCAGACTCAGGGCCCACCCAGTGCTTCCTCCTCGTCAGGTGAGGCTCTCTGAGGCCCCTCTGCTTTGTGGCCTGATTCCGTATTTGAGCATCAAGTCTTGGCTTCCTGCTCTTTGGTGTCGCCCCCCAACCGCCTGCCCCCGGGGCCATGAGTATCTCCAAACGACACCGTGATGACGTGTCTGCTCCCCCCTCGTCTCAGACATCCCCAAGGCCACAGCCGAACTGGGTTTTGCATTCTGTGTCCAGTTCTGGAACGGAGGCTGGCAGCCAGGAGGTGCTCAGGAATGTTTGGGACTTGAAGCGACTCCAACTGCAGACCCTGATGTCACACGCTCTTCCCATCTGCCCCTCCCGGCCACAGCCCGCCGCTGTCCTCCAAGGACCTGGGCTTGTGTGATCTGGGTGTGCTTTTCCCTTCCCACAAACTTCCACGCTGAACCACCTACAACTGGCCCTGGATCCTCCTGCCAGAGATTGTTCTTTTCCGTGTTGGAGGGCTATGCCCTGTCACCCCCCCACCCCTCGCCCAGAGGGCACGTCTCTACTTCCTAACCAGGGTCCAGAACCACGAAAGCCGGTCTCCAACACCATGCAGATGGACACTGTCCAGGTCGCGTCCCAGGCTCTCCTTTCTCCCCCAAAGTCACGACTCGCTCAAAGAAGAGACAAAAACAGCACCCTGCATCCTTTTGTTTTCTTGTCAGGCCTTCAGACTCACTGAAGACACATTCTGAATTCCTTCTGGCAACAGTGGGGGTCTTGCTGGGCAGGGTGAACACATACCCTACTAGGTGGCTCTCTGATGCTATCTATGTCAGATGTCTTTTGGGGCAGGTATCTGATGGAAAAGCACCCGACGGATATTCCCCTGCCTCTTCCTGCTAATGGAACCCCACTATGTTGAGGCAGTAAATGGGGACCCTTGATCTCAAGGAGGGTGGGATAAATGATTGGTCTAAAGTTGTAATTCTATTCCCCCCTGGACACTTATTGGTCAAAGCAGACCCAGTTGTGACCAAAGAGATATAAGGTGGAAAGGTGTTCAATGAAACGACATAGCCCCTCTTCTTCCTTCTTGCCTTCAATCCAAACTTGATGGCTGGAACCACAGCAGCCATCTTGGGGTCATTAGGGAAAGGTCAAGAGAAATGCAGAGCCACTGTACTACCTACATCTGGGGTACTTGATATGTAAGAAAAATAAACCACTATTTCTGTAATCCACTGTGGCTGGCTTTTCTACTACCTGCTACTAAAAGCCTTCTGATGGCCACTTCTTGGCTGAATGTGACTTGCTGTGGAATGCTGCTTGAGGAACGGTAAAGGAATCTAAACCATGCATGGTGGGGATCCCTTCCCCTTGTGTACTTGTATTTGACAAGGCTCCTTTCCTCCTAAAGAGTACTTTAGTTTCAAAATAAGCGCAACTGACATTAGTTTCCTTGCAAGGATTTGGGGTGAATTGGTTACCTGCCTTGACATTGCTAGAACATGCTGGAATGTGCTACAACAAGGAAAGGAATTCACTGTTTAAGGAATTATTGAAATACTACTGTGCTTTAATTGCAAGATTGAAGAGTCTGTCTCTTAGGACAGAAATCAGAGGAATCAGCTCCTAGACTCACTCTTTCAGCAAAATCAATACTCATGGGTGGCTGGGTAAGAAAGTTAAGAGATGTGGACAGTAAAAAATATCTTAAAGTTCAGTATATTTTGCAGTCACGTGAGGAGCTGAAATCCCTGGAAATCCCAAAGCAGTGATAGGTCAGTGGTGCAGACTTTAACTTCTCAGCCTCACTCGTGCAAAACGGTCTCCGTCACCCCATCCACATAATAACCATGATTACGTAACAGGTCGGCCGTCTGAGAATGATATTCGGTGCCGTGAAAGCTTCCCCTAGTTCTTCCCGCAGTTTCACCTGTGCATGAGTTATGATTCCAACCCACCCCAGGCTGGACCAAAACCAGCTTGGGAATTTGCGGCTCGTGTATCCGTGGCCCTCCCACCTCCTCCCTCCTGTAGGAGCCCGGGTGCCCAGGCTGAGGGGCTGATGACCTCAGAATCCGGCCTTCAGCACAGGCTCGGGGAGTAGCCTAGGAACCCAGGTTCTCTCCTCTGACATCATAGGAGGGTCAGTCTTTGGAAAGGAGAGGATACAGACTCTCTAGTTCTTGCTCCTTCCCATCTGAAACATCCTAAAGGACACCTTGAGGGTAAGGACTGACACAGGCTTGTCATGAAGCTGCTTTCATTTCCTCCTGCCGTGGTTTTCACGAGCAAAGCCAAGGAGATGTGGAGAGAGGGCTCCTTCTAAGACTGACAGACGGTAAACCACCCGCGGGTCTCCTTTTTTCAGGTTTTCTGCACAAAAGCAGCAGAAAAATTTCTGAGGTCAACTGTGATCTTAACTTGCTTTTCCTTATGGCAGCATTGTTAGCAAAGAGCAGGAACACCGAGCAACACTGAGGCACCTACTGTTTGCTGAGGCGGAGCATTGGTTGTGCTAACCATGCCATGAGTGTGAATGGGAATGCTTCTGCAAGTTTTCTTGTGCTGCACGTAATCCCCAAGGACGTGAGGGGAAAATGTCACCACTCCACGTGGCGACCAGGTCCAGGTGGATCCCACGAAGAGGTTCTTCCTGACCTCTAGCCTCTGACCTCTGACCTGCGGTGTTCCCAGGCATCTTGATCCCTTTCAGCTTGCTGATCACTGTTATTCAAAGACGACTTCCTTCTTATTTTTATGGGTCAGTATAGGGTCTATGCGTCTTAGAGCAAGTTCCCCCAGCTGTCTCCCCCCTTGCCCTCTTGGACAGAGGAGAGAGAGGCGACAGAAGTATCTTAATACCCTGGATAGTGTGTAACGTTTATGGTCCATGTGATATGCTCCCCACCGCCCCAAATTCTGAAAATCACAGAGACATCCTAGGACACAGACATGTCGCTCCAGCAAAGGGCTAGCACTCATTTTGCTGAAAATGAAGACTGCTGGGCTCTGTAATTCTTTTTCTAATTAAAGGTATAATTTATTATTATTATTATTTTCATATTCTTTTCCATTATGGCTTACTAAAGGATATCGAATAGAGTTCCCTGTGCTCTACAGTAGGACCTTGCTGTTTGTGCTTCTTTTTCTAGCTTATTCTTAGCTTTAGATAATACCACGAAAGTCGTTTACCTACAGCATCACAACTACCTGTTTCTGAGGTGTTCTTTCAGAAGAAGTAGGTGTATTTTCACATCACTCTACTTCCGCAGATCAAATATTTGAAAAATGTAACAAGAATGCATGACACACCCAATTTCTATTTCCATTTCAAACACAGTTGACATGCTCAGAACCCATCTCAAAAAAGGTGATTTGGACATTGACCCAAATGCAAATGTTCCCGTATACTTAATTTGGGCAATTTTTTAAATCTATCAAAAAAAATCACTGATTTTTCAGAGCTCTAAGATTTTCTTGAATGTTAGGCAGAACTTTAATGGGTTAAAGGTCACTGACATGCCTTCACCTCTGATTCCTGGGATATACTGAATACATGGTGTTCGGAATATGCCAACGCGGTCTGGACAACTGGAAAAGGTTCATCAAATCTTAACCATGACCTTGCCCATGACTGACTGTGGAAAGGCACAGTTGCCTTACACTGTCTAATCTGGATAAAGACAGCAAGATAACAGGGTCCCCAAAGGAAGCCCACCAGGCCAGCCCAAGGGAAACGGTCTCTGCTCCGTGAAAGCTGATTTAATTTCTTTGTTGAGATGGACAGAGGGTTCCTGAGAAACGCTAGTTGTTCCAAGCTGCCCCAACATTTCTCTTTCTTTCCTAGACCCTGACTTTGTTCTTTACCGTACTGTCTCTACCACATAGCAAGGGGAAATTGGAAGAGGAAAAGAGGTACTTACCAAGAAACTTGTTCATCATAAATGAACTGTGAAAAAAAATAAAAAGGAGAGAAGATTAGACAGACACACACACACATACACATGCACACACATGCTTTATAACTGCATGTTATCCGCCCTTGTGGCTGGCTGGTGGGAATTGGGGCTGGGGCCGGTTTGGGGTGTGAAGCATCTGTGGGCAAACTCCCCTCTGTGCTGGCTTAGTCCCTGGTCAGTGTTCGTGGAAGGAGGTCTTGTTGGCAGACTCGGGTGGGCATCAGGCCATCCCAGCCTTCCTGCAAGTTCTGTCAGAGGATGGAGTGAGAGGGAAGCATGCCCAACCTCGTTATTTGTAGAATTTCAGATCTGGAAGGGGATGCGGAGCTTGGTGGGTGCTTGCAAACATTAGTCACTTACGGGTCCCCTGGAAGCTGTCTGTATGTCTCTGCACATCGTACAGCACCTTCGAGCTTTTATGAAATCACCTGAGCTTCTATGGAGATTAGCGAGGGTCAGAAGCAGTGCAAAGGGCCAAACAGAGACCCTCCCTGATCAGTTAGGAGCCGAAGAAAACACACGACAGGACTGAGTTTAAGTCCTACTCCACATAGCATCTAAGATCACTTCTCATTTTGGGGGAAAAAGTGGTATAATCCTGGCCCTTTGATTTATACGGGAAACGGAGCTGCAGTGAACATGAGTAATTTCCCTGGGGTCGTCCAATTAGCTGCAGAGTTGGTCCTAGAACCCAGCCCTGGCTCCTAACTTCGTGTTCTTTCCATGACACCCTTATTTGCCCAGATGGTATGGTGCTGAAACCAAATGAATGCCCTTCTATTTCATTCAAGTAGGAAGCTGTTTCTTCCCACACTCACAGGACGTGACTGATCTGAGCGCGATCATCTCTGAGCAACTTTCGTTCAGGGGCCCCCTGGAGACTCTCAGGCAGAAGCATCTGGGTGTAGAGGGTGATTACTGCACCCAGGTGGTAAACTCGGCTAACAACGGGACATCGCTTCAGTCCCCGGCGATGACAGTGACCACCAGTTGTGAGAGACACAGAGAAAACCTCAAAGACCAGCAGGTGCAGCTGAAAAGGCGCACAAGAGGACCTCCCTCCAATCGCCCCAAAGGAGCATAGAGAAGGATGAGGAGAAGGGAGCCACCCTTTTCTTTGTAACTCACTCTTCCCAACAAGACACTGACAAAGACATTGGCTTCATCAGTCTTTGCCGCTTTGTCATCTGTCATTATCGGATCCAACAGGGCGGCATTTGGATGAAAATGTCAGACCAGAGTGGGAAGAGAAATAAAGAAGTAAAGGGAACCGCCCCACAATCCAGGCTGGATGGTATGGAATTCATTCCCAGGAAGGCATTCCCAGCCGCTATTACATAATTGCTAGCTTTCAAAAAATCCAAGAAATCATGGAACAGAAGCAGTGATTTAAGTTGGAAAATGTTTTCTATTAATTGAAGTTAATTCAATATCAGTCTTGGGCAGCAGGCTGGAACAATCAATTCAGAGCCACTTAAGAGAGCACAAGATACTAGTAAAGAGTTGATTAGATCACCAATTTAATGTTCCTCTCTGGGGAGGGCAGCTAACACTCCGCAATATGCAAGCAGCTCTGAAGAAGCCTTATTTTGTGCCACCTAACTGACAGGTGAAAAAAAAAAATCAGAATGGGCTTAATTGTACAAAGGATTCCAAAGTGAGAGCAGAATTTACAGGGAACACAATAGCAGAGAAATAGTGAGGCATGCCTGGATGCAAACGTGGTGGGGGGAGGGAACCAGAAACTTCCAAACGACAGAGGCAGCGATGCTGGTCCCTGACCACCTGGAGCCCTGAGGCCTCAGCTACCCTGTGGCCCACGAGTGAACACGGTCTGGGTTTGACCCCGCTGCTTCAAGAGGATTGGGTGGAAACACGAGAGCCTCCAAAAAAGAACAGTAACATTGATAAAAGGGACTATAAATCAGGTCTTTGAGAAAACCTGAATGGAAAGAGGCTTGTGTGTGGTGAGGAAAGAGACCTGCCTGCAGAGTCTGGTGGTGCCTGGAGGGGGCCTCCAGCTGACTGTCACCCACCCAGAAGGAAACCCGCACTGTTCACAGACTGTTCCCCTGGGAGACCACATCTCCGGACCACGCCGACAGAGCATGGAACCGGCCTGTCTGAAAACGTACGACGACAAAGGTGGTGACTCTCACTTGGTGTTGTCGATGGTTAGAGCGGATTTCTTATTCCTTACAGATTTTATTTCATTTGATTCTCCTAAGACGAGTGTTGCACATCCCTCCGTATTTTCATGCTCACTCGGTGAGTAAAAGAAGACAAAACAACTTCCCCACCCCTGCTGGCTGGGTGACTAGGGTAGAAGAGAACCTGAAATCACACGCCTTGCCCCACCTGACACATGAAACTGCGCCCCCAGTTCCAGCCGGTCCCCACTAGGTGGCGCTCACGTCCCGGCCCCGCATCCCAGCGGCCCGGCCCCGGCAGAGATGTTGAGATCAAGTTGGACCAAGTCGCCTTGGCGGCTCCATGAAATCTCCTGGGAGGTGGGCAAGGGCCCCTGGACAGACCGCTTCCTGAAGCGGCCTGCGGCCAGCCCACTGCCATCACGCGGCGGGGTGACGTTCTGGAGGCAGCTCCTGCCCGGTGCTCTGAGATGGGGCCGGGTGGGTCCCTCAGTTACACCACACGCAGTCCCCAGACCTGAGCGCAGCGGTCGGAGGTGCCCCACCCTTTTCCCCAGTGGGATTTTGCAAAGGAGACTTGGGAAAGCAGCTCTCTCTGCTCTGCTGGTTGTGTTTGGGGCGAGGCCTCTATTGCCCCACCCCCCGCCAGGGCCCGCGTGGGTGCGCTGATCTCTGGGCCCCAGATTTGCTGCATGGCTGGTCAGGGACCTGCTCTCTGACCCATATCTGGTTCCTCCAGAGCAACCCCCGGCTTCACGCTAAGCTTTCCACGTGTTCCGCAGACGAGCTAAATGGGAACTCACAGGAGTGAATCTGAAAAAACCCTCTTTTCCTCCAGGCCTCCGCGAAACGTTTGGGTACCATGGAAACCAGCTTTTCAGCGCTGGTGTCTGCTCTAGAATTCTTCCGAGAGAGACAGGATTCCATTAGGCAGGTGAATCCCTGGATGACCGAGCAACCCAGGGAACTCAAGGTGGAACAGCAAGGAACAGACAGCCGGTAGTCGCAGGCGAGTGGGCAGGAGAGGAGAGGCCAGGCTGGCCCCGCAGCGCACGGCGGCCCTGGGCTGGCTGGTTGTAAGCGGTAACCATGGCGCTGGGCGGCTGCTGTGCTGGAGCTGAGACCTCGTAGCTTGTACAGTAATCTCTGGCACCATCAGAATTTTAAGCAGTGAAGGTAAAAGGAGAAAATCAACACCATCATTCTCTTTCAGGAGACTGAAACCTTGAACATCTTCCCCGCGTTGCTGGGAAGGGAAACTACTCCCCCCGCCCACCCCACCCCCACACACACGGCGTAGATGCCCTCAGATGTGCCTACGCTTAGCGGAGCCCAGGCGATTCCCTCTGAGGGGAGGAGTCAGATGGAATACACTGGAAAACAGCTGTGAGGCACAGATACGGTTTCCAATTGAAGGGTAAATCATGATTCTGACATGAGCATCTCCAGCTGGCTGACCTGACGGTGCTGGGGATGCAGGAGGGTAGCAACTAAAGGCAGGGCTTGAGCAGAGCTGGACATCCCATATCAACCTGCAGGGCAGGCCACAGCAGAAGAAACAGTGATGAGAGGACCAATTTAGGATACAGGAGATGACGGTTGTTAAAGCAAAAAGTTATGTTCACTCAGCAGCGCAAAAACACAGGCGAGGAACTAAAATGTCCAAGTTGCTGTCCTCGGGAAAGAGCAAGTCTCCTGGAATCCCATCCAGCCAACCTGATTCCCGGCTCTAGGAGCAAATGCTCGGATGCCCCGGCTCCCTCCCTGACCCCAGCACCACTTAAGAGCAGCCCTGCCTCTTCACTGTGGCAGGGATTAGGGAACAGGGGGCCCCCTGGTTTGTTTGAGGAACTTGAATGTTCTCTCACATCCTTCTGTGTGAGAATCTTCTGGCTGCCAGAGTCATTCCCGTTTTGCTGGGGCCCCGAGACGTAATCGTGAACAGAAGGGCCTCAGGGTCTCCAAACTGGAGAAGAAGGAAGGGCCTGAGGGGAACGGGCCGTGGAGGACAGCGGGCACCAGAGGACAGTCAGCAGGGTACATGTCAGGCACTTTCCTCTCACAGAAAGGGCGAGATAAGGAGATTTAAGATGGAAAGACTTCCAGGAGAGGGAGGCAGACGTTCAGTCTCCAAATGTAAAGTAAGCGCTTCCTCCGGGCGCCCCTGTGAAGGTGGACTTCATGGTAGGTGGGGTAAAGCCAGACTGTACGAGGCAGGTTTTGTTGGCGGGAAAACCTGAATTCTTTGCTGGGCTGATGCAGCTGTACATCTTATCCTCCTGCTCTGGTTGGCCTGAGAGGTTGCAGCTCGCTCACCTTGAGCAAATCCCTGGATTCCTGGAGCCTTGGTGTTGCCATCTGTAAAATGGGACTCCTATCACAGCTGCTTGCGCGGTGGTGAGTATTGAACTAGGAAATCTCCATCGACCGACCCAACACTGTACTTAGTCCCGTAGGAAGTATGGAGTCTATGACTGTTAAAAGTGCCCGTGAGAATGTAGGTATACTTCCTCTGGAAGGATTTGCTCTCTACAACTGTGCTATCCAAGCTGATAGGCACTAGCCACATGTGGCCTCATACATTGAAATTAATGAAATAAGGTTCAGTTCCTTGGTTGCAATGGTTGCATTTCAAGAGTACAATGGCTAAATGGGAAAAGAATTTGAAAAAGAATAGACACATGTATATGTACAACTGAATCACTTTGCTGTACACCTGAAACTAACACAACATTGTAAATCAACTCTACTCCAATATAAAATAAAAATTTTTAAAAAAGAGCTCAAAGGCTCACATGCTTGGTGGCTATCATATTGGACAGTGCTGCCTAGGCTGTCTCCGGCAGATGGGTCAGCTGAGTTGTCTCTCTTTATCAGAGTGGGGGGTTGCACTGAGTGAGAGGGCAGTGTCACCTCGGATGAGCCTTGCTGCTGTGCCGGTGCTCAGGTTGCCCTGAGGGGCCCCCCAACTGGCCCTTCTCCAGGTGGGCAGCCCCTCCTCCCCCAAGCTGCATTTGTGAGCCTGTCTGTTATCTGGAACCTGTCTCAGAGGCCTCTCCATACCCCCTGGAAGTTTCCCTTCTCTTGGTGCTCAAAATCCCCCATCTTGAAGCAGAGATGAAGGGTAAAAATAAAGTATTCCTCTTAGGGCAGCTGTTAGATTGACGATGTAATGAATCATTTGCATTTATGTAAATTACATGATTATGTAAATTACAGTAACATTTCAATAAAAGAGACTGTCTGTCGGGTCTGCTGGAATTTGGAGAAAGAAGATGGGGAGGCTGGAGCTGCCACAGTCAGATGGGGGTGGGTCCTTGGTGTGAGAGACAGCAGCAAGAGTGTCCATGAGGGTCTGCAGACTACCCATCGTGTAGATGCACACAGGACATGCTCCGAAGGACCCAGGATGCTCTCAGAACCTAAACAGCGACACTTCTCTTGCAGAAAGAGACCCAAGTCATGGGGCGAGCTTCCTGGGCCATGTCAAGCTTCTCCAGGGCCTGATGCTTCACTGTAGAGAATGTCACCTGGGCTAAAGGGGGATGCCTGATGGGGCAGGGGAAGGGCGCTGAGAGACAGGCGCTGTACGCTTTTGCAATTAGAACTGCTTTAGATGAGAGCATGTTCTTAATTTCTTCCGCTCTCTATTTATTTTTTCGCTCTCTCTTTAAAAAACAGCAACAACAAACAAACTGGAAAATAGCAGAGAGCAAAGGTCAGGTAAATCCCAGATATCGACGTGAACTGAGTCCCCTGTCTCTAAGTTAACCGTTTGAAGCTCTGTTGGTTTCAGAACACCCGTGCTGTGCTTCTGCTTTTTGGCCTGGGCCTCTACAGCAGCTTCCATGTCAGCTGTTTCAGAATCCAGGTAGTAACGACCCCATCAGCACTCCCTGGACCCGTGGCCCTAAGCCTCCCTGGAGACGTGGTCTTTCCTGCTCTTTGGATCCCCAGCCCTGAGGGACTGTCCTCGGGGCTCCTCCCTGTGGGCAGATGTATTTAGAAGTGGCCTCTGGTCCCATTTAGTCTGGACTTGCCCTCCGGGTGAATTAGCTCTTCATTGCGGCACCTCAGGGGACTGCCTTCTGAACATTTCAGAGCCATAAAAAGGGGGAGAGGGTAAAAAAAAACCCTAATAGTTAAAATAAATTATTCAGATAATTATTGGTAATTATTTGTGGGTAGGAGGAGTGTTCTAAGTACAGGACTTTTCAGTGCCCATTGCAGAGTCCGATGGAGAAGCTTTGTGTTATACAAGGAAAACCCAAAGAAAAGTGATGCTGTTACCATGACATTAGGGAACACATAGAAAGAGGAGACTAGGAAACCTTGACGGAAAGATATGGCGTGTGGAGCAACAGCCTGGGGCTGGCGCACGGAAGAGATCTGTGGACATGGACGAACCTCCTTTGCTAAGCGCTGCTCTTCGGGTATGAGGCTGTTTTGCTCTTCAGGCTGGTTTTAAGTCTCATGTGAAAATGACCCCAAGAACGAACAGCCCTCAGAAATCCAGCCAACCAAGCTGCCATGATCGTCCCCTTTCGAGACGATCCTCGCCTGCAGCAGACGAACATCTGAGGAAATGGTGTCCAACCGTGTTTGAGGTTGAGTTTCTCCAAGCACAGTGGGTGCCGCTGGCATCAGAATCACGGGGGAAGATCCTGGTTGAAGTGAAGCTTCCTGGGTCCAACCCCAGGATCTACTGAATTAGAATCTCTGGTTTGCATGTTTCCAGGAGACATGCTGAGCGTTTCCTGTGCTGCTGAATTTGGAGGAACACCACTTAAAGTAGAAAGAACCGAGACCAAACCCTGAGGACCCAGACGTTCTCTTTTCCATTACTTCCTAACAGTGGAGAAAGGTAATTTTTCTCGAGATCATAAAAATCTAGCCTTGACGTCAGGTCGGTAAATACACAGTCCAATCTCTAGGTCACAGCAAAGAATCACTTGCTTTTGACTCTGTTGCCATCGGAGGGAACACAGAGCTGCTGGCATCCTGCGAGCAGCTGAGTCAGCTCTGATTCATCCCCAGCAGGTGATTGCTTTGCCCAAAGACCCCGCTCGGGTGAGCGTCGCCCACAGCCTGAGGATGCAAAACCGCTTTGTTTCTTCACACGTCATTAGCAACAATTACATTTGTTCTATCTTGAACACGGCCAGATAAATGTGACAGAAGACAGGTTGTTTCACACACGGTCCAGGAGGTGTCTATGTGAAAACAGTGAAACTGACACCAGCAGATCTGCCGACGGGCGCGACAGGCGTGGACGCTGCCGGGTCCGTGCTCCCAGGGGGTCTTGTTTTTTTTTTTTTTCCTTTGGTATACATTTATTTACTTATTTATTTTTGCCTGTGTCAGGTCTTCGTTGCTGTGTATGGGCTTTATCTCTAGTTGCGGCGTGCAGGGGCTACTCTTTGTTGCGGTGCGCGGGCTTCTCACTGCGGTGGCTTCTCTTGTTGCAGAGCACGGGCTCTAGGCGCATGGACTTCAGTAGTTGTGGCACGTGGGCTTCAGTAGTTGTGGCTCTTGGGCTCAGTTGCTCCACGGCATGTGGGATCTTCGACACGGCTCAAACCCGTGTCCCCTGCATTGGCAGGTGGATTCTTAACCACTGCACCTCCAGGGAAGTCCCTCCCAGGGGGTCTTGGACTGCGTGGTTCTGGCTCATCGCCTTGTCTCTAGGAGGGTGGACACCTCCTTCTGGAATTCAGTAAAATGGAGAACTGCGTTCATTGACACCATCCACTAACACGTCTCTTGAAAAATGTAATTTTCAGAAATCATCCTAAACTACCCTGACAGCAGAAGAGCAGAGTACAAGTGAGCCGTATGGGATCGGGCATCCCTGGACAAAGATTCTGCAGGGCGTGTTTGAGCAGTCTGGGCTGGGTGAACAGAGGCTTCTAGATCTGGCGGTGATCGTACCTCTTCCACAGGTACAAGAACATAGAGCTCATAGGTGTCCTTAAGTCTGCTGACCGGGAATTCAACAGACACACTGTGTTTTCAGTCCAACGTGTACGTCGGAGCACTTCTGCCCTTGGGGGGCTGGTCTCAACCCTCCTGATCGTCAATCGCCCCTGGAATGAGGGTGCTGTGGTTGTAAACCCAAGCTCTTCACTTGGAGCTGCTGTTGACTTAACTAACCCATCTGATTCCTTGGGGAAAGTCTTGTATTAAACATCACTTTTGACTTATTTGTATATAGCTTTATAATTAAATCTAATTTATAATTAAGTTAATTATTTGTAATTAAATAATATACAGGTAAGTGCTTTGTAAACAGGTAAGTAAATCCTTCAGAGGATCTATTTCCGTTCTGTGCGTAAGGAAACTAAGACCTGGAGACACTGATTTCTCCAAGGTCATTAGAGCTAGCGAGAAGGGGACCCGGGTTAGGAGCCAGGTCTCCCGATTCCCATGTGTTGTTCTGACTTGCTTCCCTTCTCCTAGACGGCTCGGCTTGCCAAGCTAAGGGATTTGGGTTTGTCCCCACAGGACATGGAGCCGCTGATCATATAAACACAGGACTGGCATTTGCAGGTGTTCTTTGTCGAGACACCGTCTGGACAGCTCTGAGGACTGACCAGGGAGGGGGTGGGCAGCTGTGATTCTACTCGTTACATTAATCCGCAATGAGCTTCATCAGTGCAGGCCAGAGACGCAAAAAGCCTCAAGGAAAACAGGCTACGGGGGACACACTGGGGAGACTTTTACAAAGTGAAAATCCACAGGACACTGATGCCAAATGCGTATGTTGGGAGTTGGGGGGAAGGTCAGTTTAATATCATTCCCAGGCTGGGTAGCTAGGGTAGGAACAGGGGCTGAAATAAAGGAGGAGGGTCCAGTCTTGGGGAAATCATCCCAAGTGTAGAGACACATTGGGTCTGGGGCATGAAGGTGTCTAGTAGAGAGTTGCTTACCCACTGCTAGGGACACAGTGTAGGCGTGTCCACGTGAAGGCGGTAATGGCAACGGGTACTGTGGGATGGGCAGGGCGTGTCCTGGGAGAGTGCACAGAGTAAGGGGGAGAAGGAAGGTCCACACCCAGGGATGCTGAAGGAAGTTACAGAGGAGCCCATGAGGAAAGTGAGTGCCAAGTGTCGGGAGAATCGTAGGAAAACAGCAGGGGATGCTCATGGAGCTGGGGGACCAGAGCCAGCTCCTGTTCTGAGCACCGGACCATCAGGCTGGGGTTCTGAGTGATCAAAGTAGCCGCCTCCACGCACCTGCTCCACTTGGAGGAGCCACACGTCACCCCAAGCTGAGAAGGATGATTGGGAGATAAGAGGCCAGGGATCCAGGCGAGGTGCCCATCACACACTTACCACGATGAGCGCAACCACGGACAGCGTGTAGTAAATGGAGTCCCTCAGCAGGCACCAGGAGGACAGAGCCACAACCTGGAGGAAAAAGGGAGAGGAGGTGAGAAGCAGGACATCGACTGTGCAAGGGACACAGCCTGGCTCCTGGAGCTGTGGCCAGTGATGACCCAGACACACAATCTAGCATTTGTGTCTCTGTCCCGGAGACCCAGGCCATCTGCCAGCTGATAGGAATTTACTTAAGTCTTTAGGCATAACAGTCTGGGTCTCCTGAAAATCGGATGCCAAGATGGGGTTGAACCTGCAAGGACTTCATTAGGGGGAGATGCCCAGGAGAGGAGACCAGGAGTAGGCCGGGGAACCGGGAGGCTGCCCAGCCATAACTCGGGTCTGACCCCCAGGGGAGAGGGAAAGCTGGGTAGACGGACAATCTGAGGCAGGTTCTGCACAGCCGAGCCAAAGTCCCATGTCTCCCAGGAGCCCGCCAGCCTCAGCATCCCTAACTCCACATGGACCATAGGAGTTACCCGACCCTGGGTCCTTGTCAACACTCTACCCAGGGCTGGGCAGCTGCCACCCTTCAGAAGAGGCGCGGACAGTTGATTTGCAGTCTCCCCCCCACTCCCCGCGCCCTCTTCTCTCCTCTCTATTGTATGCCAGGCCTTGTGGGCACTTGACCCCTGGCTTAATCAGAATTTTTAAAAGATTGATTTGCGTATTGATCTGGAGAAAACATTATCTTAGCAGTGGGGAGCTGTCCCTTTAAAGATGTGGTGAATCTGCTGAGGCCAGTGGACACCTTGCTGGAGGATAAGCAGGCTTGGCCTCCTGTGTGCAGACTTCCTGCAGGAGAAGGAGGCCCCTGGTGCAGAAGGAGGGGCGGGGCCCCGCTGGGCATTGTGGGAGGAGGGGCTGCGGGGAGGGGTGGGGGAGGAGAGAGGGGGAGGGGCCCAGGTTAAGATCCGTGCTCTGGAGAAAGAGTCACTTCTTCTCTGCAAATCCTTCAAAGTCTCTTTTGGAGCAAAAGCTGGTATTTTTCCTCTGCTCTGCAGAGTAGGTCCATTTTTGCAGACTCTCCCAAAGGAGCCTGGGAGAGTCCCAGTGCCCTGTCGGAGTTGCTTCCTGGGCTGTCACTCACAGTCCCTCCCACCTCCCTAGAAAAGTGTCAGCCACCCCAGGGCCACAGGACACTTCTAGCTGCCTTTGCCCTTGGCCTCAAAAGCGGAAAAGGACACAGCAAATGCCACCTCTCAGCTGGGACAGTGACAGGCACACGGTGCACCAAAGACAACAGGAAAAGGGATTCCAGGGACAAGGCTGCCTTTGGCACCTCTCCCCTCCCCTACTGCTGTGTGCGGCTATGAAGAAAGGATCAGGCAAAGTCAAACCAGACAGGGCTTTCTGGATTCAAATAACATGAAAGATATCACTTAAATAGAACCATAAATGAATAATGAGGCCAGCTTCTTTTCATTAACGCATTCTTCCACTGCTGTAGGGACACTGAGGTATTTTCTGTTGCTAATTTTGCCTTATATGGATGTGTATTTGCAGAGCTAAGTTACAGATGACAGGGTTGTCAAGAAGAGAACTTGTGCCACGAGAATCACTTTAGAACAAACTTTACCCTTTTATCATCTCTCCTTGGACCGTATAGTCTTAGAACCTGTGACCATCACTTATCGTCTATGGAACAGAACAAATTGGACTAGACTGTTCATTTTCCATCAGGTCATAAAACGCGGTGAATATTTTAAAATTTATTATAGTTAGGCTAATGGACTTAAAACATGTGGCAAATATCAATTCTGAATTTTCTTAAAAAATCACTTGGGCTTTTAATTAAAGATGGCAGATTGAACACATACCAGTACCTTTGCTCTTTCTTGTTGCACTATAACAGGGTAACAGCAAAAGGACTGTTTTTTGTTGTTTTTTTTTAACAAGAGATAAACCTGGGAGGAAAGGAGAATAGAAGAGCTGATCAGAGCAACGAAAGTTTGGAGGCTGAAAGCAGAAGAACAATTGGTCATTCAGCAGGCAGTGGGCCAAGCTCTAGAGGTGATGGTAAATGTGGCCTGAAAACGGGATGACCGTGAGACTGTTTAAGAATTCAATCCCAAACCTCCTCCCTCTCTTCAAGCAGACCAGTGACTGCACATCCCTCACCTTATCAGAAACAGGAGACCTGGCATTTAAAGAAGAGAAGTTCCAGAAAAAGGAGGAGAGGAAATAATCAAATAAATAATTAAAGATTCCCAGAAGTTAAGGATGTGCATTTTCCAGCACAAAGGACAAAATGATGCATACCAATGCACGTCATTGTGAATTTTCAAAAGGCCAGGACCAAAAAATGGTCCTAGAAACTACCAAAGAGAGAAAAACAGGAATATATACAAAGGATCCAAACCAGAATGACATTTTATTTCTCAACCAAAGCACTGGAAGCTAGAAGACAATGGAGGAACGCCTTCAAGATTAGAAAGGAAAATGATTTCAACCTGGAATTCTACACTCAACCAAATTGTTCATTAAGGGTGAGAGAAGACTAAAAATAAAAGTTTAATTATCTCAGAAAAAATGTAATTCCTACGTATCTTTTCCCAGAAAGCTACTGGAGGATGTGCTCCACTAAAATCAGGGAGTAAAACAATTGTTACAGAGAATTATGTTACAATAAACCATTAAACCAAACAATAAAAATCTATCATAATAAGTGAAGAAGATTTCCAAGATGGTGATGAAGGAAGATTCCAAAATGATGGTAAAAGGAGAATCCAAGATGAAATTTTTGCAGCAGGTCAGAAGACTCAGACGAAATGATGCCAGAAGGACAAAACTGATGGAAAATCTTATGATTTTGAACCCACGGAAAAGAGACTGGAGATCTCTGGGAACAGAGCATAGATACCTCAGCAAACAAACAACAAAAAAAAAGACAGTTCTAAACCATGGGGAAAACAGAGTTGCGCAGGAAAGGAAGATGAATCATTACTCATTATTGGCTCAGCTATAAACAGTGGTCACATAGTCATAATAAACACAGCATAAACTACTGTCTAAGCGAATTTATGGTGTAATTGTTTGGGGAGGACAGAGGGCTGGGCAATCGGGGTGGGCAGGGCTGAAAGAGACCTTAACCTTCCTCTTCCACACTACTGTGAAGCCATGGAGCATTCTGGAAACTGAAAAGTCAAGTAACTGCCATAGAAGCACATTATTTGCAGACACTGAGCAAGTGTCAGGAACAACCAAACTAGTGGAAAGTAGCTGCTTCTGAAGGGTGGGACGCGAAGGTGGCTGTCTTTCATAAGCCTTCTGGAAGTGGTTGCCTCTTTAAGCTCTGTGCATATAACTTTAATGAAAACAAAAACTAAAATAAGAAAGTATAATACAAGTTATCCACTTAGATTTACTCCTGCAAGAAATGCACCTCACGCTGAGCCTAGATGTCAAATCTGCATGGATAGTGATCTATTTTTATCTCTTTATAAATAGAATAGTTTTCAATGTATAGACTATCTCCAAATTTCAGCTCCAGATTCAGAGCCTACATTTACCAAAACCAATTTTTAAAAAATTTATTTATTTAAAAAATTTTAAATTGAGGTATAGTTGATTTACAATGTTTCAGGTGTACAACAAAGTGATTCAGGTATATATATATATATATATATATATATATATATATATACATACAAACACACACACGTATATATTCTTTTTCAGATTCTTTTTCATTACAGGTTATTACAAGGTATTGAATATAGTTCCCTGTGTTATAAGCAGGTCCTTGTTGTTTATTTTATATATAGTAGTGTGTATCTGTTAATCCCAAATTCCTAACTCATCTCTCCCCTCACTTTCCCCTTTGGTAACCGTAAGTTTGTTTTCTATGTCTGTGAGTCTATTTATGCAAAACCAATTTTTTCTATAGAAGCAATGAACTGGAGGACAAATAAGGAGGCAAATTAGGGAATAATTTTTTTTTGTTTGTTTTTTTAGGGAATAATTTTTCTCCACACTCTAGAAGGAATTAAAGCATCGGTGGTTCTGCAATATCTATAGTGAAAGCTGTGACCATGACCTCATGTCCACCTCTACCTTCCCTTTCTGTGACCACTAGTCACCACAGTAGTGAAGATTTACCTGACACTTCCTGCAAACAAGAGGACTGGAAGGGTTATTTCATTCAATCCTACAGCAACCCCAAAAGGTGGGCAGTGTCACCCTCATTGACCAGCAATCTGGACCTGACCAAGGTGAAGCCTTGACCACGGTCGTACAACTACCAGTGGGGTGGGGGCTTGGATCTGAACCCAGAAGCCTGGGTCTCACGGCCCTGACCCGACACTCTATGCTACAATGCGTAAACAGAGGCAGGGTAAAAGCAGATACCCATTTGTGACACCTCCCATGGAGATATTTTTTTTCTCCATGACATTAAGCCATTAGGCAGGTGCGTTAGAGATGGTAGCCAAAGGAGGGAAGAGTTGGAGGTGAGAGACCAAAAAGCAGCTACCACAGCTCCATTTAAAAATATACTGCTCTAAAGAGACTCAGGGCAAGTTATCAAGGCAGAAGGAGTGACCACAGTGACAATAGACAGGGATACAGATAGGGTGTGGACATATTCCAGGAGGGAGAGAGTCAGTTAGAAAACTGGGAAACTACTCCATTTAGCTAGCGTTTTTTTTTTTTTTTTTGTAAAAAACACCAATACGGTTCATTGTTTGCTTATGGAATATTTTGCTTTTCCACAGATGTGGATACACTGATGCTTGGTTCTAAGCCACTCTCTTTGCTCCTTGGTGAAGGGGCTTTTATCTCGAGAAGAGGCCAGCAACCATCTGACTCATTCGTTGGCAGGGAGGGATCTGTCAGCACCCCTGCATCAACACGGGAGGGAGGCTCTTTGGCATCTGTTGGCAGGCGTCACCCAACCCAGAGCGGGGGAGATGGTGATGAGAAGACAGTGCTTCCTGAGCACTTTGCGAAGTGAACAGGGGTCCTGGGAGAGAACCAACAGTGAGTAATGCTGCCCTTGACCTCATTAATCAATAATACAGATGGCACAGATTATGAGAGGCCATCCACCGGCAGACTCCTCCATAAATTAAAACCAGAGGCTCTGTTTTCCCCTATAGCTCTAGGAATCCCTCCCAGCTGGAATTTCATCTTATTTCTTTTCTATTTCTGGAGTGCATTTCACTCTTTTTCTATTGAATATATGCAGCTTCTGTTTCCTTCTTATAATTTCATGTAGCTTCAGAGTGGCAAGAGGTGAAAAGAAAAAAAAACAATCCACACTTCCAAAACAGGAAAATACCTTCTCCTTTATTCAAATGTTGAGTGATAATCTGGAATTCTCACTCCTTCCAGGAGGTTAAAATTAATTATTCATGACAAAACGATATATTTTCTGTATATGGATTTGTATTGCAAATCTATATACAGCTATTGCTATATATGGTAATATACACACATACATATGAACAGATAGCATATATAATAGGATTTAATATTTATGATTTTTCTTGATGGAGAATGGAATTTGACATTGCAGACACATTTTAAAAGGAACAAATACCCTCAACCTGTGAGCACTTTGCCTTTTTAAAAAGCCATTGTAGCAGTCAGAACACCATAATGGTTACATGACATAAAACATAAAACTGCTATCGTTTCAGAGAAATGTTATTTCACACAAATTTCATGGAAAAGGGATCTGAAAATCATAACATGAGTTTTGTTCCAAGCTTTTGAGCTGACACAGTTCCTACAGCCAATTCTTATCTCAGGAAAGACAGCCATGCGATGTGGAGCAGGGATGGGGGCTCTGGGGTGTCCCCCACATGGTATGAGGGTGACCGGTGGTGCTAGGGGTCAGAGCAGGTGAGGGAGAGGTCTTGGCACTACCGTCTGTTCCTTATTCAAGTACACTTTCAAAACACTTTGATCCTGGGAAAAGTCACCGAAATACAAATGGCTCCTGCTTTCTGGGAATTTACAGCCGAGAACGGACAGTAATAGGTCGTGATAATTGGGATTGACTTATATACACTAATATGTATAAAATTGATAACTAATAAGAACCTGCTGTATAAAAAAATAAATAAAATTAAAAAAATAGGTTGTGTAAAAGACAATAATAAGCTTTTGCAAAATACAGTGAATGTCCTCTTATTAATCTTTGCAAACAGGAAGAGGAAATGAAGTCATATTTTAAATTTTATTTTTTCTAAGAAAACCCATTCTGAGCTCTAGCTTTACTTAAGGAAGACAAATGACAAGTAAACAAGCTGCTACTGGAGATACATTTAAATAAAAACAAGGCCACATCAGGACCGTGCAGGCACACAGTAGTCTCCCGAATGCTCTTCACTGATCAAGCTGAACAATAACCACAGATGCTCAAATACCTGAAGTGCCTGGGATGCAGCAGTGCCTTCTCAATCATTCAAAACATCAGGTGCAGGAGTTTTCACGTTGGATGTAAGTGTTGCCTGCTAGGCCTTCAAAACTTGGTAGCTCAGACTGTTCTCGCACACATGAGAATTAAGGGGGGTCAGTTCCGTCTTAGGGGAGGACTGCACCAGCTGTGCTCCTGGAGCCCATTGCCTAGTCACCTAGGACCAGTTGCGGGGTCTGCACTCGCTGCCAGGCATTGCTGTGCCAACCCTAGGGACCAGCACTAGGTACAAGCTTGCTGAATAAAAGTAAGGCATTTAGGGTAATTTCATGTAAGCGGACGTGTTAGCTTGGATTTACCCAGAAGCAGAGCCTGAGGCAAGGATTCGAATGCATATGGTTTATTTGAGAAGTGATTCTAGGAAACACTGTTGGGGGAAGTGAGGCAGGTAATGAAAAGGTAATAAGCAAGTCACAGCAGCAGGAGACTGGGGCATGATCCTGGTGGGGCGCTCTGGGGGACCTTGGAGAACATGCCTCTCTCCTGTCTCATCCAAGGGGAGAGGGAGTTGGGGTATTTATCCACCTACTCCCACCAGTCATTGCTTCAGGGCTGCACCTGTATTATTGATTCCCTGGCCAAGGAGGGCCCTCAGACAGAGAAACACAGGTTCTGGCAGGGGGAAGTCAGGCCAGTGGGAACTGAAACGGTAAGGGTGAGGGTCATGGGTGGGGCACCAGCAGTGTCTGCTTTAACCCTAAACATGGATTTACATAATAATCCAATAATCAGAGTAAGCATTCCTAGACACACACACACACACACACACACACACACACACTCACACACACAGAGTTTTGTAAGCCTAAAAATACAACTCGTGTATATACCACATCTTTATCCATTCATCTGCCGGTGGACACTTAGGTTGCTTCCACGTCTTGGCTATTGTAAATAGTACTGCAGTGAACACTGGGGTGCAGGCATCTTTTCAAATTATAGTTTTCTCCAGATATATGCCCAGGAGCGGTATTACTCAGCCATACAAAAAGAATGAAATAATGCCATTTGCAGCAACATGGATGGACCTAGAGATTGTCATACAAAGTGAAGTCAGACAGACAGAGAAAGACAGACATCATATGATATTGCTCACATGTGGAATCTAAAAAGATGATACAAATGAACTTACTTATAAAACAGACCCACAGACATAGAAAACAAACTTATGGTTACCAAAGGGGAAAGCGGGGGAGGGATAAATTAGGAGTTTGGGATTACCATACACACACTACTATATATAAAATAGCATATATATACTATACAACCTACTGTATAGCACAGGGAACTATACTCAATATTTTGTAATAACCTACAAAGGAAAAGAATCTGAAAAAGAATAAATATATACATATGTACAACTGAATCACTTTGCTGTACACCTGAAACTAACACAACATTGTAAATCAACTACACTTCAGTTAAAAAAAAAAAAAATCCCATTTACATAAGGTTCTAAAGCAGAGCATATGGACTGTGCTGTTTTAAGTCTGGAATAGTGTTCCCCTGGGGCCGGGGGTAGCGTCTGAAAGGGCACGAGGGGCTCCTGGAGGCCAGGACTGTTCTCTTTCTTGATCAGGTCCTGGTGACTGGGGTGTGCTCAGTTGTGAAAAGTCATTTAGCTGTACCTATGATGTACTTCTGTGCACTTTTCTGAATCTACGTGGTACTTCAATAAACATCTTATTCAAACAAAACAAAAACGCAATTACAAGGCTAGTTGTTAACGTGAATTTTACGTATTTATTTTAACAGTAACTACTCCATCACACCTGCAGTTGGCTTATTAGTAGACTTGCCAGAAAAAATACGGGACACCCAGTTGAATCTGAATTTCAAGTAAACGATAACTAACTTAAAAGTATGATCTCAAGTATCACCTGGAAGAATATACTGAAAATATATTTGTTGCTTATCTGAAAACTGGAATTTAACTGGATGCCCTATGTTATGTGAAATCTGGTAACCCTACGTATTAGATTTTGGGCATTGGTTAATGACTTAATTTAATTAACTTAATTGGTTAATTAACTTAATTGGTTATTAACTTAATTGGTTAATGACTTAATTGGTTACTTGGTTTTGACTTTCTTCGGATAAGCACAAAATTGGAAGTTTAGTGATTTTGGAATAAATATTCTTAGGATGAGGGGAAAGCTGAACCTTTTCTACATTGTCTACTTATACTGGATATTGACGGCTGTTTTATTCCAGCCATTTGGCTTGCTCAGAGTTTTTTTTTTTTCCCCCCTTTGTTTCTTGTTAATTGTAGTAATTGCCCACATGTTCATTACAATTTGGGGGGAGATTTCTACCACACCAAGACTTTTGCCTTCTCTTGAAAAAAGCCTGAAGACCTGGCAATGGGGGGTTATTCTCGTGCCCCCGTGGAGCTGTCAGGGGAGCCCTTTTTAGGTGGATGTGCATCCTTCAGCCCTCACTGACCCCTCCCCTTCCCTCTATGTTCCTCAGCTGCAAAGGCAAGAGTCAACCACCATGTACTCCTTCCTTTCTGCTACTAATGTTCTCAGACCTGACCCCTTCACTCATTTATTCTGTATACCTGGGCGCTGCCAGGACAGGCATTTGTGCTCCCTAATCTAGAAGAATTATTTTAATTAGCCTTGACAATGCTGAACACACCAGAGGCCATTTCTTTATAACCAACGCTACATTCTGTGCTACGTGTTCCTTTGCACTCACTGGACCCCTTTTCAGAACTGTGTATTAAAAGGCAAAAAAAAAAAAAACAAAACAAAGAACTATAAAGAAACCGATTCACTGAAATCCAGTTATCAAAACATTGAGAACTCAAGATATCATAATACATGCCTCTCTATTAACAAGAGCCAGTAAACTTCCTTATTGTAAGAAATCAGTTGTTTAAGTGTAGTGATCAGTGGGAAGGGTCTGGAGTACCTGCAGTAACTGTAACATAGCATGAAAACAGCTTATGTGTCTACTGGAGACAAAATCCCAGCTCACGTTACCATGGCCTGTTCCTCATGAATAATGAAGTGAGATGTTAAATAGAAGTGGTTAGCAAAAAGAAAGATGTATTTTTTCTCATCAGGTTCACAGGCCCCTTAATCTAGTTTTTGGCAACAGAAGCCCTGAGGCTCTGCCCTTTCTCAGTCCCTGGCTTTTCGACATTTAATTACTTGTCCCTCCACCAGAAGGGGGACGGGAGGTAAGGTGGTTCTCTGTCCATCCTGGCTGTGCCGAGGAGAACTTAGGGGGAGAGGTTGAAGCTAACAGCAAAAACACTGTTCGGGGCTGTCTGTGGATTTCCATTATGTGTGCTTTCTGTTTCATCCGTTATCACAGAGAGAAACTTGGCTACATTTACAGTTTTCCTGGAAGAATTAACGTGGCTCCTACAACATGCAATCTCTTATCTCAGCCCAGTAAGTGCCAAGTGGAAGTCATTCCGCTGAGGACTGAGGAGATGCTCCCTCCACGGCTTAGTGCCATCTCCGCTAGTTACCCAAGTGTGGTCGGGACAGCCTGTTAGGACTGCAGCTCTCAGGACCCACTCTAGACCCGCTGCACCCGAATCTGCCTCTTAACAAGACCGCCGGGGGACCCACATGTGCGTTATGGTGTGAGAAGCGCTGGCTTAGGGGATGTAGAATTTTGGAGTCTGAGTCACACCTGTGACCTTGCAGTATAAACAGCAAGAGACTGGGGCCTGCAGCCCTCACCCTGGGGTGGGAGGTCTGGACAGGATGCAGTGGGCATGGGTCGCCACTTAGGGTCTTTGCGCTAGAGAGCAACTGGGTGTGTCTGAGTTGCAGGTGCAAACTAGAAACACCGCTTGCGTGGGGTTTCCTACTTCATCAATTTCTAGCACCAACCAGGCTTAAGATGCTGGGGGAAACCACCCTTTGGTACAAACCAGGCCAGAACATTCCTGCTCCCTCCCAAGCTCTCGTACTCGACCTATTGAAAAGACAATATAAAGAAATCCAAATCAGTGGTGCTGAATTTATTTTTAACTTTATACCATTTGGGTTAGTAGCCAGATACACAGAGGAGGCAAATATGTCCTCATTTTATCAATTATGAAGCCTAAAAGGACAATGTCAAGCTTGAGGGATCGTTTCACTGTCCCAATCTGTAACAGTCTTGTGCGACTAGGGTCTCCAAAATGGGGTGGGGCTTCTCTGCCTTTGAAGTGCTGATAGAAAAGGAAGCTAATACATATCATCTGAGTTCAGAAATCAGACAGCTAAGACCGTGTATTTGAGTTGAAGCTTCTGGAAGTAAGAACCTGGCTAAAAGTGCATTATTACATTAGCATTTGGTGTTTACATTACCACGATGTTTTCCAGGCTGTCAGAAAACCGGTAATGTAAGCATAAGGGGAAGATGCTCCTTTTCCTTCTCATCTCTCTGGAAATTAAAATGCTGGAGGCAAAGGGGGATGGAAAGACAGGAGAGACAGCTACTTTCCAGTCCACAGGCTTGGATATGGATTTGGAAGGGTCCGTTTCATACCTGGAAGGATCCACATTTCTCTGGCTTCATCAAGTTACAGAGGACAGGAAATGTGGATCGTGTACTTTAAAACGAAGCTTTCTACCTACTGTTTGACGAGGGTTGGAGCTTGCGTCATATCGGGAGCTCATCTGACATATTCTGTGTCCAAAGGAAACGTGGGTGGCCGCCACCGTGGGAGCGCCAGATTGGAAAGGCAGCACTTGTCGCCTCTCAGGTGCGGACTCAGGGTCACACTCTGATCTCGGGGGTGTGCAGTGATATTTTCATACCAAGAAATACTGGTTGCTGCGTCTGTGTGGCTCATCCGGCCCCAGTAGATCCATCAGGCAATTTATTTTAGGTACTTTCTGTGACTCAGGGTAGGGAGAACAGGACGCCCATGAATCAATTCCGCAGCCACGGAAAACTGAACACAAGAAGGTTTCTTTAATGGATGCTTGGAAGATAACTTCCCCCTGCATTAAAGATCTTGAGAATTAAAATACGGTAACATCAAAACACATCTAGACTTGATCTGCCTTAAGCAGTGAAGCAGAGGCTCAGGCAGCCAGTAAAACCTGCCAGCTGACAAAAGCCCCTTCCCCAAAGAGCGGACTAGTTTTTAGCCAAAATCACGGGGAGAGGTTATCTAAGTATTTATGTTAATTTCGCTTTGCAAATGACCGTGTAAATGGAGAGCAGTGAGTGCCTTAGCTGTTCCCAGGATCAGAAGTGCAATCAAGTGCGGTGTGGAAAGTAAAGCAGTAAGGATACGGTGCTTGTCCTGTCTGGAGGAAGCGGAGACATGAGGTGGGCTGGGGTGGGCGTGGGACCTCGCCCCTCTATCTGTGCCTCCTCTCCGTCCCCTGACTCTTCCCAATGCACGGCCTGCAGGCCTGAGCTTCTCCCCAGCCTCGCCCTTCGCGTGCTGTGAGCAGAAGCTCGGCCTGTGCTCATCCTCACGTCACGTCTCCACCCGGAATGACCATTGTTACCCACACCAGCCCCTCAGCAGTGTGCAAGGATCCACGCAAAAGTGTCTGAGAAGATCCTAAGATTCCGGGGTGAGTGGAAGGTCGTCCATGGAGGCATTAGGAACAAAGAGTGGCTTTACCTGGAGTGCCCTGTCTCGTTCCCAGGAAAGAAAAAGCCTCTCTGAACGATTTGGGGCTTTCAGGGACCCGGTATTGGGCTGTTCCCAGGATGTCATGGCCCGCGATGGAGCCCCTTCCTTAACAGCCAACATTTAAAAGTTGGTTCTTATGTGCCAAACGCTGCACCAAGCACTTTACCCGCCTTTTTCCTTCCAATCTTTTACTCTTGACATTTTACAGATGAGTCAACCAAGGCTAAGCAAGGTTACATAATCTGCCCAGGGGTCAGAGTTTGAAAGTGATTGAGCCACACCTTGAACCAGGTCTGAATACCTACGGAGCCCACACAGTCACCCCTTTGCCAGGGATTATTCAACTTAGCTGATCATAAGAATGACCTGCGTCTGTTTGATAATAGATTCTTGGGCCCACCCCAGGCTTTTTGAATCAGACTCTCAACTGTGGCTGCACACTGGAATCACCTGGAAGCTTTAGGAAACACTCATGCCTGGGTCCCACCCCCAGAGATGCTGAGTTAGCTGAGCCAGGCTCTGGCTGGGCCACTGGGATTTTTCAAAGCTTCCCAGGTGATTCCTAACATCCAGCAGGGGTTGAGACCACTGCCCCATCCTGCTACCACCTGTTAGGCTGAAGGGTGTCTAGATAATCAGAAATGAGAAACTACCAGGCATCCCCTGTCCCACACAGTGCAAAAGGAAACCCCACCTATGTGTATGAGATTTTGAGAAGTAACAATAGATTTTACCTATTCCTTATGAATATTTCAGAGCCCACACACTAGCAATGTTGCCATCCATCAGTCTGCTTATAAAGTAGATCTGTTTTAATATCTCTTTTAGATTTAGAATAAAAATTTACTTTGAGGGCTTCCCTGGTGGCGCAGTGGTTGAGAGTCCGCCTTCCGATGCAGGGGACACGGGTTCGTGCCCCGGTCCGGGAAGATCCCACATGCCGCGGAGCGGCTGGGCCCCTGAGCCATGGCCGCTGAGCCTCACGTCCGGAGCCTGTGCTCCGCAACGGGAGGGGCCACAAGAGTGAGAGGCCCGCGTACCGCAAAAAAAAAAAAAAAAAAAATTTACTTTGAGAGTCACATCAGGATAAAAGAAGAAGTGTGGAATTGCTGGGTGTCACTTTTAGCTGGAAAGACTCAAAGGCGGGGGGCTGGAATCATCGGAAGTTTTGTTCACTGGCGGGGCTGGTGGCTGATGTTGGCAGTCAACTGGGTTCCCAGCTAGGGCTACTGGCCTAACCTACCAATGGTCTCTCCCCGTGGCTGGGGCTTCCTCACAATGTGGCAGCCTCGGGGCAGTTAGACCACTTAAATGAGGGCTCTGGGCTCCAAATGTAAGTGTTCCAAGAGAACAGGCAGAAGCTGCATAGCCTTTTATGAGCTGGTCTCAAAGGTCATATAGCTTCACTTTTACTAAGTCACAAGACTGATAAAGTCTAATCATAGTCTGGAGCCTTAAAGTTGGATAGAAGTATTAGCAAGAAAGTTTTAATATAGTTCCCTTCAAATGAAACAAATACTTAATAAAATGTTTATTTAAAAATTTTTTTTTCTGATGTGGACCATTTTTAAAGTCTTTACTGAATTTGTTACAATATTGCTTCTGTTTCACGTTTCTTTTTGGTTTTTTGGCCCCAAGGCATGTGGGATCTTAGCTCTCTGACCAGGGATCAAACCCACACCCCCTGCAGTGGAAGGCAGCCTTAACCGCTGGACCACCAGGGAAGTCCCAGAATGTTTAAATCAAATTTCCTAAGGGCGCATTTGGTTGCCTAAGTCATGCACATGTATACAAATTACTTCCAATCTTGGGAGACAGAAGGGCCATACGCTGTTTTCATCAACTTCTTCCTATTTCTGTCTGATTTGCAATTAACAATCCACTGAAATTTGTAGGTCTTGTGTAAGATAAACTTTCAAATATATAAGTGATGATTATGGTTTAAGAAAATCAAGCAGTACAACTGACTGTGCGTGAAAATAAAAATCTTCTGCCTGCCCTTGCCCTTCACCCCCATCTCAATCCCCAGAGGTAACCATTCTAAACATTTCTGCAATGGGTTATTTTAGGTGTCACAAAACTAATACCATCTAATTTGCTTCTACCTCTATATATTGGTTTCTATTGACATCTCACTATGAAACACGAGAAAAGCAGTAGGGCAGATGGTGAAGACCAGGACCCCTGGCCAGAGTCTCTGAGCTCAAATCCCAGCCCCCACACTCCCAGGCATACGACTGTGGGCAAGCTATTATGTCTGTGCCTCAGCTTTACCATCTTGAAAATGGGGCTAATAACAGCATCCCCCTCCAGGGTTATTATGAGGATCAAATGCATTGATCTATGTAACAGGTTTAGAACTCTGATTAAAGCCTATGTAATAAGAGACAGCTACTCTTGGCGTTTCTCTTCTCCCTTGTTCCTCCTTCTCGCCTTTATACTTGAGTTAGTTCTTCTAGGGGTTATCTTAATGGCTTTATCTCCATATTAAGAAAATTAAATTGCACACAAAAAATTAGATAAGTACTTAAGGGTCTACAAGGAAAAACAGCTTCCTCACCCCTCCTTCTTGCCAGCAGTGTACACTTTTAATTATTTTCATTTTTAGTTGTTTTGTTCTTATTTCCTAATGCCAAATAAAAGGATCACAATAGCTCTTTCTAGATTTATCCATTTTAGATATCATCTATTGAATCCCACTATGAAAAATAAAGATGAACTCATTTATATCTTTCCTTACATCCCCTTATTCTCTTAATATTTGAAAGACATATTATTATTATTTGGGCTAATATATATCTGAAGGTTTTTTCCTCTATTTCACATTCCATTAACTTTTGGAAGTACTTCTTCATTCCACATCAGGTAGAGCAAGAGTGTTCACATCCCCCTTCAGCAACCTCCTCACCCACCTTCTACGTTCTAAACTTCTCTTGGGTATAACTCTATTTTTACGTCGTCAATGTTAAAAACATTTACATTCTAGTCTACCACCATCTTTTAGTTGTCTATGCTTTATCTAAAGGTTGAGTCTAAATGTAGAAAAATAATAAATAGCAGTCACATTATTACTACCAGTGAGTGAATACTCCCACTCAAATAGTGTGCTCAGAACGTAATTTTTTCTTGTGGGTCAATGCCACGACCCACTTGCCATTCAAAAGATAATATTCTTTAGTCAAGATAAAGTAGAATCTATTACCTTAAACATCATCCTTAAAAAATAACTATTCCATATTTTAGTTTGCACTATATATTCACAGTACATTTCTTGCATAGATTTTTTTGTCTTGGAGTTGGAAACTATATTTCTTTCCTTGTTGGGAGACTCAACATGTGCCTTCTTCCCCATATTACCAGCACGTGAAGACACTTACATTTTTTTTTATATGACTTGCAATTAATTCCATTCATCTTCTTGGAGACCTTAGAACCCTCTCTTTGAAAATTTGGAGCATTTCCTTTTTAGACTTGCTTGCTCAGTTGGCTTTTTAGGATTTCTTTTCATTGGACTTCTGTGTTGAGTTTGCCAACTTCTTTTTTAGATTTTACCCTTATTTTGCTGAAGCACATGCTTAAGCAGCTTCCTAAAAAAGGTTAAGTGAGACGTAAAATTCTGCTTTTGCTAGAAAATATTTTTATTTTATCTCCCATTTGATTGTTTGTTTAGCTAACTATAGAATTTTCAGTCCAAACTCATTATCTTTCCTAACATTCAAAGTATAGTTCTGTTGTCTTCTGGCATTCAGTGTTGCCAATTGAAGTCTGAAGTTAGTCCAGTTCCATTCCTTTGTACATGACCTATTTCCTTTCTGAAAATTTTAGGATCTTTGGCTGGATATTTCAACATTTCATGCAGATGTTTCTAAGTACAAGTTTACTTTCATTCTTTGTGTCTGCCACTGCGTCAGCTCTTTCAATATGTGGATGTATGTTTTCCTTCTGTTGAGAGGAAATTTCCTACTATTGTATATTTGTTGACTTCCTCTCCAGTTTCTGCTCTCTCTTCTTCTGGAACTCCAGTTAGATTTCATACTGGAGCCCCCAGATTGATCTTCCATGTTTCTTAATTTTTCTGTCATATTCCCCGTCACTTTTTCTTCCTACTCTGAATGATTCCTGTGTCTCTCAAGTCTGTTGTGCTCAGCAGTATATCAATTTTTTTATTTTAGTCCTTTTCATATTCTTAACATTTGGGAATCACATTGAAATTTTTAAAAACAAGGGGGGAGGGATAAATTAGGAGTTTGGGATTAGTAGATACAAACTACTACATATAAAATAGATAAACAACAAGGTCCTTCTGTATAGCACAGGGAATTATATTCAACGTCTTGTGATGAACCATAATGTAAAAGAAAAAAACATGCAAAATCTTGAAAAAAGTTTTTAAAAACAATTTCTTTTTACCTTTTTATTGATTGCCTAACCCCACACCTTTTAAATACCAGCCTGTTCTGGTTTTATGGCTTCAATATCCTTGTGAAACTCATGAGGATACGAATTACATTTTTTAAAGTTCATTTCTGTCACCTGAATTATCTTTAGTCACCTGGTGGACAGCTGTTCTGTTTGTCCATTTTGATCCTTCCTTTGGGAAAGATCCTCAAATGCCTGATGGTCTTTGGAGGCTTGATCATACATATGAACTAACAGCCGAGTCATATGACAACTAGCCTGAGTCTTCTTTGCAGGTGAACGGGCCTACTTCCCCCAGTTCCTCTAAATGGGAGAGCTGATTGCTAGCTCTGTGAAGGTACATAGGGTGTGCAGGTAAGGCAAGCTTCACTTCAGGGTGTGTGGTCAGTGTTGTAGGGCCCCAAAGAGGGGATATAAGACCTGAGTGTGTTTACCTGACTACTTACTTGATGAGTCTTCTATAATTCTGGACATTGTAAAGGTCCAGTGTTAGCTCAGACTTGGCGTTCTCAGCCACAAACTACAGTAGCAGAAGTCACAAGTCTCCCTAGACAGATCTTCCCCTGCTTTAAAGACCATTTTTCTGATTCTGCCTTGGGAAAGCCAGTAGTCAGTTGATGGAGATGGGAAAGGGCCAACTGATTCACTTGTTTTAGGGTTAGGGTGGTTTTCAAACATGGTCACAAGTTCTTGGACACGCCTCTCAACAGGAGTTGAGCTCTACGACCCCTCCTTGTGAATCCAGGTGGGCTTGTGGCTTTCTGACCAACAGAGTACAACGGAAGTGGATAGGTCACAAGAGGCCATAGAGTGTCTGCTTTATTTTCAGAGCCCTGAGCTGCCGGGAAAGTCATCTGAGGCCCTGGAGCTGCCATGGTGTGAGGAGGCCCCAGCCACGTGGGTGGGTGGGGGGGCACAGGCAAGTTCTCCAGGTGACGTTTCCAGCTGAGCCCAGCCTCAAGTCACCCCATCCAGGAATCTTCCAGATGATCCCAGCCATTCAGGTCACCTCCAGCCAGTACAGTATTTCCAGTGACACTGTGTATCCCTAGTATTTCCTAGTATTTCCAGTGTTCCCACAGACACTGTGGAACGGAGACAAGCCATCCCTCCTGGGATCTGTCCAAGTTCCCAGAGCACAGACTTACTGAGAATTAAATGGTTGTTATTTCACACTACTAAGTTGGGTGGCTAGTTACAGAGCAATAGATGTCCGAGGCGCAAACAGGGTCCTTTGATGAATGACCCAGATAACTCCTTCCCCACCACCTGACTCACACACCACACCCTCTGATTCTGTGCTGGAAGCTCTGATATCTCCTCCAGGACCCAGGACATCCCTCAAGTGCACCCATCTCCACCTTCATCCCTTCCTACAGGTGCTCTGGATGGAAGTTTTCCCTGCTCTGGTTCAAAACAATCACATCTGATTTCTGTCCTGTAGAAGCTCATGCAAGTTTCTAGACTATTCTTGGTGTCTGGGAAACGATGGATTCACTCCCTCTGTGCATCACACCTTTATTTCCACAAGCTTGTAGACAGGGGAGGTAAGCATCCCTCCTGAGAACCAACCAGATAAAGAGACAGATCCTCTGCTCGAAAATGGGCACATTCCACAGCCATCAGTGAATTAGAAATAGCCTATGCCTGTGAGAGAAACATATGCACAAATATGAAAAATGTAGTCAAAGGTCGCTTTTTCTAATTTCAGGGGCTGTGAAATTGATGAGATTACTTTTCTTCTATTTGGTTGGATGTTGTTTTATTTGTTGATTGTTTTTTAAAGAAAACAATTGAAGTTTCATTTACAAGCAATAAAATGCATCCATTTAAAATGTACAGCTGAATGAGTTATAAACAAATATGTATGTCCATGTAACACCCCCCGCCCCGGACCCGGTCAGGACACAGAACATTTCTGTCACCCACAGAAGCATCTCCTATCCCCCTTCCAGCCAATCACTACCTAGTCGATCGCTGATCTGGTTTCGATCACCATAGTTTAGTTTTCACAGTTCTAGAACTTCGTACAAGTGAAATCACACAGTGTGTGCATTTTTGCATCTGCTTCTTTTCACTCGGCATATTTCTGAGCTTCGTCTATGCTGTGTGTATCAATAATTTGTCCCTTTTTATCGTTGATCGTTATTCCATTTGTTTATCGACTGACTTGTCGATGGATATTTGGGATGTTTTGAGGTATGATGATTAAAGCTGCTCTGACTACTCTGGCACAAGTCTTTTGATATAGGTGAGTATCTGGATCCATCTAGTGCAAAGCCCTTCATTTCCTCCTTAGAGGGCCAAGAGTCTCCCCGGCAGAATTCCTGGTGCCAGCTGGGCGACAGGGATCTGTCAATGCGAGACCCATTTTCTCAATTCTTCTATGAAGGACAAAACTCTAGATCCCCGCAGTGAAAGGGCATGAGCCCACCAAAAGTGGTCTGTGAAAATCACAGCCAGCCTTGCTACACTGAAGAAGGTGACTCAGGCATGCCTCGATAATGAACATTTCAAAGAGACAAGCAGCTTCCTTTTACAGCATATAAATTCCATTACCGTGGAGCAAACAACACACATCCCTTTTGACTGGCAGCAACTCAGTACTTAGACCCGGCTATGAGCATAAAAATAAACGCTGAGTAGGGAACTCCAAAGGAAACGGAAGGCAAAGGAGGCTTTTTTTCCTCTTATAAACATGTGAACAATTTTATAGCAGATATAGAAAGGGGTGGGAGGGAGTGCTGGCTAACTTCCTTGAAAAGAATAGCATCACTAGCCGTTCATTGAATATTTACAAGTGCCGGGCACCATCCTAATGACTCTTCTCTACAGGCTTTAGTGCATTTCGTTCCCACGCAGCTCTTGAAGGCGGGGGGTTGTCATGGGCTGAGTCGTGTCTCGCCCCACAAATTCACATTTTGTAGCCCTAATTCCCAGGACCTCAGAATGGGACTGTATTTGGGGATAGGGCCTTTAAAGAGATAATTCAGGTAAAATGAGGTTCCTAGGGCGGGCTCTAATGCCATGTGACTGATGTCTTATTATAAGAAGAGGGAATCTGGGGAATTCCCCGGCGGTCCCGTGGTTAAGAATCCGCAGGGGGCACGGGTTCCATCCCTGGTTGGGAAACTAAGATCCTGCATGCCACACAGCGTGGCCAAAAAAAAAAAAAGTAAAAAAGAAAAAAGAAATCCAGAGGGGGGGACCACATGAAGACACAGCAGGAAAGACCTCAGAATAAGTCAACCCTGCCAACACTTGCATCTCAGACTTTTAGCTTCCAGACGTTTAAGAAAATACATTTCTGTCGTCTAAGCCCCCCGGTCTGTGGTACTTTGCTAAGGCAGCCCTGGCTGACGCATGCAGTGCTACATGATGTTGTCTGCATTTTACAGATGTGGAAAACCGAGGATCACGGTCACCTGCTAAGCTTGTGTACCCAGTCGTGGAGCCAGCTGAGAGACTCCAAAGCCCAGGCTTGTAAGCATTATATAAAAGACTGTTTTTGCCTCAAGGAATACAAATAAAATGGAAGGCGGGCCCCTATCTTGCAGGAGCTTACACCGCCCAGGGAAGACAAACTCCCACGTGGGAGGTAGAGTCTACCCGGCCCGGCTGTCAAATCCAAACAACCCAAGAAGTTCCAGGACCAGGCTGAGCGTTTTTAAAAGACTGTCTAGGACAGCGTGCCCAGAACCGTCCTGCCCTTCACCCTTTGGGCTGGGCTCAGGGGCAACACAAGGGGCTGTTTGATGGTCTCCTGAAAAACCAGACTGCCTGGGGTGGCGGCTGAACAATGGCCCACAGAGATGTCCACATCAGCATCCCAGAACCCGAGGATGTATTAGCTTCCATGCTAAAAGGGACTTTGCAGGTGTCAAATTATGGATCTCGAGATAGGGAGATTTTCCTGGATTACCTGGTTGGGTCCAAAGTAATTACGAGGGTCCCAAGAAGAGGGAAGGAGGGGGGTCAGAGGGTGTAGTGAGAAACATGATGACAGAGCAAGAGGCTGGAGTGATACAAGGAAGGGGCTGAGCCGAGGAATGCAGGTGCCTCTAGAAGCTGAAAAAGACAAGGCACTGGATCCTCCCCTGTAGCTTCCAGAAGAAACACAGACCTACTGATGCTCTAACTTTAGACTTCTGACCTCCAGACCTGTCAGAAGATCAATTTGTGTTGTTCGAGGTCCCTAAGTTCGTGGTACTTTGTGATAGTGGTGGTAGGAAACTAATACACTTGTCCTAGCATGAACCTCGACGTGCCAGGTGCCAGGCGGCCCTGACCTCGACCGATTCCACGCCCAGCAAGGGTTCAAATCAGAGTGTGCTTCAAATTCTTTTCCTGACGTAAAAATGTCCTGCTTTCCTTAGGCCAGCTGGGGTCCCAAAGCCCTGTACCCGAGGCAGTGCCTGGGGAGTGGGTGCCTTTAATGAACCTGCCTCACCCTCCATCTCTCCTAAAAATCCTGTGTGGTTGCCTGTGGTCACTCCCATTTCACAGAGGGGCAAACAGAGGTTAGAACAGCAGAGGGACTCGCCCGAGGTCCGCAGCTGAAAGTGACAGACTTAGGTCCACATTTGCCAGAGTCTGAAGCCCATGTTCCTTGTATTTTTTTAAACTCTTTTTTTTGCAGTTAAATATATATGACGTAAGAATTATCATCTTCACCGCTTTTCAGTGGCATTAGTGACTAATGTGGTCGTTAGTAGGATGTTAGTATTGTCATTTAAAGGCACAAACAATAATTTTGAAACATGGGGCATATTCTTCGGAAACGGCGCTTAAAAATGATTACTTAGTCTTTTTTTCCACTTGGGTAAATCAAATCTTTAACACTTTGAATCCTAGCTATTAAGCAAATGAACGGGATAAGTGAATTTTGTAAATGAATAGAGTATCAATTTGAAGTCACTGAAAGAGTAAAAAAAACGATGTTGTAAGACCATCACCACCATCCACCTTCAGAACTTTTTCATCTTCGCAAACCAACACTCGGTACCCATTAAACGTTCACTCTTCATTCCCTCCCCCAGCTCCTGGCAATCGCCCTTCTACTTGCTCCCTATGAATTTGACTCCTCTGGGTCCTTCATGTAAGTGGGATCATACAACATCTGTCCTTTTGTGTCTGGCTTATGTCACTCAGCATAATGTTCTCCAGGCTCACCCGTGTTCACGCTTTTAACTCCTGCATGACTTCCTGCTGACGCACAGAGAAGCCTTAGCACAGCTGCGGGTGGGGCTGAGTGGATTGGGCAGTACGCAGAGTCGAAATTTACAGAAACTCGGGACCCATTCTTGGTCCTCAAGAATGCTGTAACACTGAATTCTGAGACTGAAGTGTGGTCAGACAGTCCCTGCCTTGCCCACAGAGAGGCTTACTAATTATAACGGAATGAAAGATAATTGCAAAATCCTTCTTTAAGCCCATAATTTTCAACCTACCCTCCCTCTCCACAAATCCCACTGATGCGAGAGTACACAGAATGATGTTTCTACCACATTTATTTCCTCTGCTCTTCCTGATTGTCAAAATGGGACAGAAGGAGAGGCAAGAGGCCTTAGGACGCTATAAAATTTAAAATGTAATTTTAAAAAAGAGGAGAGTTCCTGTATTTTGGCTTATTCTAAACATTCCTGCGAATTGAATGAATTCTTCCATTCAGTTACTTTATTCTTCAGCTACAGAATTTCTGTTTGGTTCTTTTTTAGTAGTTTCTCTCTCTTTGTTGATATTCTCCTTTTGTTCATGTATTATTTACCTGATTTCATTTAGTTATCTGTTTTCTCTTTTAGCTCATTGAGTATCATTGTGATAGTTGTCTTGAATTTTTTGTCAGACAATTCATAGGTCTCCATTTCTTTAGGGTCAGGTTCTGGAGTTTTTTTTTTTAGTCCTTTGATTTGACCATGTTTCCCCGTTTCTTTGTGTGCCTTTTGATCTTCTGTTGAGATTTGGGCATCTGAAAAAAATAGCCACTCCTCCCAGTCTTTACAGATTGTTTCGACACAGGGAAAAATCGTCACCAAGCAGCCCAGTGAGAAATTCTATAGGTTTCTCAAACCTTTTCTGGGGTCGCATCTTCTCTAGGCTTGTATGTGTACTTTCGCAGCTGAAGAAATGTGCCTGTTTCTACTCATGAGCTCCCCTTGGTGTCTGTGTGTGATGCTGCAATCTCTCTGGTGCTGTGGTAAGTCATCGGGTTCACCTTCCTTCTCAGTGGCTCCCCAGGCATCCAAGGTCGCTACTGCTTTCCCTGTCAGTGATCTGAATCAGGTAAGACAGAAATTGGTCCCTTGGGCAGCACCCTAAAAAGCCGGAACACTGGACACACGTTCCACCTTCCTCTTCCCTCCAGAGGAGGGGGCAGTGGGTTGGGAGTTTTCTCCTGATCATACTGCACTGCACTGGAGGGGGATGGAGTATGGCAGGTAAGTGCAATGGACTTTCCTACCTGCCCCAATGCACCTCTTTTTAGCATTGCACTCACCTGGGGCGCTGTGACCTTTCAACTGGCTTTTGAAGTTCTCACAAAGGTAATACATGGTTCATACACCATATATAGTTGTTAAGTTGGTGTCTCATAGAGGAAGGGGTGCCTGGTCCACATTATTGTTGTTAAGTTGGTGTCTCCATGGGGGAAGGAGTGCCTTGGGCTTCCTATTCCACCGTCTTGCTACTGTCACTCTGATGCTTTCTCTACGCATCAATGATAAGAGCATTTCCACTTTTGCAGGTATTTCCTTAAGGTATCTGTTAATTGGAAGCTAACTAAAATTTCCTTTAAAGTTACTTCAAACTTGCTGCTACCTGTTCTAATCCATGTCTCCTTACGAAATCCCGTCTCTTTATCATTACCCAGTGTTTATACTTGTCCAATGACTGTGACAGATAAATATCTCACAAATCACTCAACTGAACATGCTTCTCAAGGGAAGGCACTGTGGGGCTCCTTCCACTGCTCACTAACGTAGTGGAACGATTAAAATAATATTGGTCAGGAACAACCTAGTCCTCTCTTCCTTGTATCTTACAGTGTGGGGTTCCTTTATCTACTTTATCATAATTCTCCTCCCCCAAGAATATTGAATAGTTTTCATTCTGTGCCTTTTCATCCATCCTCAGCCCATCTGCCTCATAAACACAAGAGTCAGGATTCCTCTATGTCCATAAAAGGTATAAGTGGCCTTGAGGTTTCTAGAAGCAGAATGGTCAAAAATCACGTTAAGTCTGTGAGTGCCGAAACTAAGTCCAGGAGTACCTCGTTTTATTGAACTTTGCTATTGTGCTTTACAGATATTGTGATTTTTACAAATTGAAGGTTTGTGGCAGCCCTGCGTTGAGCAAGGCTATTGGTGCCATTTCCCCCACAGCATTATTTTCAAATTAACGTAGGTACACCGTTTTTTAGACATAATGCTATTGCACACTTATCGACGACAGTAAACAACTTTTATATATGCACTGGGAAACCAAAAAATTCCTGACTTACTTTATCATGATATTCCCCTTACTGCAGTGGTCTGGAACTGAACCCTGAAAATCTCTGAGGTCTGCCTGTAAAGGAATTCTCTCCTCTTCCAAAAAGCCCAAATCTTGCAAGGTGGAGATGCTATGGTGATAGTGGGAGAGGTGGTCTAACAAAGCAGAAAACCCAGACGTAACGGAATAACAATAACAATACTTTTACATGGAAAAATGGGGAGATGGTGACTGGGAAGAATGGATTGTGTGCCACCGTACCGCTTCTTAGAAAGAACAGGAACAGGTAGCTTCATCCTTCAGTAGAAGGGACCCCATATGAGTGCCTTCATTCCCTTGGACCTTCCTTAAGTGCCTGTTGCATTCAGACTCCAACACTGACACTGACCCTTGCCTTGCAGGTAACAAGGGAGTTTGAACGGCTCTAATGGGCTTCACTCCTGGTCGACCTGAAGGTCTCCAGTGGGTCAGGCATTTCCTGGTTATATAACCTGGTTGTATAACCTGTAGGTTATAACCTGTAAAGCCTGTAGGTTATATAACCTGGTTGTATAACCTGTATAACCTGGTTGTAAAACCTGTAGGAAGAGTCCCCAGTTAGGAGTCTGGGATCCAAGTTCTTCTCTAGGATCTCCCCTAAGACCTTCTATATGACCTTTTCTCTGTATTCAACTGGCTCTTTGTGACAGCCCATGTTCATTTTGAAAGGCGGGTGGGAGGGAGAAGGATCAAATAGGCATGTTGTGTCTAGTTTTTTTTTGTTTGTTTGTTTTGTTTTTTGCGGTACGTGGGCCTCTCACTGTTGTGGCCTCTCCCGTTGCGGAGCACAGCCTCCAGACGCGCAGGCTCAGCAGCCATGGCTCACGGGCCCCGCCGCTCCGCGTCATGTGGGATCTTCCCGGACCGGGGCATGAACCCGCGTCCCCTGCATCGGCAGGCGGACTCTCAACCACTGCACCACCAGGGAAGCGCCAGATAGGCATGTTGTTAGTAGCTGAAATAAGCAAAGCCTTGTCAGAATTGGAAGACAGGCCTTGGAAGCTAATTTTTTTCCCTCTACATATTTTTTCCCTCTACAATATTGTTTATTCAGAAGCTAATTTTTTCCCTCTACAATATTGTTTATTCTTCCTCCTGATGCCTGGTGGTTAGAATACTTGTGGGTGGAGCAAGACTCCCAGAGTAATTTTATGTAAAGTTTTCAGGTTTTATGTAAAGTATATAAAGTGCTGGCGTTGACAGTTCACAAGGATGCCCTCATTACTTCAGCTTCATGTCTCTTATATTTCCCTGGGAAGACATAATCAGAACCCAGGAGGATAAGACCCAAAACTAATCACTTCCTCTCGACATAAATTGTACTGGTACCCTAAGGATGGATTTGGTTCTGTTCAATTAAACACCCATCTTTCATCACCTATGATGAACAAAGTACAAAAATGGATGGTTTTGAGAAAAAATTGGAATTTCTGTACTCTATGTCTCAGTTATGTCACAATTTTGTCATCAGGAAAAGTGACATAAATAATATTCTTGCTCTTCTTCACTCTCTTCCGAGAATTTAGGAAAGGCTCACTGCTCTGAGCTTCAGATCTCTCAGCTGAAACGTGAAAATGACAACCCTCCTCTTTCAGGACTGACATGAGGATGAACAGGATCAAGCCTTACTGTGGAGTTGGGATGTAGTTGGCACTCAAGAAACATTAATGTACCTTTCATTCTGAATTCCGATGGATTTTTATTGGACTAAGTGACTATTACTAAGTTGAAATATTTTATAAACCCAAGTAACATTAAAAATAATAACTGTTACTAAAACAAATTCATCAACACCCTACAAAGCTATGGTGGACTAAAGTATGGAAAGTGAACAAACTAGTCCCACAGATAAATGGGAAGAGAAATAGAATCCAGCAAATATGGAGAAAGGGCAATCCAAAAGAAATCTGAACCAGATGAAGAGATTAAAAATATCTGAAGTAGGAGAGTGTTGCATTAAAACTCTTGGTGGGATGAAAAGGAAAACTGGGACTCCATGGAAAAGATATATAATTTAAGGAGTTACTACTTGCATGCCAACTGTTCCTGAATAAATATACTGCTGTTGGGATAAAGGACACAATATATCTTTGTAGTCACTTGGCCTCCTAGAAAAAATGAAAGTGTAGTAACTTGTAGTTTAGTGTTACGGTTGCAGCTGTCGTTGACAGCTGTTATGAGCAGCTGCAACTCCAACCCTTAGAAAAGACCTGACAGGTGGTACTGGCTGGGGCTGGACTTTCATGGAAATTGTCTTGGATGAGACCCAGTGAATTGTTGCTGGAGTGATGTTGGATTAATAATGACCGGCTGCCATCATAGTATATTATATAATGTCAAATGCTTTTAAATGTTGACTTACCAAGTAAGACAGGGCATGCAGTGACGCCCCTACTGCATAGGGAGAAATTGAGGAAAGAGACTCATCTTTCTCTTAATTCTACCTGCACTTATACTCTTCGCATCTCAGGTTGACTTTATATGGTAAACTTTGGATGGGGACCAAACCTTATATTTTTATTTCCAATTGTGGAATATATATCCTGGATCTATGTAGTAAAGTGCACATATGACCCTAGATTATTCGAAGCTCTTCCCATCAAAAGGCAGACTCTACTCCCTCCTCCATCCCCAGAATCTGGTCTGATTTGTTGTGCCACTGAATGCAGCAGACATGCTGGGGTGCCAGTTCCAAGCCTGGGTCCTTAGAGGCCTTGAGCTTGGCTCTCAGGAGGAACGCTTCCACCAGCAAGCCGGGGCTAGCCAGCTGGAGAATGTGATGTGCAGCCTTCCCAGCCTGAGACATTAAACAAACGCAGCTGAGAGCAGCCCAGACCAGAAGGAGCATCTCACTGAGCTGAACTCTAATGGCTGACTCATAGAATTATGAACTATGTACAATGGTTGTAACTTTTCGTATAGTTTGTTACACAGCAATAGAGAATGGACATTACCCAGAACTCATACACTGAATCAGGATTCCGTGAGTATGAGCTCACTTTCTCTTTTGAAGATCTGGATAAATGGTCTAGCATAGTGTCTCAGACTGAATTATTGACCCTGATTCTTCACTCTGGAGCAACACCCCATTTCACATAACTTTGCAATTCTTCCTATAAAAGGTGGAATGTACTTTCCAAGTCCTTTGGACACTGGAATGAGATCAGAAGTGATCAAGCCCGTGATCAGTTCTGAGGTCAGTTCTGAGCCTAGAATTCAGAGGTCTGGCATATTTTTCTTACCCTATTATACTTCTGCCATCACCATGAGAAGACCTTCCCTTGAGTAGCTGCTGCTGTCTCAATCGTGGCCCCAGAATGAACAGATATGTGAGAATAAATGCTTATTGTTGCATACAGCTGAGATTTAGGGGCTGCTTGTTACACAGCAATAGCTGACTCAAACACACAGCTTAACTTTGACACAGCCAATATGTCTGTGTCAACCTCCTTCCCAGATAAGTGAGGCACCATTCTAGGCCTGGGTTCCAGGATTCTGGGCCCATGGCCTGCATAGCAGTCACTGAGTGAGTTTAGAAAAAGCTCTTCAGAGGTTAAGGCAAGATCAACCGTGCAGAGTCCTATCAAAGCATCAGAGAGTAGGGCTGGGTGGAAAGGCAGATGCCAGGTAAAGAGGCCTCAAAACAAGAGCTGGAGGCACCTAGTCAAAGCAAGTAAGTTCCTGAAGAAAAATAATAGGAGGTGAAGCCCGAAAAGACTTCCTGAGGCCTTGGCTCTTTTTAGGGAGGTCTATGTCCTGCCTCCTGACAAGAGAAAGAGCTGTTAAGTTAGTTCAGAAAAAGGGGTTTGGGGGAGTTTGGGGTTAGCAGATGCAAACTGTAATCTATAGAATGGATAAACAACAAGGTCATACTGTATAGCACAGGGAACTATATTCAATACCCTGTGATAAACCATAATGGAAAAGGATATTTTAAAAAGAATGTATCTATATGTATAACTGAATCACTTCGCTGTACAGTAGAAATTAACATAACCGTGTAAATCAACAATACTTCGATAAAATAAATTAAAATTTAAAAAGGGGGGGGCTTTTGTGGAGAATTAAGTAAACTCTTCAGCGCTGTCTCTTCCTCCCAAAACACAAGAATGTGACTGGCCAGCAGGGGTCTGCACCTGGTAGGTAGCTCAGCCCACCTGGGTGGATCCAGGTGTGGCCTCTCTTCTTAGGCACATACTCACTCTTCTTCCCCAGATATTCGGCTCACGTTTGGATAGGCCTATTTTCCATCCAGCACGGGGTATCAAGGCAATGTTTGTGCAGAAGTCCTAGAGTAGCTGTCCCACAGAACATTCTGTGATGACGGAAACAGTCTAGAATCTTCACTGTCCAATACGGTCACTGCTATCCACGAGCAGTTCATGAGCACCGGAAATGGAACTGGTATGGCTGAGGAACTGAATCTTAAATTTAAATTAAGTTAAATTTTAAATGTGGCTAGTGGCTGTTATCCTGGACAGCACAATTCTAGAGGGCAGTGTGCTGACCAACCCCAGGACATCGTGAACCTTTAATGAATATTACTCGTTAAAAATGGGAACCTAGGACTTCCCTGGTGGTGCAGTGGTTAAGAATCCACCTGCCAATGCAGGAGACATGGGTTCAAGCCCTGGTCCAGGAAGATCCCACATGCCGTGGAGCAACTAAGCCCGTGCACCACAACTACTGAGCCTGCACTCTAGAGCCCGTGAGCCACAGCTACTGAGCCCACGTGCCACAACTACTGAAGCCCGTGAGCCTAGAGCCCGTGCTCTGCAACAAGAGAAGCCACCGCAATGAGAAGCCCGCACACCGCAAAGAAGAGTAGCTCCCGTGCCGCAACTAGAGAAAGCCCGCGTGCAGCAACAAAGACCCAACGCAGCCAAAAATTAATTAATTAATTAATTTTTTTAAAAAGGGAGCCTACTGATAGGCTCAGCCTCGGCAAAGGGGGCCACGGGCTTGCTGCCTCTCCTGCAGCTCCTGCTTCAGAGCTGAGCACACCGAGCCTGGCAGTCAGCACAGAAATTTAAAAGTCAAATCTCTAGTGCCAAGAACCACGCTTTCTGAGAAAGGTTTTAGGGCATGAGAGTTGCCGCCATCAAAATCAAATGGACGAGAGAAAAATGGGCCTGTGGTTTTCAAGCCTCCAAGGCAAGTTACCCAGAGCACAGAGCGCGCAGCCAATGCTGCTGATGGGAACCCCTTTCTCTTGTTGGACGAAAACTCGGAACTCAACTCAGTGCATCAGGTAGATTCTCTTGTTTAAAAAGGAAAGCAAACCTAACCCCCAAGCCCCCCAGAAAACTTACAGCGAGCTCGTCTTTATGCTCCGGGGCTGGAAAATAACACAGCATGTTTGGAATGTGATGTCGACCTTCAGAGACTCTATTCCCCAGTTGAGCCAAAAGTGTGGTGTCTACACAGACGTCAAGAACGAGAGTGAGAATGTTCTGGATCCCACTCCCTCAAACGGGTTTTCATTTTTCAGCTCTTTCAGATCGGAAACCCTTCCTCGAGGGTGTGCACTGTGGCTGTGTTTCAGGACAAGCAGAGAGCTCTCTCCAGGCACTGGTCACTCACAGACCCTGGACGCTACCCAGACACACTGTCTCAGGTTCCCCATTTGGCATCCTCTGAAGCCTGGTCGACGTTCAGCTGTCAGCAGGCCAGCCTCCTCTCGGCCCATCTCATCCCTCCAGTGGGTCTGTGTTCACTTACCATCTCACCTGCCGCTTGAGGCATCTTCTCAGCATCCAGCCCCAGTGCCCCAGCCCGCACCCAGTCCAACTGCTCTTCTCAAGTTCCTGAAGGCTGGTGGCACTGGCCCAGTGCAGCCCCGAACCCTTCCTGCTTTCTCATCTGGTTCTCTCTCTGTGCCCTTGACCTTGCAAGTGCACAGCAGGAACTCTGCAGGAGCTCCCTAAGGAGAGGTGTCTGGGACCCAGCACCTTAGTGCATTTTCCCTGTTGTTGACGCAAGAAAGGGGCTGCACGGATGCTTGACGTCTGATGAAAGTGACAGGTCTGCATTTGCAACAAGGAGATGTGGCATTTCTGAGCTTCAGCGCCTCATGGTAATGATTCAGCAGGAGCAGACCAGCAGAGAGGAGGGTTTCTGAAGGAAAGGGGGTGGAGCAGGTGGTGCTGGGCAAGACAGACAGAGCAGAAGACGGGAAATGCCCTACAGCCTTGCTCTTTTTTTTTTTAAACATCTTTATTGGAGTATAATTGCTTTACAATTGCGTTAGTTTCTGCTGTATAACAAAGTGAATCAGCTATACGTATACATACATCCCCATATCCCCTCCCTTTGGTGTCTCCCTCCCACCTTCCCTATCCCACACCTCCAGGTGGTCACAAAGCACCGAGCTGATCTCCCTGAGCTATGCAGCTGCTTCCCAGTAGCTATCTATTTTACATTTGGGAGTGTATATACGTCCATGCCACTCTCTCACTTCGTCCCAGCTTACCCTTACCCCTCCCCGTGTCCTCAAGTCTATTCTCTAGTAGGTCTGTGTCTTTATTCCTGTCCTGCCCCTAGGTTCATCAGAACCTTTTTTTTTTTTTAGATTCCATATGTATGTGTTAGCATACAGTATTTGTTTTCTCTTTCTGACTTACTTCACTCTCTATGACAGACTCAAGGTCCGTCCACCTGATTACAAATAGCTCGATTTCGTTTCTTTTTACGGCTGAGTAACATTCAATTGTATGTATGTGCCACACCTTCTTTATCCATTCATCTGTCGATAGACACTTAGGTTGCTTCCATGTCCTGGCTATTGTAAATAGAGCTGCAATGAACATTGGGGTACATGTCTGTTTTTGAATTATGGTTATATATGGGGCATATGCCCAGTAGTGGGATTGCTGGGTCATATGGTAGTTCTATTTTTAGTTTTTTAAGGAACATCCATACTGTTCTCCATAGTGGCTGTATCAATTTACATTCCCACCAACAGTGCAAGAGGGTTCCCTTTTCTCCACACCCTCTCCAGCATTTATTGTTTGTAGATTTTTTGATGATGGCCATTCTGACTGGCATGAGGTGATACCTCATTGTAGTTTTGATTTGCATTTCTCTAATGATTAAGGATGTTGAGCATTCTTTCATGTGTTTGTTGGCAATCTGTATATCTTCTTTGGAGAAATGTCTATTTAGGTCTTCTGCCCATTTTTGGATTGGGTTTGTTTTTTTGATATTGAGCTGCATGAGCTGCTTGTAAATTTTGGAGATTAATCCTTTGTCAGTTGCTTCATTTGCAAATATTTTCTCCCATTCTGAGGGTTGTCTTTTCGTCTTGTTTATGGTTTCCTTTGCTGTGCAAAAGCTTTTAAGTTTCATTAGGTCCCATTTGTTTACTTTTGTTTTTATTTCCATTTCTCTTGGAGGTGGGTCAAAAAGGATCTTGCTGTGATTTATGTCATAGAGTGTTCTGCCTAGTTTTCCTCTAAGAGTTTTATAGCGTCTGGCCTTACATTTAGGTCTTTAATCCATTTTGAGTTTATTTTTGTGTATGGTGTTAGGAAACTATAAGACACTGATGCAAGAAATTAAAGATGATACAAACAGATGGAGAGATATACCATGTTCTTGGATTGGAAGAATCAACATTGTGAAAATGACTATACTACCCAAAGCAATCTACAGATTCAATGCAATCCCTATCAAACTACCAAGGGCATTTTTCACAGAACTAGAACAAAAAATTTCACAATTTGTATGGAAACACAAAAGACCCCGAACACCCAAAGCAATCTTGAGAAAGAAAAACGGAGCTGGAGGAATCAGGCTCCCTGACTTCAGACTATATTACAAAGCTACAGTAATCAAGACAGTATGGTACTGGCACAAAAACAGAAATATAGATCAATGGAACAGGATAGAAAGCCCAGAAATAAACCCACACACATATGGTCACCTTATCTTTGATAAAGGAGGCAAGAATATACATTGGAGGAAAGACAGCCTCTTCAATAAGTGGTGCTGGGAAAACTGGATAGCTACATGTAAAAGAAGTAAGTTACAGCCTTGTTCTTGAGTGTGGTTTCGGAAACAGTAGCAGCAGCAGCACCAACCAAGAGCCGACTAGAAATGCTGAACCTCAGGCCCCACCCCAGACCTCCTGAGTCAGAAGCTGCATGTTAACTACACCCCCAGGGATCCACGTGCACATTAAAATTTGAGAAACACTGGTTTAGAAGTAAACAGACACTTGGGACATACCTAAGGGATAGGAGTCCTACAAAAAGGAACACTTCATTTCACGTTTGGGAATTAGGTATTACTCCTGGAGGGACCAGGACCAACACTGGGCAACTGGTCCAGGACAACAACTTTCTGTAAAAGAATGCCAAGATCCAGTTCCTTATGGGGTGAACAATATGAAGTAGCCTTAGTTAAACAAAACAAAACAAACCCCTCTGTCCATAAACACAGCCTGAGGAAGTGAGGTTTAAGAGCTAAGGGGTACTGTTGAGGGGATGAGTGGGGCTAACTATTTAAGAAGCTAAGAGATATAGGGGAAATGCACCTATTTTGAATCTATTGGGTTGATAATGTCAACCTCAGGAAATCCAGTTAAGCATCCTTGCAGGACTGCTGTCAGAACAGAGAAAGCCACATCTGGACAGATGTCAATCAAGAGGGACCCTTAAGGACAGGAAGTTTGTTGGAATTTTGGGGGGGGGTTGTTAGAAAATATGTTATTTGGCTTCTTTTGTTACCTCCAGACTGTGAGGGTGAAGACTTCTTTTTTTTAATTTGGCCGCACTGCGGGATCTTAGTTCCTCAACCAGGGATCAAAGCCCGGTCCCAGCAGTGAAAGCACCAAGTCCTAACCACTGGACCTTCAGGGAATTCCTGAGGGTGAAGACTCTGGAAAACGAATTCTAAAACAGCCACTGAAGGAAGAGAACAGAAAATCTGAAAGACACCTTTCAAATCAAACCCAAACCAGAAAGAGACTGGCAGCACAGAAAGTTTTATTTTTCAAGTAAGAGACCTTTTCAGGGCCAGTAATATTTTATTCTGCAGGACACTAAGGTAGGGCCCTTGAAAAATGTCCTTGGGCTTTGGCAGCATTTACTCTGGCAGGTGCGATGAGAGCTGGAAGCCCAGCCTTCCCTACCTCTCTCTGTCTGTCTTTGCAACGCGGGCTCAGAATGAGGCCAGAGCTGCAGCTTCCTTCACCTTCCTTCCTCACTCTCCTTTCTCATCTCTCACCCAGGACAGAAGCTCAAGCCTCATTTCTCAGGTAAGGAGTGAATGAACTACCCATCCAGCTGCTCTGCCAAAACAAGACAGAAGACCCAGTAATGTGGCAGCAGGCGGGGTCTCATCTGCTTTCCCCCATCAATGTGCTGGGCGTCCCAGTGACATCCGATGACAGCTGGGGTGGACCTGCAGCTGCCTGTCCCCACCCCACCCCGGTGAACCTCAGCCCGTGGTCAAGCTGTAACGTCAAACAGCTAACGTTCTGGCGATGTCAGTTCTTATTCTTCCCGTCTCTTTCCCTCAAGAATGCCTAATCTCTCAACATCTATAAGGCTTCCCATTATAGAGCACTGCAGAACGTACTGGTTTGAAAGAGCTTTGAACTTGAGATGCTGAAGTGTGATCATTATCTCATCAAGCTTCTCCCCCAAAGAGGACTGCCAGCACACAGACTCTTAAGCATCCACAATTCATCCTTTCTTTTATCCCAAAGGGAAAGGAATCACCATTTATTCTTATTTCTAACATGCTGGAAGCTGCCCTGATGATAAAATGATCTGCTAAGGAGTTGAGGTGACGTGGGGAGGCTTTGCAGGATTATAGCTTAGATGGGCTGGGAGACCCTCAGGTGAGGCAGATTTTGGTGAAACTCCCAGTTACTGAGTTAAGGTTGCGGATTACGGAGTGAGTCAACCAGGGGAGAAAAGTGGTCTAATTCCTCTGAAAATGCAAAGGAGGGCCTTTTGGGGGGAGAGGGGGATGGGCTTTGTGACCTTTTGGTGGGTCCTAAGTGATTTTTTTCCTTCAGAATAAAGTGTCCTAAAACCATAGATATTCCCCACCCTCTGTGTTTTCCTTCTTGATCAACCTTCCAATCAGTTAAGATTTTCCCTTGCTATCATTTAATTTGCACCCATAATTTATTACTCCCAAGACAAGCTATAATGATAACTGGCTTTTTAAGACCAACTGTCATGGCCAGTAAACAAAAGTTCCTTCTGCCAGTTTTCAATAAACTCAACAAAACACAAACATAACAGGTTGTAGAGCTCTTTATCATAGATCTACACCCCAGTGTTCCAAGGGAGGGGCTGCAGCCGGGAGAAGCACCCCACAAGGCCTACCAGAAGTGGCTGGATTTCAGCTAAGTTGGGGCTCCAGCTTTGTCAGTTGAATAACAGGTTACTCCATAATGTGGTGGCATAAACCAGCCACACCCATGTTCACAGACCCCGCGGGTCCACGGTGACCACTTGTCTCTGCTCTAGTGGGCATCGGTTGTGGTGGCTTGAGGATCGGGGCGGGGGCTGGAATCATATGAAATAGGATTGCTTATTCTCATGTCTGGCTTCTGGGCTGGACACATTCAAACAGCTGGGGCAGGAAATCTGGGGCTCCTTGGGCATCTCTCTCTAACCTTGGATCATCTCTCCAGCATGGCAGCTTCAGGGTAGCTGGTTTCTTTCACGTGGCTCAGGACTCCAAAGGCCCATGTCCCGAGAAACTGAGAGAGAGACGGGGGAAAGCCCTACCGCCTTTCTGGACCCATCTGGGAAGCCATGCAACGTCACCTCTGTCTCACTGTGTTTGCTGGAAGGGAAGAACCAGCAAGCCCACAGTCAAGGAGAAGGTAACCAGACTCTATTTTTTTTTTTTTTAGCTCTTAATTTTACATTGGAATAGAGTTGATTAACAACGTTGTGTTAGTTTCAGGTGTACAGCAAAGGGATTCAGGTATACATATACATGTATCTATTCTTTTTCAAGTTCTTTTCCCTGTTAGGTTGTTACAGAATATTGAGCAGAGTTCCCTGTGCTATACAGTAGGTCCTTGTTGGTTATCTATTTTAAATATAGCAGTGTGTACATGTCAATCCCAAACTCCCTAACCATCCTTTCCCCTCACACTTCCCCCTGGTAACCATAAGTTCAGTTCTCTAAGTCTGTGAGTCTGTTTCTGTTTTGTAAATAATTTCATTTGTATCATTTTTTTTTAGATTCTGCATATAAGCGACATCATACGATATTTGTCTTTATCTGACTTACTTCACTCAGTATGACAATCTCTAGGTCCATCTATACTGCTGCAAATGGCATTAAAGAAGCTGTGGTATATATATATATATATATATATATATATATATATATATATATATATATATATATATATACATACAGTGGAATATTACCCAGTCATGAAAAAGAATGAAATAATGCTATTTGCAGACTCTATTTTTTTTTTTTTGCGGTACGCAGGCCTCTCACTGTTGTGGCCTCTCCTGTTGCGGAGCACAGGCTCTGGACGCGCAGGCCCAGCGGCCATGGCCCACGTGCCCAGCCGCTCCGCGGCATGTGGGATCCTCCCCGACTGGGGCACGAACCCGTGTCCCCTGCATCGGCAGGCGGACTCCCAACCACTGCGCCACCAGGGAAGCCCCAGACTCTATTTTTTGATGCGAGAAAAGTAAAGGGATTTGCCGCCACATGTTGAGCCACTGCAGGTGGGCAGGAGTGCTGCCCCGGGGGTCCACCTGCCATGGCTTTACACTTTGGTTTGGAGCAACTGGAACCACTCGGTACTCTCAAACAGTAAAAATAACTGACCACAGACCCTTTCCATTATCTGAGGATGGAGCTGGGCATGTCTTTTCCCAATGGATCTCTAGAGTGAAAAGGCTGTGCCTTTAGAATTCGCTCTGCTTCCCCCCAAAATAACAATTCCTGACACTGTTCTAATTCATACATAATTCATGAGTTATTAACTCAGTTAATCCTCAGAAAAACCCCATGAGGCTGGCGTGATCACTGTGCCCATTTTTCAGATGAAGAAACAGAGGCACAGAAGCATAAAAATTACTTGCTTAAGATCACCTAGTTAGTACATGGTTGTTATGAGCTGAATTGTGTCTCCCAAATTCAAGTGTTTTAGCTCTACCCCTCAGGATCTCAGAATGTGACTGAATTTGGAGTTAGGGCCTTTAAAGAGGTGATGAAAGTAAAATGAGGTCATATGAATAGGCCCTAACCCAATATGACTGGTGTCTGTCTAAGAAGAAATTAGGACACAGACACGCACAGAGGGAAGACCATATGAAGGTGCAGAAGACAGACGGCCATCTCCAAGCCAAAGAGGTCTTGAAGAAACCAGCTCTGAGACACCTTGATCTTGGACTTTGTCTCCAGAACTGTGAGAAAATCAACTTCAGCTGTTTAGGGCCCCCAGCCTGCAGTATTTTGTTATGGTGGCCCCAGCAAACGAATGCAGTGGTGACACTGGAATCTGGACCCAGGCAGCCTGCCTCTGCTGGGCATTCTTATCCAGCCCACTTGGGCGGGGCTGGAAACTGGGAGAGCATTCCTTGGGGGTCTCCATCAGTGACCCTCTTCCCAGTTTCCTCCCTCTGCCCCCTGCAGCAACCAATGCATTTTAAGACAGGCTGGCCCTTCTCCCCTGCACATTTCAAGGGGGATGCTCAGTGCAAATGCTAGAAGAAGAAGCCAATCCAAGTGAGGCAGGAAAAAAGAACACCTGAAAGGAGATCATTTAAAATAGGATGACGGGAGACTTAAAGCTCCCTGGGATATGGCTTGGAAGTCCGAGATCAAAAAGAAAAATCCCATGGCCCCTCGGAGCTTCCCCGCCTTCATTACCCCGCGGTTATGTAACCTGAAGCCTCAGCTGAACCAGGGACCAAACAGTCCCGCTGGGGCACCACCGCTCTTTTGATTAAATCTCTCTTTTTACAGCTGTTGCTGTGACACAGGCAGAAAGTGTCCCGGCCCAGCGGTGGTGCTGAGAGTATGTGGGCATGCGGGTGGTTTGTGATTCAGACCTTGGCTGGCAGACCCCCGCACCCTACCCCCGGTCCTGGACAACCCCTGGCTCTGACCTCGGAGGGGACCCCGAACCGCCCCCCACAGTAAGGCTTGGTTAGAACAGCAGGTTTCCACCCCCATTTGTCCTCCCAGATCTTCCAGAAACAAATGCCATGGATGGCGACCATGGTGAGAAAGAGACCTCAGGGACGAAGCGGGCCCCACTGGACATCTCAGAGTCCCGCAGCTTTGAGACCGGGGGCCACTTATGTTCCTTGCTGGCTGGTGGTGAGCGCAGCGGGAAGAAGGACCTGGACGTTTGGTTGCGACAGTCCCGGGGGCTTCTGTCCCAGCATCTCTGGAAACTCAGAAGTGCCCACGGGTGTGCATGCCCAGATGCACTGGCACGGTCTAGATGCCCAGACAGCATCAGAGGACAGAGTGCGGACGAAGTGGCACAAAGGATCTGCTCTAGAGGAGCCCATGACACCAGCTTCATTTGGAGCTTTGTCCCGTTAAGACTGTAAGCTCTGCGGGCTGGGGCCACGTCCACCTGACCTGCGTGCAATCCAGAGTAGTGATGGGCGACCCAGACGTTTCCCCCGCTGCCAGGCCCGCGAGGACATGGACTTCCCCTGCACGGTCCGCCACAGGCAGGCACTCAATAAATGTCGGATGAATGAAACAGCAGGTGACAGATCCATAGATCTCCCACCCAGTGGGGAGCTTGAAGCACCTGCAGAGGTGGCTTGCTTTCTCCCTTCTCTCACTCCTTGAAGAGGCCCAGGAGGGAGTTCTAAGCTACATAAGCAGCACCTGGGACAGAACCAGGTTTGGGCAACTCGGCTGAAGCAGTCTTCAGGAGGACTGCCATGCCGGAGGGGTGCTGGCATCCTTATGGGTGGGGCTCAGCACTGATTGATCAAAACTCCTCAACAGCTCCTACGCCTTCCAATACCCTCTGAATAATCAGACACTTCCTGGAACCCATTTTCTTAGGGTGATTTGAACATAGCAACTGCATTCCTAGCTCAAGTGCCTACTGTTTCGGTGGCACAGTGGGCAGATCTAGGCCAGCCGTCGCAGAATGGACAGTGGGCCTGAGAACTGGGGGGTCACGGCGCTTGCTAAAATGTTGCCGAGAACTCACCCCACCTCCCCTACCATGCTGTCCCCTGACCAGGTGCATGTGGATGCTCAGAGGTCCTGGGTGGCTCTGTCCAGAGGGTCGGAAGGACCTGCTGCCCAGCTCCAGGGTGAGGTCATCCGGTGGCCTCCAGCTGGCAGCTCCCCTGGGCTGGATCTGCCTCAGCGGCAGACAGCAGCCTTGCCCGAGGTCACGGCCTTCCTGGGTGGTACTCGTTCACTGACTGAGAGACACGCGGTGTACAAAGTGAGCCGTGTTTGTTCCAGAGCTCTTTGCCAGGTCGGCCGAGGCTTCGGAGAACCCGCACTGCAGCCAGACTTCATCTCCCTCCCCCTTCCCTTCATAGGTACTGATCCCTAAAAGCGTCTTTTTCCCCAGAACTCCGTCTTGGTGGGTGTCTCCTTGAGAAAACCCGACTGGTGATAGCATGTCATTAATTCATTTAAAATGTCTAGACTCTCCCTGATTTCATCTCTTCCTGATAGATTTTTTTAAAAAAATGAGACAAAACCCAAACATAAACCAAACTACACCAAACAATAATAAAACCAACTGGAAAAGGAATTAAACCCCCTGGTGGGAAAGATCCTCTATCCCACAGAGGTCTGTTCAAAGATGAAGCTAAAGAGCACATCATCTGTGAGATTAAAGCTTAAAAGATTACGGCTTAAAAAAGGGATTACGGCTTGGACGATGAGCAAATGAGAGGATTCGCTAATCAAAACACACACACACACACACACACACACACACACACACGCACGCCCCCAGCAAATTTCAGTTTGCGTTGTTGGAACCCAGGGGATCATTTGATCTTCCTTGAACACTCCTAGGGATTCAGCCTCAGCCTTCATCATCGGTCTCGGTGTTCTCAGCAGAGATCCAAGTCGAGGATCCATGTGGGTCAACAGAAGCCAGGCCGCAGACAGCTGCAGAGTTGGAGGAAGTTCAATCAGAATCCACACGGCATCCCAAGGGGCCTGAGAGCCACAGACCACGCTTTCCTGATTTGACAGTGTGAGCTGGTCCTCGGTTAACATGAGCCTGCCGTGCATCAGGCACCGCGTGGAAGACAGAGATATAGGAGTGCACGTGTGCGCCCAGTGCCCACAGGCGAGCTGGGCGACCCAGAAGAGCATGTGCAAAGTGGGGAAGAAAAGCAGAATGGGATCCAGAGCAAGGTTCTGAGATGAAGACCAATGTCTGGGTGAAGGGGAGTTGATGGGCCGGCGGCACAAAGGGACAACAGCCTGGAGAGGAAGGGCTTGGGCCTGGCCCTGCAGGAAGTGCATTTAGGAGAAAGATACCGCCTGGGCAAGAGCATAGTCAGAGGTCACCTTTACTGAATATTTATGATACACCTGGTGCCGTTCTAAGTGCTTTACATGTATTCCTTCATGTAACTGTCACAATGACCCCACAAGGTAAAAACTATTAACCCACTTGACAGACAAGGAAACCGAGGCACACAAAATTTAAGTAATGTGTTCAATGTCATGCAGGTAGCAAGTGGCAGAGATGGGATTCAGTCCCAACAGTGACTCCAAATTCCAAACTCTTAATCGCAAGCTTTTCAAGACGCCACTCCGACCAACCCCTACAGTTCTGCAGAATCAGCAGAGACTACAAAGGGCGATTTTCCGCTTGACCGCAGAGCCACATGGGGGTTACCAGACTCAGGGGAATATCGTAGACAGCTTGGGATGTAGAAGTGTCTTAGGTGGCAGTCTATGTTTAAGTCTAAGTTCTAAGAGTTTGGCTGTCAGGGAGACCTCAAATCAAAGTCACTGGTTAGAGGAGTCCCAGGTCTCCCAGGACTACTTAGCATCCCTGGGAGCAGCCTGGGGCAAGCACTGTCCTGGCCCAGATGCTGTGATGGATCTCAGAACACAACTGCCAGGGCGGTCAGTCAATTACAGGCCCACCTCGGAGATATCGCAAATGTAAAAGTTATATTTACACTATACTGCAGTCTATTAAGTGTGCAATAGCGTTATGTCTAAAACTTCTTAATTAAAAACGCTTTATTGCTAAAAATGCTAACCATAATCTAAGCCTTCAGAGAGCTGTAATCTTTCTGCTGGTGGAGCGTTTGAAATATTTCAAGAATTAGCAAAATGTGACACAGAGACATGAAGTGAGCATGTCTGATATGGCCCTGACAGACCTGCTCGCTGCAGGGTTGCCACAAACCTTCAGTTTGCAAAGTATGCAAGAAAGTGCGTTAAAGCAAAGAGAAATAAAATGGGGTACGCCTGTACTCCTACTGCAGTCAGAAATCTGAGATGCACGTTCTCAAGGTCGCCACTTATCCGAAGATGATCGACATTCGTCGGGGGGGCCACCTGCTCTGGCCCTATTCTCACCAACACTCATACCTACCATTTGGAGAAAGACCAGTCTTCACTGGAAACATACCAGATGTAAAATGCCTCCACCCTCATCACGCTATTGAAACTGCTTATCAGATCCATGGACACGTACAACTGGGAGACAGAGAGCACCGTGTGAGAGAATCAAGATTTAAAAAGATGTCAACAGCCTGTACTAAGAAAACAAGGGCAGTGTGAGAGGGATGAATGCAAAAACTTCTCACACCTAAATATAGAACAGGGTGGTGCGTGGGAAAATTACCCATGCACCAGCTTGGAGCTGTTCCAAAGTTCCCATGAGCCAAGAATGAGACCCAGCTGCTACACAGACCGATGCAGCCTCCAGGTGCATGAAAGGGCATTTCATGTGATGGGTAAAAGGTCAATATCTCCCCGTGCCCGGCATCGGTCATGACACACCTAGTGCACAATATCCTCCAGGTATGGACCGCGCGCTGGGATGGACACGTTGACCATGCATGAATGCATGAACATCCCGAGGAGGAACAGGTGTCTTGAGGCCAAGTTCCGGAAGAGTAGTAGGGAGAATTGAGAGAGCCGGGGCACAGTTCCCATCCCAGGTGGAGGGATCTGAGGCTGATCTGAGATCGGGGTTTCATTATTGATTAAACAGGGAAGAGATATATTTCACTTTGGTAGTGAAGGCAGAAATGGGACCAAGGAAGGAGGGAGATTTGAGCCCAGCAGCATAAAGAAGAAGTCTTCCAAAAATTCATAGAAGCACCTTGCAAAACGGTGAGCTTGGCATCACTGAATGACAAGCCACGGAGGATGGATGGACACTTGATTGTGAGATGTGTCCTTCCATCGGTCAGTTGCCAAATGGATACCAAACGCTGTTAAGGCGCTGGGGACACAGCAGGAAGTAACACTGATGAACTCACCTGCCCCATCACACTCACATCCCATGGGAGGAAGGTCTCTAACATATGAATATAGAGTAGATGATATAGCCTGTCCTGTGATGATACCTACTGTGGAGAAAAACAAGAGAAAGTGGATTGAGAGCTCTGGGTGGGGATGTGTGTGACCTTTTCAGCGGGATGACAGGAAGATCTCATGAGAGGTGACATTTGAATAACGAATGAGGGATGTGGGAGCGTGAGCATGGCTGTCTGGGCCAGGAGTTGTCCTGAAAGAAGGAAGAGCAGGTGCAAAGGCAGGAGCTGGGGTGTGTCTGTGAATCAGCGAGGAGCCCAGTGAGGCTGGCCAGAACGGAGTGAAGGGAGGGATGTGGGAGACGAGGGCAGAGGCCCCGGAGGCCACTGTCCAGCTTTTCCTCTGAGTGTGATGGGCCCGAAGGTAGGGCTGAAGCAGAGCGGTGACAGCTCCACCTTAGACCTGCAAACGTCATTCTGGCTGCAGGGGGACCACTGTGGGGCCCGCCACAGCCATCCCGAGGAGGGACGATGGTGACTCAGCCAGGGTGGCCGCTGTGGAGGTGGTGAGAAGTGGTTGGATCCTGGCTATATTTTAAAGGTAGATCCAATAGTGTTTCGTGACCATCTGGACATAGGATATGGGGTATGGAGTCAACTAAGGATGACTCAGCCCCTAAAAAGATGGAGACACCCTTTACTGACGAGCCTGTCAGAGGAGCAGATTTGCAGAAAGAGTCCAGAGCCCAGGCTTGGACATGTCTGAGATGTCCCATAGCTGACTGGGGACAGGGGTCTGGAGTCATCAGCATGGGGTGGTATTTAAAGCCACAGCCTGGACATGACTGTAGAGAGAAAAGAGAAATGGTCAGACGGCAGACACTCTGGTTTTCAGTCCAGTGAGGGTTGGGGGGTGAGGGTGAGGACAAAGCAAGCAAGGAGGCCGAGAAGGGGCAGCGGGGAGAGGGGGGAGAGCCAGGACGTGTGCAGCCCAGAAGCCAAGGGAAGAAAGTGCTTCCAGGAGCGAAGGACTGTGCTAAGTGCCGCGGTTACATCAGGTAAGAAGAGGGCCGAGAGCCAGCTTAGATTCAGGTACTTGGAGGTCACTGTGACTTTGGTGAGAGCAGGTACGGGGAAGCGAAGGGCACGGGCCTGATTCGGGTGCAATCAGGAGCCCACTCGAGGGCTACTCTACTGGGAGAAAATGAGGCCTGAAAACTCCCTGATGTCCCCTTTGAACCCGAAGATTCTAGACTCTTATGTTTTCATTTTGGAAGAAGTTCTGATTTGTGGAGGGCCGCTGAAAAGGAAAAAACGACCCCAATTCCTGAACATCAAAAAAACTTCGAAGAGGGTCTGGCCTTGACCAAAGGCTCAGCAGCAGTCAGATGTATTTCCCCAAGTCTATCCATTCCTCCAGCCGCTTTATGGATGAAAAGGACATCAGTCACTTATGGAAGCTCTTCTGCTCAGAGAGTCCTGATTGAGGAATCAGGAATCCCAGTTAAGGTATCAGATGGATGACTGTTTGCAAAGAATCTCTCGAACAGTTACAGCCACTGCCTCTCCTCTCTCTGTCCCAGGAAGCACATCAGCGATAGATTTAACCTTCACTTTCAAGACTGACAAACAGGCAGAGAAGTGCACAATCTTGCAGTGGAGACAGGCTGGATGCATACAAAGATGCATCTTTTATCCTAAACTTAGTCCATAAACTTATGGAATTAGCAGCATTTTGTGTGTTGATGAGATTTGCCCCAAAGGATTCCTTCCGGGCTGCCAGAGCCTGCTCTGCCCTCACCTAGAGCAGGCTGAAGTGCTGGGGAGTCCCCGCCCCTGCCCCGGGAGGGCAGCCCTCCACCAGGACTAACGGGAATTGATGTGCACATACCCCCATGCCCTCCCAGGGGTCCCCTGTGGGACTGAGTCTCCAGTGTCCAGAGCAGTCACCTGCTTGATAGCACACCATTGGGTGCCTTCTTTTTTTTTTTAATGTTATTTAAAAAAATTAATTAGTTAATTTATTTATTTTTGGCTGCATTGGGTCTTCGTTGCTGTGTGCGGGCTTCCTCTAGTTGTGGCGAGCGGGGGCTACTCTTCGTTGCGGTGTGCGGGCTTCTCATTGCGGTGGCTTCTCTTCTTGCGGAGCACGGGCTCTAGGCGCGCGGGCTTCAGTAGTTGTGGCTCACAGGCTCTAGAGAGCAGGCTCAGTAGTTGTGGTGCACGGGCTTAGTTGCTCCGCGGCATGTATGATCTTCCTGGACCAGGGCTCGAACCAGTGTCCCCTGCATTGGCAGGTGGATTCTTAACCACTGCACCACTAGGGAAGTGTGTGGGTGCCTTCTTTCTCTCCGTGGTCTCTCTTTCCCACCGTCCTACCAGAGTGTCCTGGGGTCCGGTCCCAAACGAATTACTTGCTCTAGAATCTTTGTCTGAGGATCTACTTCTGGGGAATATAAAAGTGGATTTGGGGGGAAGTCTTCAATATCCGGTGTCCCCTAGGTCTGTGTGATTCCTCTTCTTGGCCATCCTTACCAGGAGGAGGATAGGCAGCTGCCTGGGGGACGTACGTGGCTTTGAGCTGTGGATGAGTCAGGTGGGGAGGTGTATGTGTGAACAAGTGGGCAGGGCCCCACCCAGCTCTACCCTCCTGACTCCAGCCCAAGTTTCCTCATCTGTCAACTGAGTGAAGTGGGCTAGAGGTAAGGTCTATCAGCATTAATGTTCTATACCTTGAAGAAGAGAAAGTGTCGCTGAAAGGTCCCAAGGTACCCCTGTGTAAGTGAAATAATACAAAAACCAAAAAGAAGAAAAAGAAAGGGAGAAAAAGGAAGTGGAGGAGGAGAGAAGAAAAAGCAAAGAAAGAATAAGAAAAAAGCACCAACTTTCGGGAAGAGCTTTATTTCATTGGAACGGGAGCGACGGACGGTAGCGAGCTCACAAGGAGAACAAATAAGCATTCTACCCAATATGCAGTACCCAGTTTTCTACCCAGGTTCCCAGTATGCAGTCCAACACTGGCATATTGATGTGGTGAGTGGTTATGACCAAGATGAACAAATGCTCCCTCAACTGATGGCAAACACTGCAAAGTTCATTACTGCTATCACTTCCACCAACTCCCGAGAATACAGAGACACCCACACTGAACACTTCTGGATCTCAAAGTTCTTTTTCAGAGCAAGAAACCTCTCCCATTATTTAAAGATAATAAACATGCGGAAAGCTAGCAGAGGAAAAAGATGCCTACACGTAAACTACTTGAAACGAGAGGAAGTTGCACAAGTAAAAAAAGTGGGGTTTTTTTTGCGGTACGTGGGCCTCTCACTGTTGTGGCCTCTCCTGTTGTGGAGCACAGGCTCCGGACGCGCAGGCTCAGCGGCCATGGCTCACGGGCCCAGCCGCTCCGCGGCATGTGGGATCCTCCTGGACCGGGGCACGAACCCGCGTTCCCTGCACTGGCAGGCAGACTCAACCACTGCGCCACCAGGGAAGCCCAAAAGTTCTTTTTTTTTTTTAATCTTGAGAAATAAAACCTATGGACCTAATGTTTCCCTAAAAATGTATGTTCTAAGAGCAATCACGCCCTGCTTGCTATAATGAACGGAATTGGAATCAAGCATTGCTTGTCCCTTGGTGTAATTTCCCCATAAAATGGCGGAAGGACATGGGATTACAACGCCACCCCCCCCATGCTTTATTTTCCCTTAGTCATAGAGAGAGTCTGGGGGAAAATATTCAAGAGTTTCATCAAGTTTTCCAAGTCTCTGTCCTAATCCTTTAATATTTGAATGATTTATTTTGGAAGGATTCTGGGGCCTGTGTCATCATCCTTGTCTCATTTTCTTCTGCAACTGTGAGATCCTCAAGTATTAACGTCTTTGTGACTGGGGTGTGAACAATTCTCCAACACATGAGCTTCATGAAATCTGCATTTTTATGGGATGTTAGAACGTTCAACAAATACCCATAAACTGGACACAGGGGCTGAGGTAATGGGTGGGAAAAGATGCTATTGTTAAGTAGGGAAAGTTGTATGGGGGGGAGGCCAGTTTTTTCAAGTGCTCTGCTCATTAGTGAATATTGGTGCTTTGGGAACTTTGCCTCCCTGTGCAAACTGCTAACAGCAGGGGCTTGGATAATGAATACTGGATGCAGATCAACGAGGACCCCTGGCTCCATCATACATGATACCCTCTTTCTGGCACTTAAAAGAAGCACATCATCATTCTTCTTTCTTGAAGCCTTATTGTGACATGGTGATTTTACAGAGACAACAAAAGTACACCTGAAACATGCAGCAAGTGTTGCTAATTTGCAAAAAAAGTTACTGAGTTATGCTTCCTCATAGAACGGCATGTGCTGATGGGACACAGACACCAAAGGACCGTCTTGAACTCCTGCTGTAGAGAAATGTGTTGGGATCTTGAAAACTGTACCATTCATTTGGTAATCATTTACCAACCTATAACTTCACATTGTTTGTTGTCTTGACACATATTTACATTTCATAGTGCTAATTAATATTCACATGTTGATGTATTTTCTCGACACTCTCACCCCTGTATCACCATCACCGAAGAAGCATATACCAGAAGAATCAGTTTGGACAGACAGGTTTAGGAGTCTGTTAGAGATGATCATTGGCAGACATGAATAACAAAATAAAACTGAAAAGACTGCTATGGGAGTTTGAAGAAGAAAAGATTATGTCCACCTGGTGAAATCAGGGAAGGCTTCTTGCAGGAGGTGACATCGAATATATACTTGTAGAACAAAAATGACATGCAGTTTCAAAACTGGGGGATGGTGTGGCATGAACAGAAATGAGGAAGGGCATTCCAGCCAGGAGGAACAGCACACGAGGAGGCACTTGAATGAGGTAAGACTCTGAGGCACAATAAGCAGTGGTTCAGTTCTGTTCTAAGTGTGGATGGGTTAAAGCCAGCAAAAACGGGAAATGACCAAGCAAGGTGGGCCTTGCAGGCAAGAGATGAGGTCAAGGGGAGGTTCACAAAGTTTAATCAATGGGAAAATGGATTTGAGGAAGAGAGGAAAAAGAGTAGAAGGACAGGGTGAGGGGTCTCTGGTAGTTCAGGTGCCCAAGAGTGAAGGTCTGCGTTTGGACAGTGTCAGTGGACTTGGAAAGGAAAGGGCAGATACAACAAATGCTGTGATGGAAGAATCGATCAGATTTGACAATGGGCTGGACGTGGAGAGTCTGCCATGAGGTTGAGGCTTAAATTGTGAGCAACAGAAACCAAGGGATGCACTCAAAGCACCTGAAGAACTCGGGTGGGAGGGTGTGACGGCTGACTTTACACGTAGCTTGACTGGGTCACAAGTACCCAGTTAGTTGGTTAAACATTATTTCGGGGCATGAACGTGAGGGTGTTTCCGGATGAGACTCCCCAATGTGGGTGGGTGCCTGGGCCTGAAGAGAATAAAAGGCTGAGGAAGAAAGAATTCTTTCTCTCTGCCTGTCTTCGGGCTAGGAGGTTGGTCTCCTGCCTTCAGACTTGGACTCGGATTGGAACTTACATCGATAGCTCTCGGGGTTCTCAGGCCTTTGGACCTGAGTGTCCTACACCGTCAGCTCTCCTGGGGCCTCCAGCTTGCTGACTCACCCTGCAGCTCTTGGACTTCTCAGCCTCTGTAATAGTGTGAGCTGATTCCTTATGGTAAGTCATATACATATATATATTTGCATATATAGTGTATATGATTTATCTGTTTATATATATACATCTATCCTCTGGAGAACCCAGACTAATACTAATAGTCAATGGGTAGAGTCTAGTCCAAGGTTTAGACCTTGATTTGGAGGCTGTCCCAGAGGACCCAGGTTGGAAAGGTCTGGCAGCCCATTTGCAAACTAAGTCCTGAGGCTGCGAGAAAAGTCAAGGCCAGGGATGGAGAGTGCGGTGCCCAGCAGAGGAAGCTGAGGTCCCGAGACCAGATAGGTCTGTCCCATATGAGGGGGATGGGACTAAGGGCAGCTCTGTGGGGGAGGGATGTGCCCACTGTGGTGAGAGAAGTGAGGATTCAGGAGGAAGAAAGCATTTTGCAGAGCAGAGCAGGTGAAGAGGATGCCCCGTGGGAAGAGCTCACTGGATTTGTGTCCAGGAGATGTTTGAGGAGCTTGAAGGGAGTGGGGGCAGGAGAACAGGCATGGCACAGGTCATAGGTTCTGCAAGAATATCTCCGAGTTGACTCCTCTTTCTGGCGGCTTCCTTGAAGGTTAACTGTCTGGACCCAGGCAGCATGTCCCTCTCTTCTTCGTGCGTATGCATCTCTTTGTAAATTCAGGAAGGGCCCGGAGGGGCAGCAGAGGGGCAGGACCTACAGGTAGACCATGTATAAAGCCCACACAACGGAATGGCCGATGGGGGCTGGGCTCGAAGCACGGCCGCATGGTTCCATTCACAGTGGGATAGTAACTAGCCATGTGCGTGGGCCACACAACCACCCCCTGCCCCACTGAGCATCGGTCCGCCCGTCCCCCTGGTCGTTCTTCTGTGGTTCATGACCCTCCCGGGCTTTCTTCTCTCTACAGCCTCAGTCCTACATGCTCGGTGCCCCTTTGATCTCCCTCCCACACGTGAGGGGTGCACACATGCCCTCTATTTATGTTTATGGACAGAGAGGAGGGTAGTTAGCACCCTTCCTTGGGCTCTAAAAATTCACTCATTAGAGTCTGATGAATACCATTTGCCAAGCAGTCATTCACATTCAAATTTAGTGAGAGGTCTTGGAGCTTTACTGGAGCTTGAAATCCCCTACAGTTAAATGGGTGTTTCTGCATTTCAGCACCAAATAATTTTTAAATACTCTGAGCTATGGAATAAAATATAAAATCAATACCGACTGCCATTACTTCTACGGTCACTGAACCAATCTTTGCCAGAATCATCCCTGCTGTAAGAAGCTCAGTTAGATGATATAAGTTGCCCTGCCCCACGTTGGGAGCTCTAAGGCCTCAGCAAGCAGTACCTAAAACAAGACAAGTCCACACACACACCCCAGTGAGCAGCTCATTCACGGGGAACCCAAGCGGGCAGTCGTTCTCCCCTGCACCCCAGAACCACGTTCAGTTGAGGAGTCTGTTAGCACGGGGCTCCGGGCACGACGCCACAGGCCTGCTTTATCTCAGGACATCGAAGTGTGAGGCTGCCTAGTTCGGACGACTTTCCTTTGCTGAGTTGCTGACCAGGGCCAAACAGCAAGTCTGGGTGAGGGGCGTCATGAGGCCTCACCCAAAGGGGGATTCCAGGCTTTAGAAATGACTATTCCCAGCCTAGGGGTGCGAGCTGGGTGTCAGAACTGGCTTCAGAAAGTGGGCACAGCTGGTCAGAACCAGGAGGACCAGGGAGGGGCAGTCTCTTCCTCTGAGTTGTATGGAATCTCTAGCTGCTGCTTCCAGCTGTCATCGAATGGAGGAGCTGGATCAAAAGCAGCCCAATAAGTAGAATTTGTTTTCCTTTCAAAGCTCTTAAGTTGTACTGTTTTATTTTGGTTTGGCAAGTTCAACAGACTGATTTGTGGGGAAAACTGAAGCTTTAACAATTTGGTGGTTGTAACTTGCCAGGAAGATGTGGAAAAATCAGGTCACTAAACAGAGACTCTGCAGGTAGGTATCAGAAAGCCCATGCTGTAAGGAATGTCTCCCCCAAAGAACACGGCACGTATGACGGCTCTGGATGAGCAAATCTGACAATAATGTGAACGGCAGGCTGTGGGGTTGAACCTTCATCTCTTAATGGCAGTGAATATAAATTGCTGCAAATCCTAAGAATCAGACGACGACAGCTTCCGAAACTCATACATTGCTATGAAGTTCTAGCAGCAAGGCTACATTTTATAGAAAGAAAGGAAGGAAGGAAGGGAGGGAGGGAGGAAGGAAGGAAGGGAGGGAGGGAGGGAGGGAGGGAGGGAGGAAGGGAGGGAGGGAGGGAGGGAGGGAGGGAGGGAGGAAGGAAGGAAGGAAGGAAGAAAGAAAGAGAGGAAGGAAGGAAGGAAGGAAGAAAGGAAGGAAGGAAGGAAGAAAGAAAGAGAGAGAGGAAGGAAGGAAGGAAGGAAGGAAGGGAGGAAGAAAGAAAGAAAGGGAGGAAGGAAGGAAGGAAGGAAGAAAGAAAGGAAGGAAGGAAGGAAGGAAGGAAGGAAGGAAGGAAGAAAGAGGGAGGAAGGAAGGAAGGAAGGGAGGGAGGGAGGGAGGGAGGAAGGGAGGAAGGGAGGAAGGGAGAATGGGTGGGGGGAGGGAAGGCAGGAAAGAAGGAAGGAAGGGGAAGAGAAAAGAAAAGAAAGCAAAGACCTCTTTTGTGGAGAAAGCTTAGTAGAAGTCCTAATTGGAAACAGACTATTTAAGCTGTGGACTAAAGTGATTTTTAAAAATTATAAGAGAAAGAAATAGAAATAAACACAGTGAAAAAGTCTTTAAACATCAACCAGCTGTGGCTGAACTGGGTGAGTACGGAGCTTTAATTAAATCTGATCCATCAAACACTTCATACAAATTGTGACATCATCCCCTTGCTCATTCCATGCTATCTCAGGGTTCCCAAAATCTAGGACCACTTCAGGGCTGAGATGAAGTCAATGAGGTCTGTTGCTTTTTCCTGATACTGCTTCCCTGTCAAAAGTCTGATGCCACAGGCAGCTATGCAGGGAGGTAAGAGCATGGATTTGTCCGTGAAATGGATGTGGGCATGATTCCCTGCTCTGTCATTTGCTGGAAATCCCTGATGTCTGCTTTGTCATTTGTCAAATGGGGGTAACTCTTACTGTATTAGTTACCTACTGCTGTGTAACAAATTACCCCGCAATTTAGCAACTTAACACAATAAACATTATCTCACAGAGTTTCTGAGGGTTTGGAATTTGGAAGTGGGGTTGTTCTGGCTCACGGTCTCACTAGGTTGGGGCCACAGTCATCCGATGACGTACAGAAACTGGAAGAGCTGTTTCTACGGTGGCTCAGTCTCACGGCAGGTAAATTTGTGCTGTTGGCAGGAGGCTCAGTTTCTCTCCACGTAGACCTCTCCACAGGCTTGCCTGAGTGTCCTCACAACATGGCAAGCGGCCCAAGAGAGAAATGGATGCAGAAGCTCTAGTGCTATAGTTTTATGGCCAAGCTCAGATGACACACACTGCCTTTTCCACAATATACTACTGGCTACATGGATGATCCCTGTTCGATGTGGGAAGGGAACCAAAAGGCCTGAACACCAGGAGCCTGGGGTCAATGGAACACCATCTTGTGGACTGCCTACCACCTTTGTCAAATGTCTTCATTTTCCAAACTGGACTAAATTTACCCTGATGTTATTACAAGGAATAAATAAGGAAATGCATGAGCAGAGCCTTGCTCTCAATAAAGCCTGCCCCCTTGCACTAGGATTTGGGGCAACTCTAGTCTGGGGGACACTCAGCTTAGGCACCATGGACAGAGTCCAGGAAGTAGAGGAAGCCCAGCTTTAACAGAAATCTGACAAATTACAACTCAGAAGAGATGGCTACTTAACCGTGGAAGGTGGACCAACAAAGTGCCCCCCCCATGGACAAATATTACAATCTGCTGTTCGTATTAAACCTCCTGACGGCCCAACCAAATTCCAATATTTCCACACCCAAACTGAACTTCCCGATTTAACTCTTGGACCTGGAAATACCATAAACCTTGTTCAGACCAAGTGTTCTGATGCGGGCAAGGGAGTAGAGGAGAACGGGCCCCCGAGTTGGGGAGGCAATCACTAGAGCCAGGGACCAGCTGATCAAGATGCTCACCAGGAAGATGGTAATGCTGAGAATTTGAAGGAGAAACAGGTAAGATTGGTAATAAGACAGTGAGGAGAAGACGGCCAAGGTTAATGTATTCATCATTCAAGAACGGAACAGAGGCTGAGGGGGTGGGAGGGGCACTGAATGGAAGTCATGGAGCTCGCAAGGGATGGCAGGGAGAGGAACGTCGTGGGGAGCAATTCCTCAGGGCCAGCAACTGGGGATCTGGAGCCAACCCTCCTCCACTGCCCCCGGCATCCACGGCTGTGGTGGAGACTCACACCTGGGTGATGTTAGCAAGGTCCGCACATGGCATCTAACACCTGGAGAGATCTCGGGTAACACCCGAATTTCCGATTCCTTTCCACCGTCTGTGACGTCTCCCCAGGGAAAGTGCCCCTAATTATTTCCCTAGAACATGGTCCTGATCGCAAGCAAACCCTTCACCAGGTCTCAGGAGCCCACGCCAGGCCTGCCTGGCCCCCAGGTCTTCCTTTCCCCTGGCCCCTGCTCTCCAGCAGCACTGGCTTTCTCTCTGCTCCCATCACCTGCCTGGAACGTTCTAGATTGTCACGTGGCTCCTCCCTCATACCAGTCAGGTCTCAGCCCCAGTGTGGCCTTGTACCATTTGCCGTGGCTCCACTGCAGCCCCCTCGCTCCCTGCTGGTCACTAACATTACCCTATTTTACTATCATCAGACTACTTCTTTTTGCGGTACACGGGCCTCTCACTGTTGTGGCCTCTCCCGTTGCGGAGCACAGGCTCCAGACGCGCAGGCTCACGGGCCATGGCTCACGGGCCCAGCCGCTCCGCGGCATGTGGGATCTTCCCAGACCGGGGCATGAACCCGTGCCCCCTGCATCGGCAGGCGGACTCTCAACCACTGCGCCACCAGGGAAGCCCTAACATCTTTATTGGAGTATAACTGCTTTACAATGGTGTGTTAGTTTCTGCTTTATAACAAAGTGAATCAGTTATACATATACATATGTTCCCATATCTCTTCCCTCTTGCGTCTCCCTCCCTCCCACCCTCCCTATCCCACCCCTCTAGGTGGTCACAAAGCACCGAGCTGATCTCCCTGTGCTATGCGGCTGCTTCCCACTTCAGACCTAGGGACACATACAGACTGAAAGTGAGGGGATGGAAAAAGATATTCCATGCAACTGGAAATCAAAAGAAAGCTGGAGTAGCAATTCTCATATCAGACAAAATAGACTTTAAAATAAAGACTATTACAAGAGACAAAGAAGGACACTACATAATGATCAAGGGATCATTCCAAGAAGAAGATATAACAATTGTAAATATTTATGCACCCAACATAGGAGCACCTCAATACATAAGGTGAATGCTAACAGCCATAAAAGGGGAAATCGACAGTAACACAATCATAGTAGGGGACTTTAACACCCCACTTTCACCAATGGACAGATCATCCAAAATGAAAATAAATAAGGAAACACAAGCTTTAAATGATACATTAAACACGATGTACTTAATTGATATTTATAGGACATTCCATCCCAAAACAACAGAATACACGTTTTTCTCAAGTGCTCATGGAATATTCTCCAGGATAGATCATATCTTGGGTCACAAATCAAGCCTCGGTAAATTTAAGAAAATTGAAATTGTATCTAGTACCTTTTCCGACTACAACGCTATGAGACTAGATATCAATTACAGGAAAACATCTGTAAAAAATACAAACACATGGAGGCTAAACTATACACTACTTAATAACCAAGTGAGCACTGAAGAAATCAAAGAGGAAATCGTCAGACTACTTCTGTCTGAAATTACGTTGCTGATGTATTGGGTCCTTGGCCTTGTTTACCATCGGTCTTCCCTCCGCTAGACTATAGTCACCAGGAGAACTCAGGGGCCTGTGCTGCCACCATCACCTCCCCAAACGCTGGAGCTACCACTCCGGAAGTACGCACTGATGGAGTAAATCACTAGACCACGGTGGTGCTGTTGGGGCTCGTAAAGACCTCTGCTGCCCTTCAAAGAATAACAGTCACTGGAGTCCCAGGCCTTCCTTGGAAATCCTTACACAGACCTGGAGCGATGGGGCTCAGTGCAGACCCAGAAATGACAGAGGCGAAGGCTGGATGTTTCTCTCTGCACCAGGCTCTGTGGACGGGGCACCGAGGAAGCTGGAGCCGGCACCCCAGGAAGTTACAGCAGTTTTTTCAGATCGTATGCATGCATGGCTCCAAGGCCGTGCCAGAACCCTTGGTTCCAAAACAAACAAGCAATTTAATGAATAAAAAACTGAAAACAGAACGGAAGGGAAAACGTGGACCCAAACTGTGCAAGCTCCAGGAAACGTCTTTCTTCTGACGGCTCAAGGACTTCCTCCTCTCAAACAACGGCTAAGTGGTTTGACAACAGCCAACCTACTGGGCAAACAGGTGTTCAGACCCCCGAAGGATTTGGTCACAGATACGAAGTCATTTTGAACTATTTATGGAGTCTATTGATTCCATCTCTGATGGAGCTTGCTTGATACATGAGCACCAAAAGCCTGCAAACGACCTCAGAAATATCCACTATGGACCCCACTTGCACACTGTTCTTTTCTTTGGAAACAGAGAGACATCAGGGATCCTGAAGTTGGAGAAGTAAAAAGTCTGCGCACACCCTCATCCCTGGCTGAGCAGCCTGGACAGTCCGCGGGCAGAAGCTGCGTGGTGGCCAGGAACACACAGACCAAAACCCCACAGAATTTCAGCCCAGCACTGGCAGGAGGTGAACTTAGCCCCAGCCCTGGACAAACCGGGGCCAGAGACCTGATTATTCGTAAGGCCTCTTCTCCTTCTAAATCACACTTGGCGTCTGTCGAGGTGGAGCTGGTTGGGGGCTGGAGGCTGGAGCTGGGGGCAGGGAGAGGCAGAGAGGGCGGAAGGTGACCCACCGCTGGGGTAAGAGCAACAGAGTTCCTGTCCCCACTCTGTTCACAGCTTTGTGGGGAAGGCACTGAGGCTTTCTCTCAGGAAGGCTCACGGGGGCCTTAGAGGCGGTGCGAGAGATGCCAAAAAGGAAAGCAAACACTTCACCGGGGACACGCCTGACCTTTGCCTCCCTTACATGAGTGAAAACCCATCTAGCTGTCCCCTCAATCTTTCCTCCTCGTCCCTGAAACAGAGTTGATTCCCTTAAAAAAGAGAGAATGGAGAACAAGGGCAGGGTGGGCCGGACACATCACTCAGGGCAATGCCAGCCAACATGGGACAATGAAGGGCTCGCCCTCCGCCGCTTCGTGCTAGGGAAGCTCACGGGGCTGGGTTGGTTTTAGAAGCTGATGAAAGAAAGAGCCTTAAAATCCATCTAGTACTCCACCACATCCAGGACCCTCCATAATCAGGGCAGGTATGAACGTCGTGCAGAAAAGAGTCTCAGTTTCCAAAGGGAGACATCTTGTTTCTCACTTGGAAATACCCACCCTCCCCCGGTGTCACCCGTCTCAGCATTTTCTATAACAGGTTCTAAAACAAAAAGTGTCAAGGATGCCCTGGACATGCCCTGGACATCTAGACCAGACAGAAGAGCTGTCTGACAATCTAGGACAGCCTCTTCCTCCAATCATGAGACAAGTTCTACGACCTTCCACGGGGGCTGGTGGGGGGGCGGTGCTCTGCATTGTTTTGCTCTGCTGGTTTACAGAGTCCCATAGAGATTAAGGACACAAATTCTAGAACAAGCCTGCCTGGTTCTGAGCTCCAACTCTGCTATTCCTGGATGTGTGGTCTGGGGCAAGTTTCCCCACCTCCCTCTGTGGGCTCTGTTTTCTCGTCTGTAAAATGAAGAAAACCAGTATCTACACGATGGTAGATATAAGTATTAAAACAAGTTAATACGTATAATCTTGTATCAACTCAGCTGAGATCCCAATAAAGATTAGCTATTAATCTGAAAACTGTCTTTACTTTAAAATAAAAGTAAATAGAAAAATAGATAGGGGGCAGAAGAAAGTTGTATATTGTTTAAAAAAAGGGGTGGGGAGGAAACGAAGATGCCATGGGATGCTGGGACACCTGTTTTTAGAAGCTGCACATTGCAGTGATCAAGGTAGAGAAAGAGGGGTAAGAAATAAGGTTTACAGTATGATGACCAAGATCTTAAAATGATTAAAGCCAAGGGTCCAATGTTATCTGACAGCTGACCTAGCCCTTGAATCTCCCAGCTGCTGGCTACCATATTGAGTACCTTAATTCTAACAACTGTAGCCATAGCTTGATCTTGGAAAAATAATGACAAACAAATAAAGCCCACGAGGCTGTTTTCTTTCCCGTCTCCCGGGGAGTGGCACTCATGTATGCCCACTACAAGAAAGGAGGAGTTCCCCTCGTTGCCATGGAAAGAGCATCCCCTGTGGTTGAGTCAGGGGAGCGAGAGCCCCAGGCCCACCTCTGCTCCATCTCACTTTGCCTGTAAAAGCCAGACGTTTGGTACATGAGCTCACCTGTTGCCCCAGATGGTCCGTACACTATCTGGAAAGGTTAATGACTATTGTTGCTTTCTCTTGGAGATTCAGGTTGAGGAGGGAATAAATTCTTACTTCACATAAATAAATTGAGATTGGCCAGAATAAAAAAGAAAGGGCCAGAAAAGTATTTTGTTATATTAAAAAAAAAAGCCCCCCAAACCAAAAGAACAAACTTTTCCTTGGTCACCTCCCCTGCTTCTCCGAGTCCCTATTGTCTGATGAATTCGTGGGTAGTGATATGGCTCGTCAGGAACTCAGAGAACCTGGACAACCCCCTGGTACCACAGCCTAGTATGATCTGATGAAATATCCCTGCTTTATCTGGACCGAGGTTGGGCAGGGGGAGGGGCGGGGGAAGGGGACAATGGAAATTATGACGGGTCAAGACACGCCAGGTTACCTGCTGTGGATTTCAGCTGTTCTGATCCGGCTTCACCATATGCAAAATCACGACTACGAGCTCCTAGGTGCCAACTGTAAATTCACAAAGGCTGGTTGGCACGAGACGGGCTCTGCTGTCCAGAACTCAGGTATCCCTGTGTCTGGGATCCTGGAAGGAGCTAATAAGGTCCTTCCCCACAAGTGACACCAACAGGAGAGAGCTGGGGGGCTGCTCGGTAAGGCTGAGCCAGTTTCTTGGTGACAGAAGCCACCCAGCCAAGTAGCCAGTGAGTAACCGGTGGCCAACCAAACTTTCAATTAAAAACAATCTCACAGTGTGTTTCAGTGACCCTACCATGTTTCTGGATCTGACACACCATGGGAGACTTCAGAATATGTTAGATAAAGGGCTGTCTATTCTCTGTAAACAAACTCTCCAAATTTCTCATGACCGGTTTGTTCTCATTTGTACAGTCAGGACCCATGTATATCGCTCAGGACAAAAATCCCAGAATCTTCCCTGATTTATTTCATTCGATCACCCCCATTTCCAATCCACCAGCAAATCCTCTTGGTGTCACCTCCAAAAATATTCTAAATCCAGCAACCACTTCTTATATTTACTGCCCAGATTTCAACTCACGCCTCACCACTGGTTTCCCCACTACCATCTTGTCACCATCGGGTTCCTTTCTCCACGGAATAGTTGGAGCGAACTTTCCCAGAAGATAAATCAGATAATGTTACTCTACAGCTTAGAGCCCTCTAACAGCTTCCCACAGCACCCGAATCCCCACCAGGATCTGTCCCTGCCAGAGCTCTCTCCCAGCCACACCCCTCCCCGCTTCTTCACTAGGCTCCAAGCTGGCCTTTTCTCTGACCCTCAAACACACTGTGCTTGTTCCTATCTGAACACCCAACTAGTCCTTCCACCTGGAACTCTCTTTCCCAGGTCTCCATACGGTGCTACCTTCGTGATTTGGGGTTCCTTGGCGACACTTTCCCTGACCACCTCCCTAAAGCTGCCCCTCCCCTTCCCCTGCAGTTCCCCCATCCCATTGCCCAAAGCACTTCCTTCAAGGTCTCTTCTTCATGCTATTATGTGATCATTTATTGGTTTCCACACTTTGTCTGTGTCCCACAACTGGTCTAGGAGCTCTAGGAGGGCCGGGACCTTTCCCATCCTGCTCAACTCTGTATGCCCTGTTTCTGCACATAATAGGCAGTGAGTGGAGATCCTCAGAACACCAATCAATCTGTTTCAAGACTGTGTCTCAAGTTCTGTTTCAATCCACTGTTTCAAACCACCTGGTCTTTGGGGCACCTGAAGGCAAGTTGTGACATGCACCTACACATCTTCTAATGCCCCAGGCACTGGTCAAATAGCTCCTGGGCGTGTTTGTGTCCAGCTGTGGGGCACCGTGAACTCTCTCTCTGATCCATACAACAACCCTCCCCTTCTCTGGTATCAAGGGTATCGCATCACTTAGTAAATGCATCAAAGACTGACCGCGTGCTCCCCATGTGCGGGCAATACTCTCGGCACTGCGGACAGAGTGGGAACCAGTGGAGGGAGGCTGAGCTCTCAGGGAGTTCACAGCCTGGCACCGCGATTATCTCCCTCACTTCTGCAGCCTCCTCATGCATCCCATTATCGCCAGGCTGGGGGTGGTCAGTGCACACACCTCTTCCTGCTGCCCTTGGCACTGCTCTTTCCTCGCTCTAGCCTGTGAGGTTAGCCCACCAGCCTTTTACAACATCCCAGGGGCAATGGCAGTCTATCTGCTTGGCCGGCATGTTCCTTCTGCTCAAAGAGAAACTCAAATGTTTGAAACAGTGGCTGGAACCAGAGTCTTTCAAAAATAATTTTATTTTATTTGGTGCCATTTTCTTTATGGAGTGGAATTTAGTAGTATTTTCTCACTCCATTACACTATCAATGCTCGCAGAGGGACCTTCCCTGGAAATCCTTTATAAATCAATATCTCTTTTCCCACCCACTCTCTGTAATCCTTACTTTGCTTTATTTTTCTTCACAGCACTGACCACCCCTGGACACGTATACCCTCTCCCTATTCACTATCCCACTATCTCAGACTCTATCCCTCTCTCCATCCATCCACCCATCCAGCCACCCACCCATCCACCAATCCACCCATCCATCCATCCACCCACACATCCATCCACCCACCCATCCATCCATCCACCCATCCATCTACCCATCCATCCATCCACCCATCCATCCATCCATCCACCCATCCATCTACCCATCCATCCATCCACCCATCCATCTACCCACCCATCCACCATCCACCCATCCACCCCATCCACCACCATCCATCCACCCACATCCATCCATCCATCCATCCATCCATCCTACCCATCCACCATCCATCCATATCATCCATCCATCCATCCATCATCCATCCATCCATCCATCCATCCATCCATCCATCCATCCATCCATCTATCCATCCATCCAACCATCCACCCACCTACCCGTCTACCCACCCATCCACCCATCCACCCATTCATCATTCCTGTTGGATATTCAACACCCCACAGCCTGCTCCAACTCTGTCTTTTCTTCACTGGTGTCTCACCAGGGCCTAGAACAGTGCCTGGTACACAGCAGGCTTTCAGAAAACATTTGTTGAATCAATGAATGGACTTACTGCCCAAAGAAGAGATATAATAGACATTTCCCCCAGAACACAATCCATGGATTACTACCGTAGGTTTAAATTCACAGATGATGATATGAAGAAACAAACCACCTTGAGTTAATACTATTATGCAAAACCAGGCTTGTGACTCTAGGTACTGGATAGCCACGGGCCTCGGGGGCCGGTCACACCCAAAGCGTGAAATATGGTCTGTTCCGTCACGGCCCCTGCGGCGCCCTGTGAGGGCGGGGTGGCAGGAGGGGACATGGGGACTCCGGGGGACACCGGGCTGTGGGAAGAGATGCAGTAGCCTTCCTCATCCTCTGCACATGCACGGTCACCACTTGCTAACATTCTGGAAGCTTCCCAGTGACTTTCCACCTGGGATGGAGTTAGAAGGGCCTGATTGGAATTCTTCACCTTCCCTAGTTCTGCAGGCTCTACCTGTGAATTAAGGGCATGTGTGCTGGGGCGGTTGGTCTCTGTGCCCAGGCTGGGGGTGCCTGGGGTCACCTGGCAGTTTCAGGGAACTCAGGGGTGGATTGCGGGGCCCAAGATGCCAGACCCACCGGAACGGAAGTTCAGCAGATGCCACACATGTTACCTTGGGGTGAAGGAGGCATTTGATGGCCCACCTTCCCCTTTTCACCGGGTCACGCGCTTCTGCTTCCTTGGCGAGGCGGGTTTTACTGGGATGGGAAGGTGCTGAGCTGTGAATGGGGAGGATGGCTGTGGTATGGAGGGAGCTTAATGTACGAGACCTCTGGTCCAGATCTCCTGGCGGAGCTGGTCTGGAGGGGGATCTTCCCATTGCTGTGCTTTTAGGACCCCTACAGCCCTAAAAGCCTCCCAACTTAACGGTTCTACGACTGGCAGTTTACGTGGCCTCTCAGAGCCTCAGTTTCCTCTTCTGTAAAAACACTGTCCTCCTCAGAGAGTTCTTGTGAGGACCAAAGGGGTTGATACGTATAAAGCCGTGAGAGTAGTGCCGACGACTAGGGATGCTTGTTAAACAGAAACAATTAACCAAGCATCCGCCAGCCAGATAGGCTTCTGTCCCCGCTCCACTCACCCTTCAGCCCCCGGTTCAGCTGCTCGTGGGGCGGGGGTCTGGCTGTAACCAGAGGCAGCATGGGGGGTGTGGTGTCTGTCTGGGCATGATCATGACAAGAAAATGACATTTGTGCCCTAAAGATGGACCTTCCTCTTGGGGTGGCGCTCAGCTGGGACGGCTGTAAGGTTCTGGGCTCCTTGCACATTGAAAGCCCTCACCAGCACCGAGGGCAGCATTTCCAAGGACCTAGACGGTGACCTGAAACTCTATCCCCTTCGCTCATTTTCGAGGAGCAACGTGAGACTTAATTACACGGAAGGAAGGTTCATCCCCAGCCACAGAGACTCCTGCTGTCCTCCTCATGTTCTGAAAGGATGCATCTCAGGTCTCGTTACTGCTACACCCTTTGCGGGACGAAAGGGAAATGACCTCTCCATTTTCTCCCACACGACTGAAGAGCACCATTTCAGAGGACCTCTCTTGCAAACCCAAATGCATCCAACAAAACTAACAAAACATTGCCACGATCACTTTAAAGCATTTGTAACAGCCCTAGTCTTTGCTGATTTGGAGGTGGAAATGAATTGGACAGAATGTCTCAGAAAGGTAGTTGAGCGTCACGGTACAGACACTGCTGGACCACAGAATGAGAGGGTGAAAACCCCCCTTAAAAATGGGCAAAGATTTGAACAGACTCTTGCCAAACAAGATATATGCATGGCAAGTAAGCACATGAAAATATGTTCAACATCATGACTCATCAGGGAAATGCAAGTTAAAACCGCAACGAGGTGCCACGCATGCTCACTAGAATTGCTGAAATTAAAACAAAACAACTTGGGCTTCCCTGGTGGCGCAGTGGTTGAGAGTCCGCCTGCCGATGCAGGGGACGTGGGTTCGTGCCCCCATCTGGGAGGATCCCGCATGCCGCGGAGCGGCTGGGCCCGTGAGCCATGGCCGCTGGGCCTGCGCATCTGGAGCCTGTGCTCCGAGGCGGGAGAGGCCACAACAGTGAGAGGCCCGCGTACCACAAAAAAACAAAACAAAACAAGACAACTTGAGAATACCAAGTGCTGATCATGATGCAGAGCGGCTGGAATACACATATTGTTGGTGGGAATACAAAAGGGCTTCAGCCACTTTGAAAAACTGTTGGTGGTTTCTTATAAACATACTCACCATATGACCCAGCAATCCCACTCCTGCGTTATGTACCCCAAAGAAATTAAAGCATATGTCCACACAAAGACCTGCGACGGATCTGTATGTGTTTGATCATTTATGCTACATCAGCCCAGGGAACACAGCCATGATACTGCACAGGCTCTGCTCTGTAGTCATTTATCTGCTTTCTATGATAACCAGGGACCAAAAGCTATATATCTGAGGTGGAATCAATCATATCCTTGCCTCTGGGGAGAAGGAGGAAATGGGTGGGTGGTTCTTGAGTAATCTAAGCCAACTGGGTAACCCTAGTTCTGGTGCCACAGTGACTGGTTCAGGGATGGTCAGGTGGCCTGAGTCGGCCCAATCAGATTTTTGTTTGATGATGCCAGGTGAGGGATGAAGGGTGGGGAGATATTCTCCTCCTTCCTGGTCAGTGTGAAATATGAGGCCTGAAACTGCTACAGCCCCCCCTCCTTTTGCACCATGAGGGAAAACATGTATGAGGAAGGGAACAGAGGGGGTTAGTGACAAGAGAATCACAGAAAATGGTGCTGGAGTCTTGATCAAACCATGCCTGATGTCCATTTTCTTCTGTATTTTTCAGACACTAATAAATTTCCATCATTTAAGAGGCCAAGTTAGAGTTGGGGATTTTTTGTTACCTGAAACCAAAAACCTCTTACCTCATCTAGATGTGGGATTTTATCTCCAGAGATCATTTCAAGGAAGTAGAACAAACCAGGAACAAGTACTGTGAGCCAAAGTCAAAGCGAGCACAGGGATCTGGGATGAGGATGCAGAGGCCATCGAGACGGAGCAGCACAGAGCTGTGGGTGACCTTAAAGGAACCCTGGGCCAGGAACAACAGCATATATCAGGGTAAGATCAGGTGGGGGGGCCCTTTCAGGACCTGGCCTTGTGGGGGATCGGCCAGGGAAAAGACACCAGGGAACAGTGAGGGAGACGGCCTCAGGCAGACAGCCAGTCATTGGATGGGGGCATCAAGAGGGGACCATTTATGCTGCCTGGGCCAACTGCCCAAGGAGGGCTGCCTCTTGCCCAAGGTCAAGATTGGTCTGAGAACTGAGCAGAGCTAAGCCTGTAGATGGGGTTCAAGCAGCAGGTACAGCTGCTCTTCTGATTCAGTTGGTCTGGACTAGGGCAGGGGATCCTGCTTTCAACAAGGTCCTCTTGAGGCAGGCGGCCTGCAGATGACACTGGGAGAAACTCTCTTGTCCTGGAATGTGAGAGAATCCAGTGACTGCACCAGCTGGACCTGACCCTGGCCTTGGTCTACTTCTGCACCACAAATTCTCCTCTCCGGCTCCTCACTGGATCAAATGTTATAGCATCCTGCCTCCCAGGTGAGGCCTCTACCCGCACCTGCCCCCTTCCTTTCTCCACAGATCACTCGTTCTCTTCCTTGTGCCTTTCCCCCCCACTCTAGTGGCGGTGGCAGGCCTCCAGCTCCTATTTTTAGATTTGGCAACTAGTGGGGTGAGGTCTTCAGCCTCGCCTGTCCTCAGTCCCTGGTCTCTTGGGGAAACTGGATGCTTCTCAGAACTGGAACTTGATAGGTGATGTGTTTGTTTTTGGGTTTTGTCTGGGGAACAATAAGCCAGGAACCAAGGTGTATAGGTAACGGGGGTGGTCTGTGGACCTCTCACTGTGTTTCTTAGCCTGAATCCCTCATCTGTTTGGTGGAAGTGTAAGCCCAGCAGAGGACGATGCCATCTGATTACAAGAGGAGCTTCTACCTGAGCACTTGCTGGGCTGAGCGCTTCCATCACCCAGCTTGGGTCACCACTATCGTGCTGACATATCTATTCTTCGCTTTGTCCCGAGCTCCTACACTCAACATTTCTAAGGAACACATATGAGCTAAGGGATAATTATAAGAACCCAATAATAACATCTGGAGGTTTTTAAGTCATAAGCTTCCCATGTGGAAACAGAATGGATTTTATAGTCAGCAGATGTGGGCTCAAATCCAGGCTGAACTACTTCATGGTAGCCCTCTGCCCCCAGATACTCAATTCCCTGTCTGTAAATGAGGACGGTACTATCTTAAAAGTCAGGGGGTGTATTTCTACAAATATTTATAAAGCATGTAGTGTGGTGCCTGCAGTTTGGTGAAACTCAATAAATTGTAACTTATTATTTTTTAACATATATAGCATCTATCTGGTTTTTCTTATTTTTTCCATTTCTCTGCTGAAATTACCCATCCTCACTAATTCTTCCCACCTTTCCCTATTTAAGATAGACGGTAGGCAGTTTAAATTCTTTTCTGCCAATTCTTGTATCTGGATCATCTGTGGTTTACTTCTGCTGCTGTTTCCCCTTGGTTATAAGTTTGCTCCTGCCTCTTCTCAGGTCCTGTAAATTTATTGTTGCATCCTGGAAATTATGTACGGAAGAGTGAGAACTGAAGAATAATACTGGTTCTCTTCCCTCTGGAAATTTCCAGCTCTTCTCTCCTCTGTTGACTAAAGGGAGGAGGTGATTATTCACATGTCAGCCTGGGTTCAAATGTCAGCTCACCTCGCCTCAGCCCAATGGCATCCAGCTTCCTAAGGAAAGGCCAGTCTCAGTTCTTATCAGGGTTTGGTCTGGCATTCCAAATTCCCAATTCCCTTTGGGTGCCTCAATTTCAGGTCTCAGGAGAAGGTGGGAGATGGGGCAGATGGAATGATTTCTTTCTGTTCATCGTCGGCCCTCCCTTCACTTCCGTGTTTTTTTTTCTCAACAGATCTGGGGCGGGTGGATCAAAGCATTATTGTCCTGGATCATCTTTCAGACTCCAGGGCATCCCACCTCTCTCCACCCTTGCTGAGGCTCAGCTGACCTGTCTCCACCCAGTGAAGTTCCGGGTCCTGCCGCTCGCCTGCATCCAGACCCACCAGAGCTCCCGTACAATGGGCTCCTCTCTCTGGAAATCAGTTCAAGCCTTTCTTGTCTCCACTGTTCCTTGATATCCATATATAAGGAGGATTTTTACATTATCCAGATTTCTCTTTGTGCTCCCACGGGAGCTCAGGTCTACTGCATCCCAAGCGGAAGCAAAAGTACCTAGAATGCAGCTGTTATTTTGAACATGAAGGGCTTTCCCTATGTGCAAGCCATCCTGGCCCTGAGCTCTTGGGAGGCAGCCTGGCACTGAGGCTTGTCTTCTCCCAGGGAGCTGGAGATGAGACCCACCGGATGGCTTATGTTTGAAGGCTGAGTTTTGAGTTTGTAGCCATGCTTTATGGACCTCACTCATATCTCCCCACCTTTCCCATTTCAGGTCCTTCCAACAGCCAGCCTCACACGTCTCTTTGCTTAGGGATTTTCTCTGGACCCCAAAGTCCATCCTGCCTATGCCCAGAAAATTGGAACATTGGAGAATTCACATCCCTCAAAGGCAGTCCTTAGGCAACGATGGGGGAGGCTGGTGGGTAAACACCCCTGCTCCCTCCCCCTTGGGTGAGGTAACTTGGAGGCCGTGTTCTACACCGTCTCCCAGTCCCCCCAGGAGCAGTCAAACCAGTTGCCCACACTGGGGACTTGCTGGGAACACACTTTCCTCAGCTGCTTTTTCTTCCTTATCTCACTCCCCAACTTCCTGGCTGGACTGTCCTGGGATCACCTTTTAGCTAAACTACTTGAACTTGAACTTGTGGCTTAGATTCTCTTCTGGGCAAACCCAATCCAAGGCAGGTTTCCATTCAGAGGCACAACCTCTGGGTGCTGCCTGGGTTTGTGTAAAGGGGCCGGCACGGACAGGGTGTTAGTTGAAGAAAGGTAAACCCAGCCAAACTTAGGTGGACCTCACCAAAGAACATCAGGCACGTTTCTAGGATCCAGGAGAGCTGACAAGGGGGCTCATCACAGCCTGTAATAACCGGAATATGAAAGTCCGGTATCTGGGATTCAGTTAAACTGTTTACTGTCTGTCTGTGGTTATGCTTTTAAAGCTTAATACACTCTGAATGGTAGATTTAAATTCATAAGTACGTTGTTTTGCAAAACTGGCACGAAGTTCTTTCAATACAATCCCTGAGATACATTAGCAGGTTGCCTCCAGAGCTTGGGGTTCTCTCTTTGTTATTATTTTTTGCTCTTAAATAAAGAAACCTTGCAGGACCACAGCTCTGTAAACGTCTTGGCGGGATGCCAAGAATTTCTCTAGAAGCCACTTTCTAAGAAGCAATTTCCTTCCTGTCCCGTAAAACTCCCCAAAGTACCTTAGGCGAACGCCAAAGCACCGGTTATGTTTGCAAACTGCAAATACAGCAGACATTTAATTCCATCGAATTCATCAAAACCCTAATTGAGACAGGAACTCAAACCTTATGGCTTTATTACTTTAATTTCAGATGGGTAGCAGACTTGGTCACAAGCAGCCCTTCACGCCGGGATACATTAGAGAGAGGCCCACGGGCACTCACTGGTAATTCTCCCGGCAAATGAAAGTGTGGAGCAATGTAAATAACACTGCTAAGTGAGACCCACGACCAGATCTATTACTCAGCTCAATTCCCCAGATCCATCGCTCGCTGTACCTAACGTTCCTCTGCACCAGTGTCACTGCCCGGGAAGGCTTCTCAATAGGTAAGGCAGTGCCTGTGTCTCACAGATTTTTGTTTTCCTCCCACTGACCAGAAAACACAGAGGCAAGGACCAGTCCTCTGAGCTCATTGTTCTACCAACTCGTCCTCCTCTTGATTCTCATTTAGAAGACCTTCTCCCTGACTTTCTTGTCCCTCCTCACCAGGCATCCTGTGGCTGTTCCACTATTTCATTAAAAAGTTCTGTCAACAGCTAGGTCAAATTACTGCAGGGACCTAGGGTGGAATCTAGTGGCAGGGACCCCAGGGAACCTTATTCTTCTGAGAGCTGATCATGGTGTCTAACTTTTATTGAGCATTTACCATGTGGGCCAGGTGTTGCTTGATGCTGAACATGTTATGTTTCATCCTTACAGCGATGCTAGGAGGTAGATGCCCTTGTACCCATCCTATAGACAAGAAAACTGAGGCTTAGAGAGGTAAAGTAACTTCTCCAAGGCTCCACAGTCAGCAAATGGCAGAGTCAGGATTCAAACCCAGGCCAGTCTGATCCCCAGCCTCATGTTCTTCCCAAAACATCATTTTTCTCCCTCTGCGAAGACTTCCGGGATTCTACAAAGGTCTGAAAAAGAGAGCTGGGTGGTCTTGGAGCTCTCTGAGTGGATACAGGACAAGGAAAGTCAGAAGGGAGGGCCGGCCCCCAGAATCATCCCATGGGCTGCTCCTAACACCATCGTGGTGGTTGGTGTTTCTCTCCACAGTCACGTGAGATGAGCTTGGCAAAGACCTTCCCGGGGTGGTGGTGGGGTGAACTGACTGATACCAGCACTTGCTAAAGTTCAAGAAGCAATGTGTCTTTTCTGTTCTAACCAAGCCAGTGATTACCCTCATTGCTAGTAACTTATGAAACACAAATGCATTCAACTCATCTCCTATGTAATTAGTTGCGTGGTATTTACTCGGCACTTTCCAGCCAGTTGTTTCTTTTCTTTACGTTACTTCTCCCCCTTTGGGTCTGACTTTGCATCAGGCTTCAGGTACCAATGACTAATGAACTAGTGACAGCACTAATGCTCATACTGCTAATGGTGACGATGCTAATTAAGCCAGTGCTGACAGCCACAGGCTCTGCAGAACGTGGCTTCATCTCTGGGAGGCAATGAGAGGGCAGCCCGCACAGGTGAGAACCAGAAAGCACAGATGGCCCCGAAGGCAAAGACAGACACTCATTTTTTGCGATACTAACCACATTTATAGGAGATCTAAAAAAAACGCCACATCGTGGGTCCACAAAATCTAAGACAGAAGATAACCGACTGAAAGGATGAAGAAAGAAAATGTTCAGTCTTGCAAGTTGGGTGGAACTCAACTTGCGTATGGACCCAGCTGCCCAGCAGCTTCCTCTCAGAAGTAAGCGTCCAACTGTGGGCTCTGGAGCCGACCCCTGATGAGATCAAGGTGTCGCTCTGCCTTGCTGCCCAGAAGCATCGAACCCACCAGGCAACCCAGACAAATCAGTCGGCATAAGGAAGACAGACAGGAGTGAAAAGCAGGCGATGCAGAGGGCAGTGGTGCCAGGGCGCAGCCGGCATTATAGACTCTGGAGTCTGCCTGAGAGTTGGGTTGAGCTGGGTGCCCCTGGCCAGCTGACCACACGACGAAGGGTCTGGAAGAGGATGTGGGAGAAGGTTTGCAGGAGCTTCCTTAGCCCTGCAAATCAATCAGCTGCTCCTAGCAGGACCTGCATCCTCCCTCCACAGCCAGGAGGCTGGTGGGGTCACCCGGTGCCTCAGTACTCCATGCTGGGGACCCTCGTGGGCTAGTGGCTAGAACTCGCTTTTCCCGGAAGATACAGAGTCCTGGCTGTTTGGGCAGAGAGCTCAGGACTGTGTTTCTGAATAATCTCCCTACGAAGAAACTAGGGCATCAGAGCTGGCCAGGGTGGCCGCAGACCCCCAGCTACCCACTGCAATGCTGCGGGTGCCCAGCAGCCTCATTACTTTGGTGACTTCGGGTGTCTTCCCAAGACTTTCCAAGACGGACGCCAGACGGACACAGGCCCCACAACACCTCCTGGCAGTGGAATAGTCTCTGTAGATACAAGGCAGGCACGCAAAGCCCCTCATGACCCCCAAAGTAAGCTAAAGTGGACACAGAAGTCAAATGCTTGACCGTTGTCGAAAAAGAGAGAACTCGCCCCAAACTGTGACAAGTGCAAACTGTTTTTAGCAGAAAAAGAAAATCTGTCGTTTCCTCTCTCTCTCTCTCTCTCCTCTCTCTCTCTCTCTCTCTCTCTCATTTACTCTATTTCCATTCCTAAGACTATTTTTACATCATTCTAGTTCAGTTCAGTAACATATCAAAATGAGTGTGACACGTTCAGATTCGCAGGCTGGTTACTTATTCACATGGATCCGCGCACTCCACGACCCATCGTCACGGAGACCAAATCATGGTGCCTGGGTTTCCAGTCCCGGCTGGGCCATCCTCCTGGGGTGTGAGACCCCACGTCACCCTGCCCAAGGCCTCTGGCCCACACGTGGGTGTGCTCCAGGGAGACAGGCCCCCGACGCACCTCCACGCTGCCCCTCCCCCTCCCCATGCCACGCTCTGCCGCGGTCTTACCTGCCCGGCGAAGAGCCCACAGACGCCAATGATGCACAGGATGTTAAACACCGCGGAGCCCACGATGGTCCCCACTCCCACGTCACCCTTGGTGATGAAGACGCCTGAAACACAGACCAACATCGGCTGCCTGCTGGAGGGGGCTGCACCCAAGGCGGGTGCAGGGGAGCTTTTGTAAGCATTAGGCTGTTCTCGGGATCTACAGGAAACAGCAGGGGGTTGGAGAGAGCTTGCTAATGTCTGTTGGGCCCTCTGTCCCACAGAACCATTGGTACTGGTTCTGGAACCCACTGATGCAAAGCAAAAGCATCACTTTCATAAAATAAGAACAGCAACCCCAGCGGGTGGGAGGCTGGTGTTCTGCCCCTTGGGGTCTCAGGGTTCTCGTTTCCAGAGGCCCTGTCCTTCAGGGAGAGCAGGGCTGAGACGTTCCCCAGGTGGGCACCTACCTATGACCGATGTGAACAGCTCTGGAGCTGAACTGCCTGCTGCCATGAACGTGGCCCCAGCCACATCCTCGCTGAGGTGCAGGCGCTGCAGAGGAGCAAAAGCACAGGTGAGTCGGGACTCTCCTGGAACGGAGGTGACTGTGACTCCCCAGGTCCCAAGCTCAGTCCATCCTCAGCCTCCCCTTCTTCCCCAGCTCAGCCTCTCCGGCCCACCCCCCCTCTGGGCCACACCTCCTCTCTGGGGCAATATCAGGGAGGGGGCTACATGTTCCCTCCAATTAAAGGCTCTGACAAGATCCAGGGATCCTAAGCCAAATGCCCCCGGGGCTGCACAGATAATGGGGGGATGGGCACGGGCCATGTGAGGCAAGTGGGACTTCACCTCCTTTTTTTTTTTTTGCGGTACACGGGCCTCTCACTGTTGTGACCCCTCCCGTTGCGGAGCACAGGCTCCGGACGCGCAGGCTCAGCGGCCATGGCTCACCGGCCCAGCCGCTCTGCGGCACGTGGGATCTTCCCAGACCACAGCAGGAACCCGTGTCCCCTGCATCGGCAGGCGGACTCTCAACCACTGCGCCACCAGGGAAGCCCCACCTCCGTTTTGAAAGCTCAGTGCCCTCTGTGTTGCAAAATATCCCTAATATCCCTACTTAAAGAGACCCCCAAATACACATTTTTACGTAAAACATTCTGATTTTTTCATCACTATGCTGATGATCTTGGGCTGCATCAGGCTCCTGGCAAGCAGTTTTAGAGCCTTGAGTCTAGGAGGCTATGGAGGCTTTTGGGAGTGGGGAGGGTCACCCTCCTGAAACCCACCCCCATTCGCAATGCAGTCTTGAATCCCGGGGTAGGGGGAGTATGGGGGGTGGTGAGAATGAGTACAAAGAGATGATGAGCCCCGCCAAGATAAGCTACACAATGAACTGTCCAGGTTACCCGGTTTGTTGATCCGAAAGGTGATCTGCAAGAAGACACGTGACACTGAGGCTGGGTAGTGTGGGGAGCTTTTCTGCATCCAGTCCTGATGCAGAAAGGAAGCTGCTGGCTGTCAGGAAAGAGCCAGCTCCCTCCGGGCATCCCCGCTAAGAGTCCCTGGTCCCTCTTCCCAGCGGCACCGCAGCTGCACTTCCTTGCTCAGCCATGGAGGGGCAGCATGCCCTCGGCCAAGGCCACCAGCTCGAATGACCATCAAGAGACTGCCGCCAGAGCCCTACTGAGCATTTTGACCTGGAAACCTGGGTTCCCTCGATCTTGACTGAAAAGCTAAACGTTGCATGTGGTTCTGAGGAGACCCTAAGATGGAGGTGCTGATACCTCAAGGTGAACGGTGTGGCTGGGAGCGGTGCCAGGCATCCCGTCTCGCCGGGCAGGTACCCTAACAGCGCTCACACTCCGTGGCTCGTTTGTCCTCTCCCTGCTGTGTCCGCTCCAGCTCGGGCATTAGCTGTGGACTCCACAGCCGGGCTGATCTCCTGTTCCTCTCACTCCTTCGTTCACTCACTTTGCTTCTTCCTCCTTCACCTCCCCGCCCCTTGCACCCCTCATTCACTTTGGCCCTGGCCACCTGGCACTGGGTGCTTAGAGTCACCAGCTGGGGGGTCTTCCTGCCTCAGGACCCTTTCCATCTATCGGAACAGTCCTCAGAAGCTTTCCCAGCTCCCTCCTGATGCCCCAGCCCCCTCCTGATGCCCCAGCCTGGCGTCCTCAGGGCTCCCCACACGCAGGCACGCTGAGTCCCGCCCCGGGCTCTCCAGGCTTGGTTCACCGGCTCAGACTCTTCTCGGCTTAAATATCCGTCCTTGTAAGACGTTGCCACTGAGACCGCTGCTCCCATCCTGCCCCTGCACAAGCCCTTCCCCCATCCCAAGGCCCAGCCACTCTCTCACCTCCTTTTCCCTCTGCATCTCCAGCTCCAGCGCTTCACCTGCCCCTGTGTCTCACTCGGGAGCTGCCCCGCGTCCCACGGCCCCGCGACGCTGTGTTTCACCCTGATTCCTCCCCAAGGGCTGTGCTCATAGGTGCTATGGGTCTCCTCAATGGAGGAGAACACGTTCTGACAATTGTATGTGCATTTCCAGCACGAGGTCTTAACGTTGCTATTAAAAAAACGTGTGGGACAGAGCGTAGTTCGCTTCACGTGAGGAGTAAACTACCAAATGGTGGATTTCAGAGATCACAGCTGAGCCCGATTACAGGTGCTTCCGTGCTTTCTCCTCTTCTCCGTCAGGCGACCCTGTGCTCACGTTCAATCACTTTGGACAAAAGGCTTCCACGCGGGCCGGCATCCATCTCAGAGACCAGATCACCGATTTTCCTTTCCCACTTCCCACCTCCACTCCCGGGGCCTCTCCACGGTTGCTGTGGCATGACTCTCTTTTATTGCTTTAAGTACACAAAACTAACAGACTTCAGAACGTGGAAGAAACTGCTTCAGCTAGCAGTTCTCGAAGCGTGTCTTCCAGACCACCAGTCTCCACATCACCTGGGAACTTAATAGAAATGCTACTTCTGTTCCCCACTGTCCCCCAAGACCCAGTGAATCGGACACTGGGGGGAAGGGAGGGAAGAAAGGGAGGGTCAGCCCAGGCTGAAGGCTACGTGAAGGAGCAGGCGCTCTGGATGGACAGGAAGTGCATCTGGGGAAGAGACCCCTTCTGCAAAGGGGATTCTGAATTAAAAATAAAATAAAACAGAACGCTTCCAGATAAAGCAAACTACAATTCAAACCAGAAAAAGAGATGAAAGAAGCAAGAGAATGAAAGAGTTCTAGATATGCTAAGTGTTTTCAGATGAAAGGGGTGTAACTTGGCGTTCAGCCTGGCGTTCACCGGGCTTATTTCCTGGTCTCTGTGGCCAGTTCTTTCATCGCCTTGCCTTTCAGGCCTCTGCCTGGAGCGTCTCTGCACATACACGGAGAGGAAGGGCAGTGGAGGTATGGCTGAAGACTTCTCACTCTGTGAGGACCCCACGAATCGAATCACGAGGGAGGGTTACGGCAGCGGCAGAAGGAAAGGGCAGTGAGGAGGATGGAGGAAGTGAGGGGAGAAAGGAAGAGCCAGGCTTAGAAAGCAGGAGCTGAGCACAGGCGGTACCTTGAGTTACGCCCAATGGGGCAGGGACCACTGGCCGTGAGGGTTAAAGTGCAACTGCGGATCTGCACACTGAAATTCTAAGCAGATTGGAGATGTGTTTGCACTAATACTGCCCATGGCTCTGAAGCATGCTGGTGCCTGGCCTTCCCACCCCAGCTGCATGGAGGGCTCCCCGGGACCTCAGTGGGGGAGGATGGAGCAGTACCGGGGCTCAGACACATACCTCACAGATCTTTTCCAAGGAGGGGACAAAGAAGTCATCACACACTATCGCCAGCGCATAGAACATGTACATGGCCTGGAAGAGAGGAGGGAAGGGGTTAAAGTCAGAGTCATGACACCATGTACAAAGTCGTTGCAATGCCTGCCACCTCCCACCCTCCCACCTTGTCCACCTCCTAGGTCCCCAAACACACCACGGATGCCTGCCCCAGGGCCTTTACACGTGCTGTTCCCTCTGCCCAGAACACGTTCCCCCCACATCAACTTGGCTCCGTCCTCCATGTCCTTCAGGTCCCTGGGTTAATGTCAATCAAAGCAAGGGGCCTTGGACTCCCCTCCCTTCCCTTTCTCTTCACCCCCCCTTATTCTGCTTTGTTTTTCTTGACCTATTTTATGTTCGATTAATTTGTTTGTTGTCTCTTTCCCCCTCTAAAAGTCCATGAGGGTATGAACTTCATCTCATTGATCCCCAGCGCTCAGCACAGGGCCTGGTGCATAGTAGGTGCTCAATAAATTTATGTGCAATGAAGGAACAAATAGATGAATACTTCCTACTGAGTTTGTTCACGCTCCTGTTCCCTGCAGGACAGCCCCTGCAGTCTTGCTTCCATACCCTTGGTCAACCACAACCAAGGCATTGCTTGGAATTCTACCTTTGGGCCACAAATCCCTTCTCTACCTTAACCAACTCTATGTCTCCTCTCTAATTAATGAGATCTTATTCGCAGTCCATTGTTGGTTGACAACTCAGCATCCATCCTCCACTCCTTCCTAATAGGACCCCAGTTTTGCTCCCATGTGGAAGGTGGCTCCACCCTTTCCTCCAGGAGTAGATCACCCTGATGAGCCAATCAGGGTGCAGTATTCCGCAGGGATGGCTATTGGTTCAGGGGTGGGCACGTGACCTTGGCTGGCCCAATCAGATGGCAGGAAAGGCTTTACAGTCCTTGCCACAGAGAGTGGGTCCTCACCCTCCAGCTGTGGACCAGGAAGCTGGGAGTCCTGACTGCCATTGGCCAACAAATTGAGACAACTCTGACTTGAGATGAAGTTGACCCTGAGTCAATGTAATGACGTCACTGAGCCATTGATCACATGATCCCTGAGCCACCCCCTGCCTCTGGACTTCATAGCATAACATACTGGCAAACAGGCCCATTTGATTTGGAGTTTCCCTGTTACTTGCAGCCCCAAACTTCTAATGGGCACGGCTGCTCATCCTTCAAGTTCCAGCATCCTCAGGAGTCACTTCTCTCTCGTATTTTGACCTCCCAGCATCTTTTCCTTTGGCTAACTGCTCTGCAGGAAGGGCCTCTATCACATACCCGACCCGCCTCACCACAGGGTATGGGCACAGGGCCCAGGCTGGGCACCGGAACACGCCATTCTCCATCAGGCAGTGGTGGGTGGGCAAGAGGTCTGCAAGGGGCCGGGCAGGGGTCAACAGAGAAGCTGGGAAAGGGGGCCTCTCCCCTTGGAGATAAAAGCACCACCTGAGTCTGCAGCTGCCCTAGAGAGCCTGCCCGAGAGCGAGCTCACCCAGCAAGGAGCCGAACCAAGTGGGAGGACAGGTGGATACACACGTGTGTACACACACACACACACGTGCCCAGTGACACCATGTGGACTCTGGGCCCAGCTCAGCCTGAAACCAACGTGGACTCTCCAATTTCATGAGCTGATAATGTGCCTTTGATACTTAAGCTGATTTGCATTTCTGTCACTTGCAGCTGTCCTTCTAGAAGCCTTCTGGAGCAACTCAAGCATGAGACGATCTCTCTGGCCTCTGACTCTTGGCTGTTGCACTCATTTAGACACTCCTCCCCCTTTATGAACTGGTTCTCTTTTTCACATCTATGTGTTTGGTCTTTTAAACCAGATTGTAAGATTCTAAAGTGCATCTTAACACTTGATTCTGTGGAAGTATCAGACAAGGGGACAGGAACATATGCAACAGGGATATTCCTTCCAAAATGCTGATTATAATAAATTACCAAAGCCTAACAAAATATACCATAGGGGGTGGGTTATAGAAGTAATGATTCATCATTCAAGGAAATACTGTTAACAGGGATTATGTAAATTCATATTTAGTGACAAGGAAAGGCATTTACAATCCCTTGTTAAATAAAAAATGCTATAAAACATTGTGTACAACCTCTTTTTTGTTAAATTATCTATGTATATGAGTGCATACAGATACACACACTTATATATTGATATTTGCATATAAGAGTTTGTAAGACCATAAATCAAAATAGTTTTTCCCTTGGTTGTTGTAACTCTATCTGCACTTTATAATTCCTATCCATATTTTCTGCTTTGTCCACCTTGAATTTGTGTTTCTTATGTGATTTTTGTAGGTGGTGGGAGATTTGAGAGGTCAGGACTCTTTCTTACACTTTTCGGATCTCTGGTGAGCCTGGGAAGCCAGCTATGCCGAGAAGCCTTAAAAAGAACTTTCTACTGATTGGTCTATTCATAAGCTGTACAAAGTTTTTGCCTGTGGGGTGTTTTTTCGGGAGGTGGAGTGGAAATGTCAATTAAAAAAAATTAGTGCTGTATTTTATAGCTTTGTGGGTGAGTCAGAATATACATTCCCAAGTTGCAATGGACTCAAACCCTCTTTTGCCGTATGATTTGGCCGATCCCATATTATGCAGGCTCTATCATTATCTTTGAAGGGACAGCCAAATGCAGTAATTGGAATACAGAGTTACACACATCTGTGGATTAACCAAGAATTAGATAAGCTGTCCGTAGCTGACATACTCAACAGGCTAAAACCCCCAATGCCGCTTACAAGTCCATAAACTCTCTCCCCAAGACCATGTTCCAATATTATGTATTGATCCTGTTTCGAGGCAAGAAGCTCCATCTAACGCATGTCAGCGTCAACACCTGGATTAGGACCAGAAATGAATAGATCTGCCAGGCTCTCTGTGCTTTCAAGGGTGATGACCGTTGAAAGCCAAGTTAGCTGTGCACTAACTGAAAGCTGTGCACAAGGCAGCGTGAGGTGGGGACGCCAACGCTCAGATACCCTGGGACAAAGCTCATCTGACACCCAGGGGCCTGCCAGGCCATGGGGCTCCTTTCCAGCTGCAGAGCACCTCCTGGTATCTGAGGGCGGCATGCCACTTTGCTTACAAGAAACTCTCTTCTAACCATGTTACCCACTGGAAATCGGGTTCCCACCAGAAGAACAAACGAAACAGAACAAGATACTGATGGGGGTGCCATGTGTGTGTCGGGGGCGGAGGGATGTGGGAACTCTGTATCCGCTGTTCAGTTATGCTGGGAACCAAAAACTGCTCTTGAAAAGGTCTACTACTAATAAAAACACAAAAGCAAAACAGCATCAGGGAACAAAACAAATGGACAAAGTCAAACTTGAAGAGGCAGAAGGCCTACTGGAAGTGTGATATCGATGGTCCTGTCACTACCACTGGTCCACGTAGTTTAGAGAATGAAGCATTTGGGGATTAATTTGACCATTCCTATATTTCCAAAGGATATAATAATAGCATCATTGACAAGGATAATAATACCATCACTATTAATAATATTTGCCACTCTTCGTGGGGCCAGTAACTTAGGCCTGCTCCGGTCCTTCTCAAGGACTCTCTCACTCAGTTCTTCTAATTCCCATGGGAGGCAGGGCGTTACGGACCCGTCGCCCAGGCACCTCAGAGAGCATCGTAACTCATCCAAGGACCCTCTCCAGGCCTTCCCATGGGGCCCGGCTGCCGCCCACTGCAGAGGTCGTTTCTGATTTGCTACCCCATTTCCACTTTCTATTTTCAGTTGGAGAAGCTGTCTTCTCCAACCACACAGAGGGAGGGACGGTTTCAGAATCCTAGCCATCCACTTTTGCGGGCTGCTGTTTCGGAGCCACTGCTGTCCTTATTTATTTATTTATTTTTAACATCTTTATTGGAGTATAATTGCTTTACAACTGTGTGTTAGTTTTTGCTTTATAACAAAGTGAATCAGCTATACGTATACATATACCCCCATATCTCCTCCCTCTTGCATCTCCCTCCCACCCTCCCTATCCCACTCCTCTAGGTGGTCACAAAGCACTGAGCTGATCTCCCTGTGCTATGCGGCTGCTTCCCACTAGCTATCTATTTTACATTTGGTAGTGTATATATGTCCATGCCACTCTCTCACTTCATCCCAGCTTACCCTTCCCCCTCCCCATGTCCTCAAGTCCATTCTCTACATCCATAAATATACCATTTACATACAAGTATAAATGCGATCAGCATGAATATGGGTAAACCCTCGCTACCTCTGTATTTTGAGTGAATCCCTGTTTTCCTTTATAAATGAATGGACCACAACCAGTGTTGCAATAAAAGTCTTTAAACATATATCCTTTTGCATTTCTAGGATAAACTTCCAGATGGGGAGTTGTTAGATGATGTTCTTTAATGTTATCATTTTTACAAGGTGCGCTACAAAACACAAGACAGATTGGAAGTCTCAAAAATGGCTGAGCTGACCCAGTACCCTGGGGCCGCCCACATGGAAACTGGTCCACGTGGAAACTGCAGCCCGGCTACAGCAACCAGGGCAGGCCAATGCGGGCCATGTTCTAAAGATGAGTGACAGTGTCTGGAGAGGAGAGGGGCACCTGTGTGAGCTTCAGCTCAAGTCTCAGACCACAGGGGCTTCTCTTCCCCAGGAACCTAACAGGGCATCTGTACTTTGACATCGACCATGTGCTGACACGACCACGGGCCCTGTTTCAGGTTTATGTATCTGCCTCCCTTCTCTTGAAGGGCAGCATCTGTGTCCTTCACACCTTCCTCTCTACCCCGTTCCAAGCTTGCACAGAATGAGGGCCCCACTCACCTGGAGTGAATGGGTTCCAAGACGGGGGGTGCTCACAGAGTAGCTGGTGTCACCTTCGGAAGCTGTCAAGGGAAGTGGCCGAATAGCATGACTGGCTGTCAGTCATCCACACTCTCCCTGCTGAGGCTGTCAGAGGTCAGCTGGCGAGCAGCTCGGCCTCAGACACGGGCGAGCCCCGCTGAGCCTGGCCAAGCTCAACCCAGTTCTGCTGAACCCCAGACACCCAGGAGCTAAATAAATGTTTATTGTTGTATGTCACTGAGGTTTTGAGGCCATTTGTTACACAGCATTATTGTGGCAACAGGTAACAGCTACAACCAAGGTGATAAAAAGAGCCAGAGTGAAAACAATAATAACGAGAAGTAACTTCCAAGAAATCAAACGTTCTTGTTGCTTTGAATGACAATATATTCAGCTTTTCTAGCCTCCCTGGTACTAGCCATGCTCATGTAACACAATTTTGGGCAATGAGAATAAGGGACAGATTCAACTAAAGTCACCCTTTCTTCCTGCCTTGAACTCGGATGTGATGTCTGGAATGCCAGCAGCCATTATGTGACCATGAGACAATAAGCATGACAATACACACCAACACGTTAAGGGGAACAGAGCCCTGAGAACGCCATTCACCAGCCGATCTAATGCCAGAAACCACTTCCCTCCGTACTTCTTACTCTGTGAGAAAATGAATCCCCTATTTGCCTCAGTCACCATTAGTTGGGGTTTCTGTACTTGCAGCCATGTGCCTCCCTAACCGATATAGGGCAGAGAAGATTCATTCCGCTGGGCACGGGAGAAGGAGGTCAGAGAAGGCTTCACAGAGAAAGTGGTTACTGAGCTGGGATCTTGAAAGATAAATTCTATCTCATCAGGCAATTTTAAAGGTTGATTGGGACTAATAAAACTAGAGAACTTTGGTGACGATGGTTAAACCGAAAAATACCTAAGGTAACAGGAAATCGTCATGGCCTGTGGCTTAATGGAGGTGAACAGGCTCTAGCTGAAATGTCGATACACATAAGGACTTCCATACTGTGAGGGCAAATGTATCCCAACAGCATGACATTAACCCCGCCGTTCCATGTGGCATCTACGGTCAGGGCTTTTCACAGACAACTTCCTTGTGCCACATCACCTGCACTCGTGTCGCCCTGTCTTTAACTTCAGTGAAGGTGGTACTGGAGAAGCAATCTCCAGGGGAGATATACAGAACTCTGGCCTTGGTGGAGATCGTTCTCAATCTCCCGGGGAATACGGTTAGAATAATAACCAAAAAAATCGACCTACTTTCCTTCTCTGCCTCTTTCATAGCTTCAAGTGATCATATATGATTACACTTGGTAAAAAAGTTATTTCTTTAAAAACCGTTCTCCCCCCTGACAAGCTTGGTGTCCAGTGGCCCCATAACGTGATGGCAGGACTGACTCATAGGCCCATTCTCTGTCTCTGCTACCACCACGGCCATTGCTCTGAAAGTGCTCACTTCCCTGGTGACTAGAGAGAGAAATCCAGCCTCAAGCCAGACTTGGGTTCTGACCAGGAGGATCTGGGGGTGAGGGCTGCAGGGAAGAGGAAGGTAGCAGATGGCTAGGGGTGACCCTTGGACCGGCCATATTATTCAGGTGCTATTAATTTAGAGAGCTCTACTGCCTTTCAGTGGTCAGAATCTGCCTCAATTTCCTTGAAGACTTGACCGATGGGAGTTGGTGCATGAGTCCCAGCTCCCTTGCCCCCTGGGTGGGGTCCCTCCACACTGTCTGCCTGGGTTCCCACAGGTGAATTAAGCTTAAGGGGCCCATAGTGTTGTAAAAGCTCCATCACTCACCTCTTATTAGCAATTGTCCCTTCTCTGTCTTACTTCCTGCATTCCAAGTGACCCCTGAATTCTTTCTTTTTTTTTTTTAATATTTATTTGGCTGCACCAGGTGTTAGTTGCAGCATGTGGGATCTAGTTCCCTGACCAGAGATTGAACCTGGGTACCCTGCATTGGGAGCACGGAGTCTTAGCCACTGGACCACCAGGGAAGTCCCTGACCACTGAATTCTAATGCTTGTCTCAGGGTCTGCTTCTAGGGCAGCCCAAATTAAAACAAGAGGGAAGTGGGTTAAGGAAGACTGTGGAAGCAACGAAACGCAGTATGAAATCAAGCTGGACCACTCTCAGACACAACTGTCTTCCCAAAATCTAGTGGGGACAGTAGTGTATGTGCCTGGCCGTGAGCTTTTCTGGTTGTAATATAAGTGCCCGACATTAGGCTTTGATCCCCTAATGGATGCCCCCATGCGGCATCCATTCCAAAGGCATCCACCTCAGTAAACACATCGTCAGCTACACAGCTAGATGAGGAGACAGGTGACCCCACCCTGGAAGTTCCCTTTTCAGAAATCCTGGGTGACTCAGACAAGCGACCACTTGAGTGACCTTGATTTTCCCTACCTGCACCATAATTCCTGCTCTTATGTTTTAAATTCGCCAATAAACAGCGACCCAGAGCAACCCTAGACACCCCATCCTTGACCTCAATAAAGGCAGAACCTCAAGACTGTTCTCTCTCTCTCCCCACACCCCCTCCCCATGACCTCACTGTGTGGCCCCGGACACGCCGTGTACCCACCAGGATCTGTGAGTAATAAACCTTGTCTTTTCAAATTTCCCTGCGGATTGTTGCCGAGGTGTCCTGCAATTGTGATAGAGCCAGTGTTGAGGCTGGACTGGGGAAACGTCCACTGGAGCCGGCACTAGCAGTCCGGTCCAGGTGAGTGTATTCCCAGCCAGGGCATTGCTCTCAAAGCTGAGACCGACAGAACATGGGAACGCTCCCCTTAGTTCCACCCCTAGTCCTTCTGTAGTTGGCACCCGAAGGTCTTTGGAACCATTTCCACCTGAAGAGGATTCTCTCGCAGGGACTCAAATGCTAAAGGAAGTGAGTATATGTTAATATACCTGCTCATTGGCATAAACCCTGTAACTATGTTACTTGAAGCCTCTCACGATGCCCAGATGAAGCCCATGGCTGACGGTGTTCTCGGAGGTCAGCGCAACTGGGGTCACTGTCTCTCTCTCCTCTCTCTTCCTCCCGCCCCAGATCCCTCTTGCACAGGGTCCACTCTGAGAGTGCTTCCAGAGTCCCTGAGGACCTCATTTATTTCACTTGGTTGTCAGTTTCTCAAGGGAGTGGGGGTGATAACTGCCATTTCTCCTCAATATCCACTAAAGGCAGGGTCTGGGGACAGGTTTCTGCAGCTGGGCTGATGTCCACGTGAGCCTTACAGGGGCTCCCTGGGGGCCGGGCACACACATGCTCCAATGACCCTCACAACAATGGCTGCAGGACGGGGCACTGGGTTAATCCCGCCTCCTCGCAGAGGGGACCAAGTTCATTAACTTGGCTCAGGTCACACAGCTACTAGGTGGCAGAGGCAAGATGTGAACCCAGCGACCCACCTCTCTACTACATGCTTCTCTCTCTCTCTGTCTATATACATATAGATAGATATAGATACAGATACAAAGATATAGATATGTATAGATATATATTATAAAGAGGTACCTATATCTCTCAATATTTTTTGATTTTTAAAAATTTCATTTTAATTTTTTTATTGTGGTAAGCATGCACAACACAATCTTTACCATTTTAACCATTTTTAAGTGTAGAGATCAATGGTATTAATTGCATGCACATTGCTGTCCCACCATCACCACCACCCTCTTCAGATCTTTTTCATCATCCCGAACTGAAACTGTCTCCATTAAACACTAACTCCCCATTCCCCCTCAACCCAGCCCCTGGCAACCACCTTTCTACTTTCGTAGGAAGTATCCCTAGTGTTTCCATGAATGTGAATACTCTAGGGACCTCATATAAGGGGAGTCTTATTTGTCCCTTTGTGACTAGCTTATCTCACTCAGTATAATGTCTTCAAGAGTCATACATGTTATAGCAGGTGTCAGAATGTCCTACCTTTACAAGGCTGAGTAATATCCCCTTGTACGGATACACACGTTCTGTTTATCTATTCATCTGTCACTCGACATTTGGGTGGCTTCCGCATTTGTGGCTGTTGTGAATAATGATGCTAAGAACATGGTGTGCAAATATCTGTTTGAGTCCCTGCTTGCAATGCTTTGGGGGTAGATACCCAGAAGTGGAATTGCTGGATCACGTGGTGATTCTATGTTCTAGTTTTTGAGGAACTGCCATACTATTTTCCATGGCGGCTGCACCATTTTACATCCCCACCAACTGTGTACAGGGTTCCAATTTCTCCATGTCTTCACCAACACTTGTTATTTTCTGTTTTTTGGGGTTTTTTTTTTTTCATAGTAGCCATCCTACTGGGTGTGAGGTGGTATTATCAAGACACGGTTTGGGGTTTGGTTAATAAGTTCATTTTTGAAAAAGTAAATAAAATCCCCCCGAAGCCCTGCTGTCAGGACAGGAGACAAGTATGACAGCGCAAGAGCAATGCTTCCCGGGTCCCCCGGCAACCCTCCCCGCAAGCATGTGCACACATTTCAAGAAGTCCATTCATTCTTTCCAAAGGAAGAGTCTCCTTTGCAGAATCAGGAATGAAAACTCCCTTTCATCTATGTGGGCTTCCTTCCTTTTCAGAGTATTGCCTAGCAGAAGTCTTCACTGGGCTTACACGGAACAGGCACAGATCAGGGCAGACGGAAAGGAGGACAGTCAAGGCAGGGCTGAGGGCAGGGAGTTGGTGGCGGGTTTGGGAGTCCTTGCCAGAGGCTACTGCCCAGCGCCACGGCCTCAGCTGCCCACAGGGGCCCGCAGGGTGTGGAGATGAGACACATGGATGGGGCAGGGTCTGTGGCTCACTGGACGGTGGACGCCCATCTCAGGTGGGCAGGCTGGGCTCTGCCCTGACCAACGTTGCATGAGAATATGCGCTTAGTACGGCCAGAGCTTCTGATCTGCCAAGAGAGAAGCTGCACATCTGGACTCAGGTAACATCTCTTGATGTCGAGTAATGAGTACAGATGCTCTGCTGCCCCGAGTCTCCCTTTGCTGATTCTGCTCCAGGCACACAGGTCTCCTGGCTGTTCCCTGAATGAGCTCGGCTGGCTCTGCCTCCGGACCCTTGCACTGGCTGTTCTCTCTGCCTGCCCCACTCTCTCCGCAGCTGTCCACGTGGCTCCGTCCCTGGTTTCCTTCAGCCTTTGTTCAAACCTCACCCTTGTGGAGCCCACTGACCCTCCAATGTGCCTCTCCTGCACCCCCCACGCCCCCACTCCTGCTTCTGACCCTGCTCCACCTCCTCTATTTTTCCATTACCCAGATTATCTTCTAGCACACCAGATAATTCTTATTATGATGCTTATTTTATTGTATGTCTCCTTCCTTAGAATGTGAGCTCCACAAGGACAGGGGTCTTTGTCTGTCTTGTCCTCTGATGTATCCCTAGTGCCCAGAACAGGGCTAGCACATAGTATGTGCTCAATAAATACTTCCTGAATGAATGGTTGAATTCAACAATTGTAAAGCACTCAGCCAACCACACGAAACCTGTCAACTGTCAGCACTGTGACCTCAGGTCGGGTCCAACTGCCCAATTCTTTGATCAGGAAAATGGAACACCAACGTGTCTGCTAAATATGTAAGCACAGCATTTTTAAAATAAATTTATTTTATTATTATTATTATTTTTTGGCTGCGTTTGGTCTTTGTTGCTGTGCACGGGCTTTCTCTATTTGCAGCGAGTGGGGGGTACTCTTCGTTGCAGTGCGCGGGCTTTTCATTGCGATGGCTTCTCTTGTTGTGGAGCACAGGCTCTAGGCACGTGGGCTTCAGTGGTTCTGGCGCGTAGGCTCAGTAGCTGTGGCGCACGGGCTTAGCTGCTCCGCGGCATGTGGGATCTTCCGGGACCAGGCATCAAACCCGTGTCCCCTGCATTAGCAAGCGAATTCTTAACCACTGAGCCACCAGGGAAGTCCCTAAGCACAGTATTTGGCATTAAAGCTAAACACAGAGCACTTCACTGGATTCTCTGCGAGCTTAAAGGAAGGGTACGGAACCTAGGTTTCAGAGAGTGAGGGAAAGGGTGTGGTAAGACTATCTGGAGGAGCTGACGCTTATATCACGTCTGAGAAGATGAACATGAGTTAGACAAGCAAAGAAACCAGGACAGAACTGACTAGGCAAGGGAACAGGATGAATAAAACATGGTGTCATGAAATAACACGGTTTGTGCTGAAAACTACAGATTATTTACTATGGCTGGAGTGCAGACTGTGACTGAGGAAGCAGAGACAGATGAGGCTGCAGGAATAGGCTAAAGGTCAGTCTGGAGAGGCTCCTGTACTCTAGGCTGAGGTACCTGGATGCACAGGTGCAGAGACTATCTGTGATGATCAGGAATCACTGTTGACTCTACCGGAAAAACCTTATGATGATGGTGATGCTGAAAGTGCTTTTGATGGCGTGGTGGTGGTTGTTATGGTGATGATGTTGATGGGATGACGATGGGGACAACGACGAAGACGGTGATGGTGATGATAGTGACCGTGACGTAATGATGAGGAGGACAAAGATAATGCTGCTGCTGCTGCTGACAGCTAACGGTTTTTGAATATTGACCATTGAGCACACCGACCATATGACTAAGCACAGAACTGCTTTAAAACTTAATCCTCTCAACTGGCCCATGAGGTAGGTACTGCTGTTATCCCCACTTTTCAGACAGGAAATTGAGGCAGAGAGAATATATGCCCAGCACCAATACAAAACAGAAAGTGGACTTCAACCCCGTTTGTATGACTCCAACCCAAGCCAGTCATGGTTTGAACCCAAATTGCTTTCAGCAGCAAGAGAAGAGATGTGGTCTGAGTGCTCACGATGCTCACCGGATTGAAGATTTCTCAAGACCTCTCATGCTTCCTTGAGTGATTTCTTCCCTTTCTGCCTCTCCGACTTCTCCATGAAACTCCCCCCTCTCCCCTCGCCACTAAACCCTTGTGACATACTCTGTGAGTTCTGAAAACCCCATGTGACATGGGCTAACAGTAGGTTTGTTTGCCAGCACTGGCCTCTTCTTCAGGCTCGTTGAGAAAATGATAATGACCTCTACCTTGAGGATATATTGTAAAAAATAGAGAATTTAACTTTTCTGGAGGACTTTGAAATTCCAACATTTACTCAATTATCTGCAAGATGCTGGAACTCTTCACTTCAAGGTTGGTGAGAAACTGCTTCTTGCCTTAAAGATTTTATTAGTAACCCAAGCCGAGCCTTTCCGAGGCAAACCACAATACAGCAGGAATTTCCATGCCAGAGTCAGAGCTAAGCTTATCGTGCAATGCGGAGCCTTTGAAAGATACCAGGCTGGTTAAAGTTATCAAGATATTTGCATTCTTGCCCTTCTGTCATTTTTTTGTTATTCTCTGTCCAAACACAGTCCTGGGAACTGGTGGGCACCACAGCTGCCAGATAACATCAAACAGTGGATGGCAGGCGAATCCTGGGCAGGCAACCAGGACTTCCAAAAACAGAGTTGGCCCGAGACACGGGTGCTTCAGGCGGGCTTATCATATGGCGCCTCTTCAAACCCATGCTCTTTAAATATTTACTCAACATTTATTTAGTGGAGAGGGGAGGAGAAACTCATCTTCCATTAATAAAAAAATGTGTATAGAAATCAAGCCTCTTACTAATGCATTTCCACTGGTTCAGGCATAGTCAATATTCTGAAAAGTATTCTGCAAAGTCTTCCCCCATTTTTCCGTAATTGCTCTCCTCTTTCAAGTTTCTTTTGCAAAAGGATTACTCTTAAGTAGGCAACTTCTTGTTGGTAAATTCAAAGTTTTAATATCCAATATTTAGGTAGTAAAACACATTACGCATTGTTCAACTTTAAAATTTCAGCTGGTGATACTATTTACAACAGCCAAGACATGGAAACAACCTAAATGCCCATTGACGGATGAATGGATAAAGATATGGTACCTATATACAATGGAATACTACTCAGACGTAAAAGAGAACGAAATAATGCCATTTGCAGCAAACATGGTTGGACCTAGAGATGATCATACTAAGAGAAGGTAAGTCAGACAGAGGAAGACAAATACCATATGATACCATTTATATGTGAAATCTAAAATATGATACAAATGAACTTATCTATGAAACAGAAACGATTCACAGATGTAGAGAAAAGACTTGTGGTTGCCAAGGAAGAACTGTGGTGGCGCAGGGATGGATTGGGAGTTCTGGATTAGCAGATAAAAAGTATTATGTACAGGATGGATAAACAACAAGGTCCTACTACATAGCACAGGGAACTATATTCAATATCCTGGGATAAACCATAATAGAAAAGAATATTAAAAAAAGAATATATCAATATATATGTATAACTGAATCACTCTGCCGTACAGCAAATTAACACAACATTGTAAGTCAACTATACTTCACTAAAATTAAAAAAATAATAAAATTTCAGTCGGTGGGATGATGTGAGTGCTTGCAAAGTACCTGTGATAGAAATAGGCTGGCAGTAGCAAAAAGCAGGAAAATCTGTTTTATTTCTATTATAGGTGGCTGTTTGCTTCAGGTAGAGGGAATCAGCTCATCTGTCTTCAGTTGCGTTGTGCGGGAACCTGAGTTACGCGGCGCCCTCTTGTTTTAGTGCTCTTGGTAGGTCAGTGACTTGAGAAGGTGTTCAGGTGGCCACCCCACAATCTAGCTTTGGGCACCCAGCTGAAAGCCATGGTGATGTGCCAGGTTGGAACCACTTCCTTAACTGCGTGTCTTTACTGTGTCCTCTTATCAGAACTGACCCAGGATCATGTGCTCCGGGAGTGGAAGGAGATTTCCCATTAGTGGTGGAGGGTGACCCTGGGTCGTCCCGCTTGTGATTGGTATAAAGCGCCAACTGGCTGGATGGCTGTGGGTAGGGGTCCAGTCTGGGGCTGTGTGTCTAAGTGGGGCTTAAACTCTGGCCTTCGTTTTATCGCTTAAGATCTAGTGCAGTTAACGAAGCCGGACCAAAGCTTCATATGACAGTACTTCAGTTTCACACTTCAATGACAATCCACTAAAATCACTCCCAGGTGATTACTATGGACTTTTATCTAGGAGGTTCAAAAACTCTCTTGCTAGACAATTAGCTTAGCTGGGCACAGAGGGTCCTTCCCCTGGGCTGACGTGCAGGGTATTCCAAGGAATCCTTTGTACCTGGACAACAGCACGAATGACTGCTGGTCCTGGGTGTCCTTCTTGTGTTCTATTCATGTGGTGTGCCCCTAGAAAGCATCAGGGCTTGGGCTTCCCTGGTGGCGCAGTGGTTGAGAGTCCGCCTGCCAATGCAGGGGACGCGGGTTCGTGCCCCGGTCCGGGAAGATCCCACATGCCGCAGAGCGGCTGGGCCCGTGAGCCATGGCCACTGAGCCTGCGTGTCCGGAGCCTGTGCTCCGCAATGGGAGAGGCCACAGCAGTGAGGGGCCCGCGTACCGCAAAAAAAAAAAAAAAAAAAAAAAGAAAAAAGAAAGCATCAGGTGTCAAAACAGAGATGCTCTCAGAATGTTCTGCTAAAAATCCTCCCCATTGCTGGAGGAACAATACCACCGATAATGAGAAGGGGCCTGACTTTTGCTGCAGTTTGTAGATGCTGACGCGAACGTTAGGAGCTGGGGCTTCAAGGCAGAGAGGTAAAATTTAATCATGTTTTCACTCACCTCCCCCAGGGCTCAGAAAAAGCAAGATGCAGAGTTGCAACTAAAAACCCAAGGCATGGGGTAAAGCACGCTGAAGTACAAGAGAGAGAAATTCCCCTGGGGCTATAAAGGGACTGGAGAACAGTGGCAGCTTTGAGTTTTTGCATTCTCTCCTGGAACCTACAAAGCAGGAATGGAAGAAAGCTGCCGGCCGGTTGCTCCTGTGCTCCCTCCGTGTAAAGAAGTTGGTGGAGGCTGTGATGAACCGCGGTTATGAAGCAGGAATCAGATAGCCTGGTCCGTATCTCAGCTGTGTGACCCAAGGTGAGTGTTTCAATTTCATTAAGGTTTCAGTTTTCCTTGTCTTTAATGGGAAAGATAACAGTACCTACCTCATCTGGTGGTTTGGAAACTAGATAATGCATGCAAAATTCTTAGCATCGTAGCTGGAATGCTGCAAGCCTTCAATAAATGCTGGATAATATTACTGTTGCCAGGGTCATGATTATTTCAATTAACTTGTAAGAAAAGTGGAACCAACTGAACTGAAATGGACTCAGGCATCTTCCTCTCTTCAACTGCATCTGGGGGCCACTTAAATGGAAGCAGGCACTCAGGAAGGGTTTCCTTTTCCTTCCTCCTCTCATAAGAGCTGCTGCCTATCCACGGAAACGCAACCCAAGTTTCATATTCCAACAAACACGTGACTTAGGATTCCCCAGCGGTCAACGGGGATGGCCAACGCAATGGTAAAATCCAACCCACCCCTGGATCCGATGTTAATTACAACTGAAAAGCAGATGGTGTGGAAATCTAGGCCCATCTGTTCCCCGTCTGGGAAGTTTCCCTGGCAGAGAAGACAGAGCCACAAACAACTTCCTCTTGCCCCAAGAAAGACGGGACTTCTGCATTTAAGAAAATATCTTACTGTTTGTCATGATAAGATTGTCTCTGATCTACAGAGAAAACCACAGAAACGTTAGGTCAGACAGCCAACAAGGCCAGGTCAGTGGGACAGCCTCAGGAATGCAGACCACTTTCCCAAGCTCAAGATCTTACCACAAGTGAAGCATTTTGGACATAAGAAAATATTTGAATATGACTTGTGTTCTGGTTGGTAAAACACCCCCACGCCCACCCCAGATATAATTCCAGTTATTAAGTGGCCTGGATGAGGGAATTATTTGATTGGATTCTATTCCTCATACTTCCATTACCTGTCTTTTTAAGAACTGACAAAGAAGTAATTTTCCCTTGCCCTTTCTTTGAAGAAAACAAAATCTACTAATTGAAAGGAAGAAAAATAAACATCATGGCTCCTGTAGGGAATGCCAGTGTCCCTGGGTCTCGTCAGGTGGGGACTTTGAATCCACTGAAAGGAGCTGATAGAGAAAGCATTACCTAATGGACGCGGAAAGCACCTCTCCTCCATTGTATTTCATCAGCCAGTTTGCACCAAACAAGGTGCCTTTGACCGTGGACCTAGAGGGACACAGGGGGGTGTTTACTAGTGGTAATCCAGTGTGTAAAGAAGCGTGTGGTACGTGGAGCAGGTGCTGTTGATGCCCCTTGGAAAACTTAAGACACCCTGGCAGCTTCCTACCCAGGATGGCTTCCTACCTCACCTGGGGCCAGTGGCTCCGTGCGTTTCTGCCTGAGGCCACCTCCAGTGCTAGAGAGCTTTCCTCAGCCCATGGGCAGAGCTGCCTGAAGGTGCCCAGGATAACAACGGCACAACCATCAACAAGAGACAGGAGTCGGGGTCACCACCCCCACTCACAGCCTGCTCAGCCCCAACTGAACAATTCTGAGTCGGGTCTACACTGCTCCCCCAAGATCCACAGTGGGATTAAGCCCAGCTGCTCACCGTGTTAACCAGCTCTTCATATCCCCTTGGTTGGCTCCCCTCCTTTCCCTGTCTTGTCTCCCCCCTCCATTCCCTCGCTTCTGCTTCCAGGGCTTCACCTCAAATAAACTTCCTGCAGCCGGCGGTGTGCTGAAGCAGGCTCGTGCCAGCTCACAAGGGCCAGTTATTAAACTTTCAGCAGTGCTGTAAGTTCACTGGTGTATTGGTAGCTTAAAATTGGTCACGGTGTAGGTATTTACACCATGGAAATGAGCAAACGCTACAAACCACAGCTTTTTTTCCCCAGGAGAGCCAACTGTTAAATGTCTGCCAGTCCACCACAGTCTTCAGCCTGGTCCTTGCCTCCGGGTTTGCTTTGGAAGCGAGTAGCAGGTGCCCCACTGAACAAACCCGTGAGCATTTATGGAACAAAAGAATCAAATTTGCCATGATTATTACAAGCACTCCTTCACTGGCCAAATTAATGATTCTTCATGCACTCAACTATTGGAAGAGGATTGGCTTCTAAATTAAGAGTTAAGGAAGTAGGCAGAGAAACTGAAAGAAAAAAAAAAAAAAGCCAGAAGCTGCTGCCACTTGAAACTCATTCAAGACAAAAACGTAGAAGAAAACTTTGGGACCCTGGGTTACACAAAAATTTATTAGATAGAACACTCAACTTTTAAGGAAAACCAGGAAAGAAAAATATCGATAAAATGGACCACATCAAAATAAAATTTATAAAAAACAACAAAACTTTGCTCTTCAAAGACACTGTTAAGAAAATGAAAAGGAAGGCCACAGACTGGGAAAAAAGTTGCAAAATATATATTTATAAAGTACTTGTATCCAACGTATATAAAGAACACTTAGAACTCAAAAATAAGGAGACAAACAACACAATTAAAAACATGCAAAATATTCGAGCAGACACTTAAAGAACATAAATGAATGAGAAATAAGCTCATTAAAAGATGCTCAACAGGACTTCCCTGGTGGCGCAGTGGTTAAGAATCCGCCTGCCAATGCAGGGGACGTGAGTTTGAGCCCTGGTCCGGGAAGATCCCACATGCCGCAGAGCAACTAAGCCCGTGTGACACAACTACTGAGCCTGTGCTCTAGAGTCCGCGAGCTACAACTACTGATCCCCCGTGCCACAACTACTGAAGCCCATGCGCCTAAAGCCCGTGCTCCATGACAAGAGAAGCCACCGCAATGAGAAGCCCGCGCACTGCAACGAAGAGTAGCCCCTGCTTGCCGCAACTAGAGAAAGCCCGTGCACAGCAACAAAGACCCAATGCAGCCAAAAAATAAATAAAATAAATTTATAAAAAAAAATAACGACTCTTTAGTTTCATAAAGTTAAAAAAAAAGATGCTCAACGTTAATAGTCATTAGGGAAATGCAAGTAAATACCACAATGAGATACCTCTACACACTCACTAGAATGGTTGAAATTTAAAAGACCAGCAGTATCGAGTGTTGGTGGGAAGGCAGGAACTCTCATACATCGCTGGTGGGAATACAAAAAGGTACACGCATGTTGGAAAAATGTTAAAAGATGAACATACACTCACATACCACACCCAGGTATTTACCCAAGAGAAATGAGACCATCTGTAGACACTAAATAACTCTTGTACATGGATGTTCATAGCAGCTTTCTTCATAAGAGCCCTAATCTGGAAACAACCCAGATGTGGTTGGATAAAAATGGTGGTACATCTGTACAATGGGCTTCTACCTGGCAATAACATGGGATAAACTCCCTCTGTATGCAACCCATACACACGACTACAGGGATGGATCTCAAAAGCATTAAGTGATGAAGTTACATCACCAGTAATAAAACATACCAATGTCATCCCTACCCCCCCACCATGGGACATGCTGAAAAGAGCACCAGGTCACAGGGGTACTTCATCTGAACAGGTATAACCTCAACCAAATCATGAGAAAACAGAACACAAACTCAAACTGGCCTGGACTCTTCAAAATTAGGTCATGAAGAAAGACTAAGGATGTGTCATGGATTGAAAGCAACTAAAGAGACATACAACTAAATGCAATGTGGGGTCCTGGGTTGGACTAGAAAATGAAAACCTGGTAAAATTTGAATAAGTTCTGTAGTTAGCTAATAGTACCATACCAGTGTTAGTTTCCTGGTTTTGATTAACTGTATTCTGGTTATAGGAGAGGTTACCATTAGGGAAAGCTAGGTGAAACATACGTGGGAATTCTCTGTGCTATGTTTGCAGATTTTTCTGTAAGTCTAAAGTTATTTTTAAATAAAAAGTTTTAAAAATGGTGATTTTTAGTATGCAAATCATACCTCAATATAGGTGATCAAAAAAATAAGCAGTTCCACATTTCTCAAAATGTGACCTAGAGAGTCTGTTGTTTCTTTGAGGAAACTGAAATGAGGACATGGTAAGCACGGGAAGCTCCATCCTCATGTCTCCCCCGACCCATCTGCTACCTTATGTTATGCTTTAATCAAGCACGACCTGTTTTTCCCTGCTTTAGATACACATGTAAATACATATGTACATGCATACAGACATATACAGACACATGTATTCTGCTTATGCCTTCGTTCAAAAAGGGGGGATGTTACTGCTAAGAACTGTTAAACTTTTTCAACAATAGGATTATATTTTGAAACATTCAATTTAGGTCTAACTTTTTTGGGGAAGAAACCCATCTTTAAGAAAAATGGAAGTGGGCAGGTGGTTTGGGGGATGTCTGTTGAGTTTGAGGTGGTGATGCCAATACATGGACACAATGATGAGCTGGTAGATGTTTAGTAACCGACACTCTGGGTGCAGGGGGAGTCCTGATATGCAGCATTTGCCGATTTCCATGGTATAAGTATCACCCCCATGGCCAATGTTAGGCCACCTCCGTGATGGTGAAGTCGGGAAAAGATGTGCATGGGGGAATTCCCTGGTGGTCCAGTGGTTAGGACTCTGTGCTTCTACTGCAGGGGGCACAGGTTCGATCCCTGGTCAGAGAACTAAGATCCCACATGGCAAAAAATAAATAAATAAATAAAGAGACATGCATGGTTGACTCTTGTGAGCCAGGTGGAGCCATTGCCAGCACACCATGGGACAGATGTGGCTGGTGAAGGGGGCAGGACTCAGTATATTGGTGACTGGGAAAGAGGATCTCACGAGTGTTTGGAGGTGGAAGAGTCCTCTTTATCTGGCTGATAAAAGTCATAGAAAAGTCACGTTGTCACCATCCCAGGAGAGCAAAGAAGACGTAGGGAGAAAAGAACCACAGTTTGCCCTCACGAGTGTGTGAGCTGCAGAGTTAGGAATCATCCAGGGACCCGAGCCCCACGAGGATGCTGTGCCAAGGAAGAGCGTGCTGCCTGCAGACCCCAAAGGGCCGGGGCTCTGGACAAGCCCAGAGGCCTGCGCATCTCGTTGGCAGCACGTGGCAGAGGCCAAAAAACCAATCAGATGGTGGAGAAGGCCCTACATCTCAAGCCACTGGGAGTGAAGGGAAGACTTAAAAACTGGGTTTGGAGAAGTGTGGGGAATATTCACATGTAGTGTTTTCTAATTAGACTCCTTTTCTATAATTTTGGGTTTTGTGGTCAGTAAGGATGTAGCACAGGCCTGTCTGTGCCTTAAGAGAGAAAATGCAACACAGAGGAAGAATGGCATGAACCTAACCACTTGGGAGTCTTGGGGAAAAGCATCCCAACCAGGTGTCACAGACCTGCGGGAGAAGCGAGCTACATCTGAGTCGGCCGAGCTGCCAAGCTGAAACTGTCTTTCCTCCCTCCCTTCTTTCCTCCCTGCCTCCCTTTCTTCCTTCCTTTCAACACATTGGCTACTAAAGCAACATTTTTACACTCTAGCTAAAAGCACTGCCTCCTTCTCAATGTGACAAGATTAGTTAGGGTTTGCCAGAAGAAAGCCCACACTTATTAAGTGGCTTCACTCAGTGGTGAAATTATTCAGCTGACTTGGAATTCTCTGCCCATTTGGGTGATGGGGCAGGGAAGAGGACAATTTAATAAGACAAACTGATTGTTAACACCGAGCCCAATTTCCCCACGAGAACATACTGCTAGTGAGAAAGGAGGTGTATTTTGGAATTTTCTTTATGCTTAAGGCGCACAGTGAAGAATACGAGTGGTGGGCCATTTTCAATGCACGTGGTGTGTCTTTTTGTGCATCTTTCAGGTGGTTGGCATTTCCTCGGCTTGGGTTGATGAAACCATCGGTGTGGTGTATTTGCCACCCAGAGGAGAGGGGTCCCTGAAAGCTCAGGGCAATTCACAATGCCCTCCAGTCATTTACAGAATGACTTCAGGGGCCTTCTTTTTCCCATAAGAGAACTGGTTTGAGGAGGTCCTTTGATGCGCTGATAATCTCCATTTTATAAATAAGAAACTGATGTTCCTGGGGGGATGGACCAAGTCCTGGGCCACTGCATGAGAAGCAGGTCTTGTGAACTCTTTCCAGACCAGTGGTTTTCGGGACACCGCCTGGAGTAATTTGGTGATTATCTGCTGTCCTAAGTTAGCCAGACATCTATTTTCCTTTCCCCTCGTTGAGAATAATGAAAGAAGACATAGTGACCATTCATGAACTGTGAATCTGACAGGTCGGAATTGGATGATGGATTTCTCATCCATCAGTGTTCTTTGGCTTCAGTTTCCTTTAGTTAGGAAGTGTCCAATCACCACCGGGGCCTCCGAAAGAATTCACCTTTGCTGCCGCCGAGCCCCACCAGGATCGCGGGACATTCTCTGAGAGGTGATGTCTCTTATTTATTAGCAGCAAGTACATGGGTTCCTCTCCTCCTGTGAGTCTTTGAGCTGAACAATAAGCACAGGTTTTGCTGTCTTTTTCGGGGATGTTAACAGCTGTTTGGGGCGTTTATTAATGCCAGAGTTTGCCAAGGCTGTGTCGAACTCAAAGCAGTTTTCCAAAATTGTACAGAACTAGAAAACCACACTGCTTTACCTAACAGAAGCAAAAGTATCTGCTTAATCCAAGTACATGAGAGAGCAGCCTTTAGCAATACTGGGCAGGGCCCACCTGAGCTCTCCTGCTAACTATCAGGACCCTTTCTATGTTGCCATCTCCTTCCAAACAAGGTACACTGGCTTTGTCATCGCGGGCTGGCGGAAGTCCTTTCTCGCCTCCGTTTGGTTTCTCCAATGGACTTTCCTCTCTTCACTTGCCCAGTCCGCTGCAAAACCAGGACATGGAGAAAGTCGGGACACGTTCAGAGTTTGCTAACCTTTATCTCAGCTCCGCCTCGCTGCCTCTGGATGCTCTGATGTGTTACTCTGTGAGGATAGGAACTGCTATTTGAGGACCCCGTGCTGTATGCACGGTGTCCTGTGAGAGGCTCTGCATGGTTTCCTACTCAGGTGTAACAGCAACGCCATGAAACTGACATCATCAGCAAGCGCCGTGTTACAGGTGCAGAAACTGAGGCTCATCGAGATGAGGTAACTTGCCCAACGGCCCACAGCAGGAAGCTCACCCCAAGCCCAGCGCGACTGCTACTCCCATGACATTCTCTCCCCACCCTTCCTCTTCCCCTCTCCCTAAACTTTGCTGCAAGAGCATCTAGAGTAGGGCTAGCAAAGAGAAATATAACGTGAGCTACACATACAATTTACAAATTTCTACTTTTTTTTGTTTGTTTGTTTTGTTTTTTTGCGGTACGCGGGCCTCTCCCTGTTGTGGCCTCTCCCGTTGCGGAGCACAGGCTCCGGACGCGCAGGCTCAGTGGCCATGGCTCACGGGCCCAGCCGCTCCGCGGCATGTGGGATCCTCCCGGACCGGGGCACGAACCCGTGTCCCCTACATTGGCAGACGGACTCTCAACCACTGAGCCACCAGGGAAGCCCAAATTTCTACTTTTGAAGTCATATTTTTAGTTCAAAAAAAAGTAAAATACTATATTGCTTATATGTGGAATCTAAAAAAAATGGTACAAATGAACTTATTTACAAAACAGAAGTAGAGTCACAGATGTAGAAAGCAAACTTATGGTTACCAAGCGGGAAAGGAGGGGTGGGATAAATGAGACAGATTGACATAAACACACTACTATATAGAAAATAGATAACTAACAAGGACCTACTGTATTGCACAGGGAACTCTACTCAATACTCTGTAATGACCTGTATGGGAAAAGAATCTAAAGAAGAGTGGATACATGTATATGTATCACTGATTCACTTTGCTGTACGGCAGAAACTAACACAACATTGTAAGTCACCTATACTCCAATAAAAAGAAAACAAGTAAAAATAAGCAAGTGCAATTAATTTAATGTGTTTAAAAAGTGAATATATCCACATGATAATCACATAATTATATCACATGCAATTGATATCAACATATTAATGTGCTATCTTACATTCTCCTTTTCCACACTAAGGGTTTGCGATCTGGTGTGTTCCACACTCACCACACACCTCAGTTGGGACGCGCCACCCTTCAAGGGCTCCAGAGACACCCGTGGCTGGTGGCAGCCACGCTGGGTACGCACAAAGAATGTCCCGTTTTCCATCTTTGGGTTATTTCTTCTCAAATCGCATTGTTGCCGTTGGACCCATTCCTCTGCCTTTGTGATCAACACCTCGGATTCACTGTCTGCCTTTTCTGAATCATCTTCCTTGCTTTCCCACACTGCCGGCTGTTCTCAGGTGGTCCGCCCACCTGCATAAGTTCCCTACGACATCACCCAAAGGGGCACCGGCTTGTCTGGCTCTCTGAATGCGCCCTCTCTTTTATACCCCAACATTTTATATTTCCATGGTGTACGTTCCTGGAAACATCCCAAGGCAGACCTGCCCAGTCAACACACACCCTCTCTCTGCCCCACCCCCCTGGTCCTGGGTGTCGTCTTCACTTGCACAAGATCATTTAAGAGGCTTGGGGTGGCCATCCCACTGTCAGCTCAGGTATGGCATCACTGCACGTTAATGGTTTCATGCGCGGTCCTTTTACACACCTCGTCAGGCATTCTGTTATTAAATATTTACCGAGTGCCAATAATGTCAGAGACACATCCTGAGGGGCTGAGGAAGAGGTAAGGATTATTCCCATCTGGACTCCAGCCTGTTGAAGTTTACACAGCTGTGTTTCAGAGAGGCCATTCTAGCCTTTGATGAGTGAGAGCTCACAGCTTCTGAGCTGAGTGTATCCCTCTCACTGTGAAAGTCACCTCAGTTTCTTGCGATGCAGTCACCTTATAGTATCTGTAATCTGCATACCCTCTCCCCACAGCTTTTAAGCGTTCTGTCAATACCCACTACCACTGCCATCCATCACACACAAGTATACACACACAGGTACGCACAATTACGCACACACAGGTGGACAGGCTGCCCGTCTGCTGTAAATCGCATATGATGTGGCAGAACAACTCTCGAGATGTTAAAAGAAAAGGAAGGGAGAGGCAAGCCAGTCTGGGGTCTCTGCAAGCTCTGAGAACTGTACACTTTGGCTCTCGCCCACCACATGGACATGACAAAGTCCTACTGAGTATGCATTTATGGACTCTGGTAAGTATGTCCCCCTTCTTTCCTCTGATGATGCAAGATGACACAGGTGTAGGCTGTCACCCAATCTTGTCCCTTCTTGTTCACAGAAACTGACACCCAAGGTAGTCGGGAGGGAACCTCCCCAACAGCGAGAGTTATGAGCCCAGGAGAGTGGAGGCGGCCGAGCAAATCCAAACAGGGAATTTCAAGAGGAGGCAGAAGGAAGAAAACCAGATCTTTTGAGATGCTTAACCTCCAGGTCAGAAGTGAATGGAATCAGCTGAAATCAGATGCTGTTTCATAATGAAATTATATCAGGCCCCTTTGCTGGAGCCCAGAGATCCAGCTGGTCAACAGTGAAGGAATGAATCCTATTGGGGCACAAAATAATGGAAAGAAACGCCACTACTGGGGGAAAGTAGGGAGACCTGTTCTATTTTCCTAAACTTCTAAGGAGATGGCCGCGGGAGGAGCAGCTATGCTCTAAAGACCTCAACAATTTGGTGTTGGAATAATGTCCACATCAGTAGGATGTATTGGGTGGTCTTTCCCTCAGCTGGGAGGCAGCTGTGGAGACAGCAACACGACAGGGCTGAGTTTTACTTTGCAGACGCCAAAGCTGTCTGCAGAGATCTGGGGATGTGGGAGGAGAGCTGTTCCTATCTGCTTTTTCCTCTGCTAAAGGGAGAGGCTTAGCGGAATTTTTCTATTCCTGGCTAAAGCCTGAGCCCCAATTTTGTATCCTACGGGGAGAGGATTATTTCCAGAATGTACTAACAATGAGACATTCAAAGAAAGAAAGAAATTTTTCTCAAGATAAATCTCTAAGGCAATGGAAATCTTTTAGGTGAGAGGTAACTAAGTTGAAAATTGTTTCCAAGCCAATAAAAGAGCCAGCAGCAAGGAAGTGAGTAGCTTCTTACACAGTCAGCAAAATCATCTTTCTAGTTTTTGTTTTATGTTTTGGCTTTTGAGATTTTGATATATTTTGAGCCCCAAGAGCAGATCAGGCAGCTGAGGTCAGGCTGTTTGGTCCTCTAGGGAGTGAAGGGAAGGAGGAAAGAAGGTAATAACGTAGTGTCTCAAAAGCAATCCTAGGATTCGTTAGGAGGAAAGTTGAGAGTGTGCCCCACAGGGTGGGGGATCGGCAGGAGAATGGCCTTCCGTTGGAGTCCTTTAGTCCCCAGGAGCCAAAGGAACAGAGGGTTCCCAGGCTAAAGGCCGCCTGTCCCACCAACAAGGGCGGTGTGTCTCTAGAGGTCTCTAGAGGAGACCAGGAGGACGCAGAGTACAAAGAAAAGCAAGACTCATGGTGCGTTATAGCAACTGCACCAAGGAATTTGTTCTCCTACGCCCATCCCGAGGGCAGTGGAAAGTCATATGGATGTGTGATGGGGAAGAGGGAGTGATCATTAATTAAAAAATAATACCATTTCTGTCTTAAGTTTTGGAGATTTCATTATACTATAGATGTGGATGATCTCAACATCCTGACTCTCCATTTCTTGAATTCTTCCCGTCCAAGGGTCTTATCCTCCACCCTAGCTCAGATACCTGTGGAATCACACCATGGTAGACTTTGTCATTATTAATACCTCAAAGCCATCCCTTCCACCCTGATCACTTCCTCCACCTTCCCAGTGTATTCCTCTAACATCCCGACTCCAACAGTCCTTTCCCTAAATAGAGCCTCCATCTTGAAACCACGAGGACCAAAGAGAAGCTTTGCCAGCCAGAAAGATGGCACATCAATTACACTGCAAAGGCACGGCGCTAGCCCTTGAACTGACTCCTGGGAAATCCCTCCCTGGAGATAAATAGGTACCTATGAGTTTAAGCCACTCTTCATTGAGTTTTCTATCCCCTGTAACTGAACACAACTCCAGTGATGCAGGGCCCACCTGAGCCGTGGCTCCAGTTCTCCTGTCCCTTCCCCACTCTCATTTGCTCTCAGACCTCGCTGGCAACTTGGTTCAAATGTACCTACCACGCTCACCTTTACCCTCATTTGCTCTGAATTACTGCCTCTTTTTAAGTTTTTCAGTCCAGTTCCTTAAACTGCTCATGACTTTCAAGGCACTTCCTCTCTCAACCATACTTAGCGATTACCATTCTACACAGGTACAATGTACGGGTCTAGCAGACACAGGGAGAAGGCTCGGAGTGACATCTCCTTGTGCAAAGACCTAACTTCATTTTCACACCATGCTGCTAGGCTTCAAGTTCAAAATAAAAGGTAGAAATGAATTTCCACTTTTCTTGTCCACACGGACATGTGCACATGGGCACACACACACACAACACACCAAACCTCAAGCTTCTCGAATTGTGATTTTGTGGCTACACACGTGGCTCTCAGGCCTGGTCCATAAAGACCTTTCATATCGTGCTCCTCCACGTCTGACCCCTTCTGCTGGCTGCTGCCATGGTCAGGAAGATCTTGGAAGCCACACGTAGAAGATGGCAGAGGCCCCATGGGTCCATGCCTTTGGCTGACCTGGAAATGGGCTAACCCCACTCCTCAAAATGTTGTGTGAGGAGGAGGTGTTTTTTGTTCGGTTTGTGCCATGATGCATTTAGGGGTCTGTGGTAGGCAGAATTCTGACGACCCTGGTGATACACATACACTTTCTTGCAGTTATTCAAACACTAATATAGTTGCTGCTAAAGACAGAATTTGCCTGTATAATTAAGATCTCTAAGCAGGTGACTTTCAGACAGGGAGGTAATTCTTGGTGGGGCTAACCTACACAGGTGAGCTCTTCCTGGTGAGAGAGATTCAAAGAGCGACAGGTACCTGCCTTAAGGACATTCCCCGTTGACGGCTGATGCTTGATTTTAGCCTTGTGAGACACTGAGGAGAGACCCCAGTCACAGCGTGCCTGGACATCTGACCTACGAATGGTGAGAAAATAAAGAGGTGCTGTTTTAAAGTTCTAAGTGTGTGGCCACTTATTACACAGCAATGGGAAACTAACACAGGGTCTATTTGTCACTGTAATTGACCTCCCCTAACTGGCACATTGGCCTATTTACTTCAGCAGTGGACTGCATGTAACATCTCATTGTCAAATTTTTAGAAAATTAGTGATAAAGAAAGCTTCTAATTAATGACACAGATTTTCCAAGGCCGTTATTTATAGTGTCAGTGTATGTGAAAACAAATACCTTACATTGCAGGCCAAGCCTTCTAATTTGTGACCAGCTTGTTCCTTGAAAGCAGAGGGGCCATGCTAACTATGCAACACCAGGGAAGGACAGACACCAGCGGGTCAGAATAGATACGGCCGGATCGGCGCTGCTGAGAAGGGCCGAATGTCAGCCTGGCTTGTAAGCCAACACCTTTCATGCTAGAGCCACATTCTTCCACGTACCGGGGCTTGAACTAATCTGCAGGATGACTGAGAAAGCCATGCAAATTCAGAGGAGAAAAGAATGCAGTCAGAAGAAGTCTAGTATGACTAAAAGTGGCTGGGCATTTTTTGATGATCTGGGAGGGAAGGGGGAATCCTTGACTGTACCACAGCTCCCAATACTTGGTTGTTTTGCTAAACTCTGCAGCGATCGCTACAAAGATGTCCTGATTTCTGGGCTGTGCCCAAAGCAGATTTATCCAATTAGAGAGAGGGTGGAGCTACCACGAGGGCTGAGGTTTATTAGAAATCATGAATCTTCTCTTGCCCTGGCTCTGGGCACCACCAAAGGAACTGCAGTTTTAGCACCTGCATCTGAGCTCGGCTCAGGGTGAAGGGAGGGTGGGGGAGGGAGTTGATTTGGGCCTGGTCATTCACCCAGCTGTGCTGAACAAGCACATCTCTGCACTGGAAGGGGGCTGGGGAGGGAATATGACAGCAGCCATGTCGATGTAGTCACCTGTGAGATTCTGGTTCATTTCATTTCACTCATTTTCGAACAGCTTTATTGAGGTGTAATTTACATACCATAAAATTCACCCACGTAACTGTACAGTTTGATGAATTTTGTCAAATTTTATACAACTGTGCAACCATCACCACAGTCCAGTTTTAGAACACTTCCACCCCCCACCAAAGTTCCTCCAAGTCGATTTGTAGCCAGTCCTTGCTTCTACCCCCATATGCGAGCAACCGATGATCTGCTTTCTATATCTTTAGCTTGACTTTTCTACAAACTTCACATAACAGATCACACAGCGTCTAGTCCTTTGTACCAGGCTTCTTTTGCTCAGCTTAATGCCTGTGGGGCATCCATGATGTGTCAGGCCTGGGATAGGGTGATGAGTGAAATTGACACAGTCCCTACCTTCATGGAGAATTGAGACCAGCAGGGAGACAGATGTTAGTCAAACGATCCCATAAATAGCTGTATAATTACACATTCTGATAACTGCTATCAGAGGAAGGGGCCCTCTTGGCTCACACAGACAGGAGACGTGATCCGATCTGGGTCAGAGGAGGCTACAGAGAGGAGGTGATGTCTTAGCTGAGATCTTAGGGATACACAGTAATTAACCTTACGAAGAGGGAGAACAGACAGCTGAAGGAATGGAAGGAGGTCACAGCTGTGGGAGCACACGGCGGGGGTGCGATGGGTGGGTGGTTAAGGAAGGACATGGGGGGATGCTAGCCTCAGCCTGATCCGGAGGAGGACTCTGGAGTGTGAATAGCCCCAGAGAGCTGTCTCACCCAGAGGCAAGAGCCCATGGGTTAATGGGCAGTAGAAATGGAAAGTAAATAGAGCTGGGTACCACTTGCTTCTCACCCTGTAATGTTCATACGAGTTTCCAGAAGATCTTCCTAAAATGTAGATTCCGATTCAGTAGATCTGGGCGGGGGTCAGAGATTCTGCATCCTATCCGCCACCAGATGATACCCGTACTGGTGGTCCATGGACCGTACTTTGAGCAGCCAGGACCGAGAAGGCCAGGTAGTGAATTCAGCAAGGCAGATGGTACCAGGTTTCCAGGCTGTGCAACTACATGAAGGACAGCTCCAATTTCAGAGCAAGGAGAGTCCATAAAGGGGCCAGGTTTGGGAGGCAAGGCCTGGATTTACTCCTCTGCGCAGACAGCTTGAGAGTGAGTGCTTGTGACTATGCCACAGAGAAGAGAATCTCCGACTGGAAGAGACCTTCAAAATGATTCATCTGCCATTCCTGAAAATGAAGGGAGACCATGCTTCCCAGTTCTTGGAGTTTCCTGCCTTGTGGGGGGCAGGGGTGGGAATGGGATGGAGAATAAAGAGTGATGGGGTAGGGGAACAGGGCTTTGGTTCTTCCAGTAACTTCTGGAAAGCAGCTCTGTTATATATATTGATGAGATTTGGTTTACAATCTATTTCTAAAAAAACCAAAAAACAAAAATAGGGGGAGGAATGAAAGGATTTGGTATCATGCGGCATCAAGAGACTGTGGCCTGATTTTTGGCCGTCAGAGAAAAGTCCTCTTATCATCTTGGCCCCAGGTTCCTCCACAGGCTCAGGGGTGTGGGGAGGGTGTGGCTGGTTCCGCCCCAGCCACAAAATGCTCCTCAACAGCTACATCCTGGGGAAGGCCCAGGGCAGAAAGGCTCAGGCCAGCTACCTGCTTGGAGGATTTTAAGGAATGGTGTTTACTTCTAAGGAAATGGAAGCATCCTACAAATCAATCGGTTTGTATCAGTAAAAGGGAAAACGGAACTTAAACAGTTCTCTGTCTCTTCCAGGAACCTGAAAAAGTACATGCCTCCAAACAGCACTTCATCCCTGCTCCGTGGACATGCTGCAGGCTGTCCCTCGGTGGGGGCAGGTGGCCTCGGGATACACGGGGGGATGGGGAAGGGAGGTGGCAAAGCAGCAGGACCCAGACTCTGCATCTCCAATCCTGTCTCTGAGGGACTCGGTCATAACATCCCTTCTTTCCCAGGAAGGGCCAGGGAGTACGGCTGACCTAGATGTTTGCTTCCTTTCAACTCCACATGGGAGCAAAAGTCGGAAAACAGAAGCCCTTTTATCTGGTCTTAATTAAACACAGTCTGCATAGAGGGAGCTGCTCTGAACAAGGGTGGGAGCAAGGCCAGCTGACCCCAGGGTAGCAGCTCTGACGCGGAGCTCAGGCGTACCTGGTACCTGTATGGAAGCTGGGAGTCCTTCCTGCCAGGGTTGCATTTGTCCCCCTTCCTGTCTGAGCTACTCACCAACTCAGACCTGCTCCCGAGGGCTGCCTAACTGTGTACAGCAATGTGTGGTCTTCCCACCTGCACGGTGAGCATCTCGAGTGAACGAGCCCCTTCTCCTATTCCCCATGCGTATTCCTCACACCCCCGTCACCACTCTGAGCCTAACAAGGGAGCTGTGTGGTTCTTGAACACCATGTGAGTTCGCTCCCGCTATGTCTTGTGTTCATGATGAACACACACAGCCTTATTCCTCCTTTATCCTCAGACCCAGTGCTAGGAGGAAGCTGCAGCCCTCCTTGCCGCTCCTATCCCCCTGCCTGTTCCCCTTGGTGTCCTGCAGGGAAGCTGATCTGAGGTCAGAGTTCAAGTTACTAGTGCCCAGGTTGCTTCACTCAAAATGACCTGCGTGTGTGCCTGCTCCCTTTCTTTCTGTCCCACATGCGTATCAGGTCCATAGTGGTGACTGTGCCACCTCGGCCTTGTGCATATATTTCCACCAAACTATCAGAGTTTGGTGCTGTGGTTGTCAGATGCTCACCTAGTTCTTCATTTTGCTATTGTCCTTTGCTAGGAGATGCCCCCAGATAGGCGGAGTAGGCGTGGTGATTACCAAGCACCCCCATCACCTCCTCCTGGGAGAATTTCATCCTGGGGGCAAGAATGACACCGCTCGGGCAGACTTCCGGTTGCACATCTATGCACAAGCGCTAGGATTTCAGGTGCTCTTTCTATGCTTTTTTTTTTTCCTTTTGAGGTCTCTCGTGATGCTATTTGTGCGCCCTGCCTGGATGGCTAGAATCTCAGAACAAAGAGAAGGAATGAGAACCGTCCCCCTTCCAGGCTGTTCTAGTTTCCCCGCTCCGCAGGAAGACAGGGCGTCGTCTCACCTGGCGGGGTTTCTACGGGGCCAGGTGCACACCGGGCAGCTCTCAGCGCCCCTTGGGGGAGGAGCCTGATATGTCAACACTGTCATTTGGAATCGCTCTCCCAGCCTGTGGCTGGTCCTTTCTGACAACTTCAGATGTGGTAGATGAGGTCCTTAGTAGGTAGTTTTGATTTTGGAAAGTGGTCCAGACTCTCTCGAGGTAAAATATGTGAACCCAGCGGACGGCCAGGCTACATAATCATATTCGCGATGGAAACAAAGAATGAAGGTAACACAAGGACCCTGATTTTCTAGAGGTACTCATATACCCCAAACTCTTCCCCGATAAGGAAGGGCTCTGAAAACGCTTGGGATAAGGGCAGGTCACTGGAATGAATGTGTGGCCTCCAGGACACTGTTCTGCAGAGGGCACAGCTCAGTTCAGTGAGTACATTCTGGAATCTATGTAAAGGCAAACCGTGCTGTTTACACCAGGAATTTCACCTGAGACAACACTGGATTCTAAAGCTCAGAGCTTTGCCGTCCTCTTTGCACAGATACTACCCTTAGGTAACCAGCTGTCCCTGGAAACCTAGTTTATTTTTCAACTTAACCAACACTTACTGGTTGTCGGCTACCTACAAAGCGGGGTGCCTGGTTCTTCCCAGAACACACGATGCAGTGCTTCCTCTATGGCCGCTGAAGATTTCCCATCCCACCCAGGGCTCCCTCCCCAGGGCTCCTGCAGGAGCCTCCGGGTCACCTCTCTTGTTACTCGCCTTTGCATCCCCAGCACCAGCACCTGCTTGGCACATAACAGGACCTCAATAAAGACTTGCTGAATGAATACTTTGTGGGCCAGGTCCTTCAGAGGCTCACAATGACAGCCCAGTCTCAACATTTTCTATGCCCCCGCACTTCAAAGAAACACTCTCTTTCTCTGCAAAAATCCACCAGTGTCCAGTTTTCCCTTTCCTTGTCAGGGGTAGTGACACATGCGCCATCTGCCAACTTCACTGCTCCAGGGTTTCTGTAGAGATAGGAGCGCGATTTCACCTGGGCCTCAGCATTCAACAGCCAGCTCAGGTGTGCCTGCTCTGGGCACTGCCTCTCGATGCTGCCCCCATCTCTCCCCTTCTGACTCCACCTTCCAGCCCAGCTACAGGTCCCCCAAACCGATTGGTTGATTTGACAATGTTTTGCCAGGTGGGATCCCTTGGAGTCTCATTTGGAGGTGCCATTGGTTTGGATCCCTGCCAGACTGTAAACGCTTGGAGGCAGGAGTGGAGGCTTTATCCTCATTCTCTCCCTACTCTCCCGCCCCCGCCCCCACCCCCTGGCAGGGCTGGTTGCCTGCACGTAGTAAGAGTGTCACAATGCATGTTGACTCATCCCTTACAGCTGATGACTTGAAAACCAGGAGGATGTGGGAGAAGAGGAACTTGGATAGACCAGCTGGACACAGCTCGCCTCCCACAGGTTTGCTTGCTAAAGTCCCAACTGGTAAGCATGTCCTCCCCCCCACCCCTTTTATTTTAATGATGCTAACGTTTCTTATTTTTCAGGTGAGCATTTTATATTTTAAGGGGGACGTTCTGGAAATAATGACCAAGTTCCCAAGAAATGACTTTGATGAGGAATGAGACCACGCAACCTAAGACTGGTTCTGAGGTGCGAGGATGCTGGGATTCCAGGCAAATGGGGAAGGGGGAGGGGGAGGGGGAGGTTTCCACATCCTTGGATTACACCTCCAAACCGTCTTCCTGCAGGATGTGTCATAACCAGGGACATCACAAAGTAAACAGTGATACTTGTGAATGAAAGCTTTACATTGACTCGGGAAGGAAGTGGGAAAGAAAGAAAGGAGATGGTTGGGTGGAGCAGGAGACCTATCCCCCAGAGCATAAAACATGTGTTGGGATGGAGAAGGATTAGGGCAGCCTGAACATCTAGAGACGTCTCCCAGTGCACTGCCATTGTCAGCGTTATTACTATTATCAACTCTTTCACAGAAGTCATCATGAGTTTGGTCTAAAAGGAAGGTTTAAGCAAAGTATGTTCACACAAAAGGGAGAACAGAGTAAAAAACTGCTTTTAAATCAGAATGCGTGAGCTAATTGTATGGGGTTTCTTATACCAGCCAGCTTTCAGGTCTTCACCATTTCACGTTCTTACCAAGCATGGTTTTTCAGGGTTATCCCACAAGAAGCAGGGGAGGGGCATGGGAGAGTACTAACTTATTTGTAATTTTTAAATTACTTCAATGTTTATACATTTCAAATACATTTAAAGTGACATTGTTATTTAAAGAGATTTTCTTTTTTTTTTTTAAGATGAAAGTTACTTTATTTATTTTTATTTATTTTTGGCTGTGTTGGGTCTTCGTTTCTGTGCGAGGGCTTTCTCTAGTTGGCGGCGAGCGGGGGCCACTCTTCATCGCGGTGCGCGGGCCTTTCACCGTCGTGGCCTCTCTTGTTGCGAGGCACAGGCTCCAGATGCGCAGGCTCAGTAGTTGTGGCTCACGGGCCTAGTTGCTCCGCGGCATGTGGGATCTTCCCAGACCAGGGCTCGAACCCATGTCCCCAGCATTGGCAGGCAGATTCTCAACCACTGCGCCACCAGGGAAGCCCGAGATTTTCTTTTTATTAACACTTGTCACTGATCTTTGGTGACTGTAACAGATGAATTAGGACTACACTATAAAGGAAAGGAAGGTCAGAGATGTTTTGCTTTTTCCTCTCAGCTTCCTTTACCATTTCTGAAAATAATTTTGGAAATAAAGCAAATCGAATGCAAACTCTTCCCCATTCCTGCAGCACAGAATATCAGGAAATCCGTTTCGCCAGTCTTCATGCACTATTAACCACCCACACGTAACACATGGGATGTTTATTCCTCATTTTGGCACTGGCTTCATCCCTTCCATACTGTTTGGAATGTACAATGTGGAGGAGTTGGTGTTACCGGCCTCTGAGAACCTTCTGGTTTCACATTTCTGTAAAGGAACAGCTTTTGCATTTTCAAGGCAGATTAGAGAATGAGTTTGCATTTTAAATGAGCATTCTGGGCTGTGCAGGTTGTGCCGGAGCAGGACCACCTGAGTCTCCCACACTCCTCCTCCTGGCAGAAGGGACCACCACTTAGAAGGCAGATTCTGGAGTGTGGGAGACCCCAGTTCTGATTCTGAACATGTTTCCTGAGTGACCTTGGATGGGCTACCTGTCCTCTCTGAGCCTTAGTTTCTTCATTTGTAAAATGGAGCAGATTGTAGCAAATATGTATACGTTTTTGTTTTTTTGTTTGTTTGTTTGTTTTGTGGTATGCGGGCCTCTCACTGTTGTGGCCTCTCCTGTTGCGGAACACAGGCTCCGGACGTGCAGGCTCGGCGGCCATGGCTCACGGGCCCAGCCGCTCCGCGGCATGTGGAATCCTTCCAGACCGGGGCACGAACTCGTGTCCCCTGCATCGGCAGGCGGACTCCCAACCACTGCGCCACCAGGGAAGCCCATGTATACGTTTCTTACTGTGTCTGTGTTATGAGTACTGATGTCCATCATCCACCGGTATCGAAAGAAGATGGGTCCAGGGTCTGTGCTAACCACCTACCCACACTGTGAGGCTAACAGCTGTGCCCCTGGCAGCTTGAACTCCTGGAGGAAAAGTGTGAGTAGCAGACCCAGCGAGCTCTTGGGCCATTGGTGTGAACAGCACCCTCAGCCAGCTGAGATCCAGCGTGGGTGTGCACTCCAGGCTGCCGCCCAGGGCTGCAGAAGGCAAGAAGCGGTCTCTGTGCTTAGGCCGCATTTCACCGGTGACTCAAGGATTCTGATTTATGTTTCCTTTGTTATTGTAATGGACATATTATAATCGAACAGTCTGATAAATTTTGACACTTGAATCCACCTATGGCATCAGTAACCAGATGAAGAAACAACAGAACATGACCAGTACCCCACAAGCCCCTCATGGTCACTAACGCCTAAGACTAACCATTATCCTGACTTATATCTGTTTTGTACCTTAATATAAGTGGAATCATACAGTCCACATTCTTTTGTGTCAGGCTCAGTACCCTGGTGTGAGATTCAGCCACACTGTTGCAGGTAGTTATAGATCATTACCATGGCTGTGTAGCCTTCCACTGTGTGACATCAGCACCATTTATTTGTCCCTTCCAATACTGATGGGCATTTGCATAGTTTCCAGTGTTCGGCTATTACAAACGGTGCTCCCATGGGCGTTCTAGTACATTTGGTGCCCACACAATGTGCATTTCTGTTGGGCACAGGAATGGGATTTCTGGGTCACAGAGCAGCCCCACACTGCTGTTCAGCTTCAGTCCTTACTGCCAAATATTAATAGTTTTACTACGCGATTGCATTAATGCATAATTCCACCAGCAGCAGATGGGAGTTCCAGTTGCTCCACATCCTTGTCAACGCTTGCGATTGCCAGTCGTTCATTTCAGCCGTGCCCATGGATGCAGAGTTGGTACTGCACCACGTTTTAAATCTGCATTTCCCTGATGACTAATGGAGTTGAGCAACTCTTCATACATTTACTGGCCATCTGAATTTCCTCTTCAATGAAGTGTCTGTTCACTTCTTTTGCTCTTTTTCTTCTATGGGGTTGTCTGTCTTTTTTCTTATTGATTTGTAACAGATTTTTAATAGATTCTGAATAAGCATCATTTGCTCTGTGTGTGTGTGTGTGTGTGTGTGTGTGTGTGTGTTTTGAAAATACCACTAGGCTTGGGAATGTGCCACTGGGTAATGAAGTGTAAAAAGGAAATAAAAGGATAAGCCTGGAAGGGATGGGGGATGAAGCTAGAACTCGATTCTCTGCTCAGGATAAAGCCCTTAGCTTGGAGGAGGACAAGAGCACGGAGAAGAGTAAGAGGAGAAGTGACAGTTCTGGAAGTCTCTGGGACAGACACAGGGAATTCGGTCTTCGTCTGTGGCTAATGGAATTCTTGCTAGTAAAGTAGGCAAAAAACAAGGAAAAACAACCTTCCTTGAAAATGCCAGTCAAGAAGAGAAAGGATATAAAAGGAACCAGAAGGGAGAGTGACGAGACCCAGAGTCATGAGAAATTAGAACCCCAGAAAATTTCATATAATCTGTAAAATACAGGTGCCCCAAACTTAGCCAAAGGAGGGCAAGCAACTGTGCAGAGCACGTGCCACATTTCCCGAGGGGCCCTGTCTCTCAGGTGCCTGGAAATACGATCAGGATGAGGAACAAAGGAGAAAAGTCCTTCTTGTATAGAAGGTCTGATTTTTATAAGAATCCCTCATCATTATGGGGCTTCTGCAGGGGGTGAGGCTGTGCTAACGAAAGAGAGACCCAGTTTCAAAACTTACAATGTAATAAGGAAGAACCTTTTGTATTCTATTACAAGTTAATCACTAAAAGGATGTTGCCTATAAGCTTAAATTACACGTAATGGCCCATCTCTGGGAACCCTGCCTCCCAGGTAATGAGCATTAAGCTAAAATACCTTTGTTTAGCTCACAGGAAACATCCTGACCAGGCCCACCTGTGAATGACTGGGGGGGGAGGAAGAAATTCACAATCCCCTCCAGAGACTTACAGGAACCAGGAAACGTTTGACTTTACTCCCTTCCCTTTTAGCATAAAAGAAGCCTGAATTCTAACGCAGGCAAGAAGTTTCTTGGGGAGCCACCTTCTCGGTCTGCTGGCTTTCCGAATAAAGTCGCTATTCCTTGCACCAAAAACTCTTATCTCAAACTTACTGGCCTGTCGTGCATACGAGCTGGACTCAGTAATGTAAATGAAAAGACCATTATCTCTCAATGTTGCATTGATGTAGAGGGACATGAACACAGATAGTCCCCAGTGCATTAATATGTGGCTCTTGAAGGGGTCCTGGTATTAGCACATGAACACAGGCATCTCTGCCTTTCAGGAAATCCAAAGTGCTGGAAAGAAAAGGATGGTCTCAGCTGGTCCTCTTCTGATCCGCCCCTGCTTTCTGGCTCCTCCTGAGAAAAGCCAGGGTCATCTCTCTCTTAACAGCCAACACTCACTGAGGACCTGGGGAAATCCAGCGCCGGGCAGTGTTTTATATACATCTTCCATCTAATCCTCACAGCAACCTCACGCTGTAGGTTATATTACCTTCTTGTCTTTGAGGAGGGAATACTCAGCTCAGGAAGGCCACGTAACAGGTACACGGTCTCGCCCGTTCCTCGGGGGAGGTAGAATCCCAACACAGGTCTCCTGCTGCCCACCCGCCTAATACCGTGCGGTCCTGCCCCCACCTGGCCGCTGACATGAGGCGCCTTCTGAAATCAGGGATCCTGCTGTGGTGAGATGGGTGGTCCACCACGCTGCTCCGCTGTGGGTACAAGGGGACCGTGCTGATACCACCCAGCCTCCTGTTCACAGTAGTCAGGGTCCATCAAGTTGCCACAAACACCAAAGAGCGAGGACCAACCCCTTCCTCCAAGAGGAAATACAGGGCCAGGTCCCTGTGGGCCTTGAGTCACAATGTTTTCATCAAAGGATCAACGCAGAACCTTGTTTTATCTGTGTTTCTCTTTAAAAACACCTTATTTAACATATACTGTTGAGTCATTAGCACTGAACTCATGGCCGACAGCACTGTCACTCATGCCTGAATGGAGCTCCTCTAACGTGTATTTTCTCCGTCAGGCACATCCCAGCCTTCACGCGCAGGAAGCCTAGACAGCTCTTTAGCACTGTGCTTGGAGGCAACGGGGAACAGCAAAATCACTCCCCAAAAGCACAGAAATGAGAAAAGTGTGGCACCAAGTGGGCTGTGAGTAGGATGCTCGTTGACAGTATCAGAGCCCAGGCAGGAGGCCGAGTGTTGCCTCGCTCAACCTAAGCTGAGAATGTGTGCGCACAAATATTGATTTGGGGGCTACAGATAAATTTTAGCAAGTAGGCCAATCTGCAAATGCAGAATCTGTGAATAATGAGATCAACTGTGTATTTGTTGGTTGACTGATCCAAGGTAAAGAATCTTCTTTATTAAGTGCTATGCGCTTGAGCGAACAGTGATCTCAAGTAAAATACTGAACCAGGCAGAGCAATGACCATGCTTTCACGCTGCTACAATCACGAAGAGAAAACTTTCTTCCGAAGACTGCAGAAACCACTGGGAACAGCCGTGCAGTGTGTGCACTGCACAAGCCTTTCAGCTGAGGGGAGGGAGCTCCCAGCCTCTACCCAGTGGCTTAGTTCTACACCCTGTTTGGGCTGCTCTGCCCGGGAAGGGGCGCCGTTTTGTCATGCGTCCAGAGACTCTACACGTGCTAGTGGTGGCCTCTCGAAGTGCTCCCTGAATGATTTTCTACAAACTCCCCTGGAGGCCTATGAGGTGAGCAGGGACAGGTAGCCGCATGCTGGTATTCCTGTTGGCAGTCAAGTGGTTTGTCCTGGGATATTCCAAGAGTCACTCTTCCAATGCATGTGCTCCTTTCAAGGCTGACAAACCAAGGGGTCCTCTGGGCAGTATCCATCTGTGTCGTGTTTCCTGTAGGCAATGGGATGGACCAGCAGAGGGCCAAGGCTGCCACCTGCCGGCTCAACTATTTTCCCCATTTGGGGGTTCACTCTTGATGCTGCCATGCCTCCACCATGACTGAAGAAGCCCAGGGCCGTGGATGGCAGCTGGCTGAGGCTGGCACATGGTCAAGTCTCTAACAGACCAATTTCCAACCTGGCCTATGACGATGTAAAGATCTACCCACAGGTGACCAAAGCCCAGTGTTCCCAACAGCCTTCTGTCATTTCCACGCCGGCCTACAGATCCTGAGCAACGTATCTAATAGGATGCAGACAAAGACAAATCCCAAGTCCCAAATGACCCCCATCCTGCCTGTGTGGCAACTGCTGGTGCCTCCAACCTGTGACACCAGCATCCCTGCTCACACTCTCCTACTTCCTGGACGGACACCACGGAGAAACCCAATCACCAGCAGTACCCACTTTCTGACGCATCCAACCCAGGCATCCTCCACCTCCTCCCACTATCTCTCCTCAGAGTCATGGGCCCAGGTTAACCTCCCCCTTCCAGAGATGCTCTGCAAGCTCCTCTGGGCCTGTCCCCCCAGTCCTCTTGCTGCAACGATGAAAAGAACTGAACTTTGTCCTGGAGTGACTGAAGGAGCATTCCTGGTCATCTCTGATTGCTGGACTTTGATGCCTGAGAATCCCATTTTATTGGGAGGGAGAAGTGTAGACTCACCTCCAGTGGGGGCACGGAAAGTGGATTCTAGGGTGGTTTTAGTCTTGTGTAATCTCCATCAGCAGGCCCTCCCGCTCCCGACACCCCAAACAAACATGCCATCTAGTTCCAAAACTCTGTTTCTTTGTTCCGCACACACAGCTTCAACAGGAACCCCAGCCCTGTTCTCCCAACCAAATCACCTCCCCCAAAGACCCTCCTGCCTAGAAATTTGGAAGTCTTCATTTTCTCACGCTCATTTCTCCTTGGCTTTAGATCCACGGGAGCTGCTTTGTGAATTGCCTTTACCAGTAGGATGCAACAGAGGTGACACCATGCCAGTGGGGAGCCGAGGGCAGCTACTGACTGATCTCTTGGGACCCTGTCCAGCTGCCATGTGACTAAACCCAGGCTAGCTCGTTGGAGGATGACAAAACAGGTGGCCCCAGCTGACAGCCCGTCATCTGCCCAAAGCCAAGCTGCCTGGCTGCTGACAACTGATGACAGACACACGAGGACGTCCAGCCCAGACCGGAAGAACCACCTGGTGGAGCCCTGCCCAAACTGTTGACCCACAGAACCATAGCTAAATAAGGTGTTCTTGGTTTAAGCTACTAAAATGGAGGGTCCTTTGTTACACAGCTGAAGCTGACTGATACAACATCATTCCTTTAGTGCTGAGATCACTAATGAGCCCTGAGGGTGGTTAGTCATGGTTACTCAAAGTAGGATGTTAGCAAACTCCTGTAAAATACTCTGTGAAAAGGAGAGTTCTGTGGTCAGTTCTGAAAACCTTGCTATTATACTTTCCATATGGAGATTCATGGCCCAAATTAGCACATTAAAAGTTTGTGAGAAACCCTGCATTTAGAAAATAATCAGACAATCACTTAGCATTTCTTGAACACTTGATTAAAGAATCCTATTGTCCACACAACACCTATGGATATCTTTCTTTCTGCAGTGTCCTGAGAAAACAGTTTGGAAAATGCTGTTCCAGATCAATAAAGGAGTCTTGATTCCCAGCCTGTAGACCACAGATCCGCTGAGAAGCCCGAGTGCTTGTAAGGGGGTCAGGTGTCTACGCAGAGATGGTGGCAGGGTGGTCGCAACACCCCTCAGATGGCAACCAGGCATCCCCACACTACAGAATAGATGGGGGGTGGACCTCAGCTCTTGGCTCCCAACCACGTGGAGGCTTCCATGTACCTGCTGAGATCACAGGACTGGCCACCAAGAGGTGATGTGAAGCGGCCTCTGGAAAGGGCTGAAACAAGACAAGTGCTGCCTCCAGGAGGTGGACGAGCTGCCTGGCAGAGGTCGCCAAAATCCTCTATTTACAGAAAACTGGCACTTTGTAAATACCAAGCTGTGCTATTTATGTAGCTGTTTCTCATCAATATATGTGGGAATTCTGTAATTATCACGAGTGCTCTTCAAAGGCTTCCAGAATCTCAGACACACGACGGTCACAGATAGAGTCGGCTGAGCCCTGCAAACCCCGTGCCCTGGGCTCCTGCTCTTTCACACGGCCTGGCTGCTCGGGTAAGAGCAAAGGGCAGGGCAGGGCCCCGGCTGGAGCTGTAACCAGGGTCTGGCCTGATGGCCCCTCTCCTTGGGGTGTGGATGGGGGAGTAACGTGGGCAGACGGCAGGCACTCAGGGGTCTGGACACAGAGGGATGTGAAGCCCATCCAAGAATGCCCAGCCTGCCCTGGCACTGGACTCGAGGCTGGCGACACTGCCCTGGCAGCATGGCCACAGTCCCCGGGGCTACCCCAGAACCCCCGGGTCCGCTGGCATCTTATAGGAACTGGGAGGTTTCTAGAGCTGTGACCAGAATAAAGGCTTTGAAAACTGAGCAAACGACGTGCTCACTGACCATGCCTGGAGTCCCTTCCAAAATCATCATTTAGGTCACAGCCATGGAAGGGGGCCTCTCTCCCCACCGCCTCTGCTCCGGAGCCGTGCACCTGGGTCCAACCCCAGCTGTCACTCCTGAGCTCTATGCCCTGGGCAAGTTGCCTAACTTCTCAGCACCTCAGTTTCCTCACCTGTGAAATGGGGAAATAATCCCTGCATCCTAGGTATTATGTCACTGACCCTCTCAGAACCTTGATCCATCACCAAAACGGAAACGAGAACAGCTCACGGGAGGAGAAGCTGATGTACACACAGTGCTCTCAGAGCATCTCACCTTCCGTTACCGTGTGATGTTTCTCAGTTCACGTCTTACAAGATGTCCGACCCCTGGGAGGTGAGGACCACGTCCCCGTCCTGCATCGCTCACTTACAAACGTCTCCATAACTATTTCTTTGATTCAACCCGAGATATTTACGCAACGTTGGTCTAAACACGATGTCAGCAATTTGTTCCCTTGGACCGTTTACTCTGCCAAACCTCAGTTTACTCATTTATAAAATGGGAGGATTAAGGGAGGAGGTGTGAGGAAGACTCCGCATGCTCCTCCTCATGTGGCAGACCACCAGCCAATGCCATTCCCCCTCCCCCTTCCCTTCACAGCCTGGAGCAGACCAGCTGGACGCCGTGTTTGTGCATTGTATATTCACAAGTACCGCGGTGCTCTCTCCCGCTCTCCCTTGTCAGCATCTTAATGGGAGAGAAGAAGTCGTAACTACTTGGTTGATTGTTTTTCTGAGCTTCTGGGCAATTCTCTGATGTACCTGGACCACTGGCCAGGTCCACTGATGGCTGAAAAATGACGCGGGGGCATTAGTGGCCTGTTACCCTGGTGGCTGAGCTTCAGCTGAGCATTATCGGGGGACCTTTCTGTCCAGCTCACACCCTGATGCCTTGGGCTCGTGCACAGGTAACGGACTGCAGTATACGGACCACCGGCAAACTGATTCTGGAGTTGTCTAGCATCTTGCCTCTAACCATGAATATTATTTGGGGGGCAGTGGCTCTTGTTTCTCTACAGAAGTCCTGCTCCTTATATGAAGCAGCTGTGGGCCTTTGTTCCGCCCACACTGGTCACGTGACTTGATATAATGCCAGGACCATGGAGATGAGCCTGTTCTCTTGTGACAAGAAGGTACAGAGCCTCCAAGAGTGCCTGGCTGTACCCCAGTGCTGCAGCTCCCAGCCACCACCTGGCGAGTGTCACTTGGACAATAATATCAACGCTTCTTTGTGTTTCCAGGCAGCCCAGGCCTCCTCGGAAGGGGCTGAGTCCCAGGGAATCAGACCGTGTTGCGGCTGACCAGGGATGGACGCTTGAAGTCACTCGTGAGCCCTTTCACATTTTTCTGCACCAATTGTGGATCTTGGAGTTGGACTGAACCTTGAGAACATTTTTCTCATTTAAAGGTGAAGAGGGGCTTCCCTGGTGGCACAGTGGTTGAGAGTCTGCCTGCCCATGCAGGGGACGCGGGTTCGTGCCCCGGTCCGGGAAGATCCCATATGCTGCGGAGCGGCTGGGCCCGTGAGCCATGGCCGCTGAGTCTGCGCGTCCGGAGCCTGTGCTCCGCAACGGGAGAGGCCACAACAGTGAGAGGCCCGCATACCGAAAAAAAGAAAGAAAAAACAAAGGTGAAGAGGCCAAGATCTGAGAAGGGCAAGTGACCTACTCAAGGTCATAGAGCTGGACTGTGGTAGCTCTGGGACAGAATGACTCACTAGCACTGAGCCATCATGGAAATCAACAAGCTTAAGATACTGACCTCCTCACCCAGCCACACTCTCTCTCCTTTGGTGAATGGTGCCATCGCCCATTTACCCCAAAGACAAATAGAGAGAGACCCTCAACTACTCAGACTAACAGAGACTACTCAACTGGTTTGAAGACATTCAAAGCAGCATCGCTCTCCTGTTGATGCCCAGCAACTGCTACCTCTTTGCACCTCGTTATCAGAAATATCACAACGGGAAACACTCTAGCTTCTGCCGTATCTTACAGTGCAGGACATCTCCTTCCCTTCCCATGCTGCGTCTCCATGCCAACACCATCACTAGATCACGTAGAGACAGACACACTCACAAAAGAGCTTTCTCCTTCCTAACAGTTTTTTGTTTTGTTTTGTTTTTTTAAAACAAGGGCCAGCTAATTTTATAAGGGATGACACAGTAAATCATCTCGTTAGTCATACTGAGTTCTTTCTAGTTTGGACAGATTCCTCTCTGAACTGACTTGTCTATTTACTATAGGAAGGGAGACAAGAGGATCCACTTTTTGCCATTTTTGGTATAGAAAAATCTGGTTCCTTTGCCAGCAAAGAGTGGAGCAAAACTTTCAGGCGGCGGGTGGTTAGGGAGTGTTCGCACGTGAGAAACGAGGAGTGTGTAAAAAACGCACAAGATGGCAGGAGAGATGGTCAACGTGGAATCGAAGGAAGGGGTGCACCCAGGTACCCAAGGTGGAACGAGCTTGAAATGTTTAAGGAACATGAGGAAGGTCTGTGGGGCGGAAGTGTGGTGGGCAGGTGGGGGGACATGAATTTGGAGAGGTGGGCAGACCCAGAACATGCAGCCCGATCCCCACGTATGTCTTTAAAGCACTGCCTGGACCGTAAGGTGGAACGTGGACATGAGCGGGGCATGCTGGTCCAGGGGAGGGATGATGATGGCCATGCCAGCAAAGATAGACAGGAGACTGGGATAGAGCCACAGGTTAGAGATGGAATGGCCGGGACTTTCTGATGGGTGGGGTGGGAAGGAAAGAAACCAAAGCTGATTCCTAAGATTCCAACCTGAGCCACTCAATGGACGTCGGCAACGATTTCTGAGATGGCCAAGCCAAGGGGCAAGTGGGTTTGCAGGGGAGAATGAAAGGTTGCTGTCTTTTAAAAACTCACAGCTCCATTTCAAACTGTATTCCGACTCCATGTCAACCTACGGAGGCTCCCTCTTCAATGGAGCTCTGAGTTGCCAAGGGAGAGATTAAAAACAGACAGACATACACACACCCCTTTATTTATCCAGAATCCCACTTTAAGTAATCCTGCCTAAGATGTTAAAATTTCTTTCCTATTGTCTTTTGAAAGAGGGTTACGGTATCCATAGATAAGCATCTGTGTGTGTCACGTGTGCATTCAGATGTGCCGTATGCGCACATGAGCCTGGGGATAAAATTACCCCCTGGGACCCGCCCTCTGCAGAGGAGAGTAAAGGGTTTTGCCTCAAGCCAACTCTGTAAAACAGGAAAGCAATGAAGTCAAATGAAGCTGGGCCTGTGTCCAGGAGAGGATGAGAGGACCCAGCACAAGCCAAGACTGTTGAGCCCATCACAGCTTCAGACGCTGAAAAGCATTCTGCTAACTGCCCAACACACACGTCTGCCTTCAGCCCTGTAGTCCACAGCGCTGAGGAAAAGACAGCTCTCACAAGTTCAAGAGGTGGAAAACATAAATCCTCAGGCTTCTACCCTTGTACGGAGCGCTAATGAAACAGCTCACAAGACAGATTCCATGATTACCTTTGGAGTCCACTCCCGGGCATGGAGCAGGAAGTCCTCAGTATTCTGAGGGTACATCACAAGGATCCACAAAGAGCATCCCAGCCACAGGCCCAAGGATGAGGCCACGGTTGGACCTAACTTGCATTCTTGCTTTGTGATTTCCAGGTGAAAGAGCATTGCATCAAGAAGTCTATTTTTAAACAGCTGCTAGTATCCTTGGGAGAAAGGTGAAGCGCGCCTTAGGAAACAAGACTCTCAGAGAAAGCATCACAGGTGTCCCAGGAGCCGAGGACACACACGTTGGTTTAGGAGTAGCGTAGGTGGGCGCCATCTTGGTCCCCGGCTGACAGTAGTGGGAAGCTCGACGACTGACAGTTTATTCCAAATAGCCTCTAAGCCAGCTCCTTGGGAACGGGTCCCAAATTCCCCAATGAAAGAGGGGGTGCTTACTGAAAGGGCAAGTTACCTCTGGGGGCCCTTGAGGTTCCTTAAAGTGTGAGGACAAGAGAGCGCTAGCGATGGGAACACTTCCGGAAAATCTTCAGGAGCCTCTGAAGAGGGTGAGACACTCTCTGGATCTCAGGGAAAGGGAGGGGAGTGGAGTCCTGGTGTCTGAGACACACAGGCCTGGCTCCTTCCGCGACGTCCCAAACCCCACCTCTGCCCATTCCTTAACTGATAACACATTCGGGTGGTTTTCATACGCAGGCACTGGCTTTGGTTGCTGAAATAATAGCTCGGTAGATCGAGGCCAACACTTCAAGGAAAGAATTTAACTTAATAGCGTAAGGGAACACTGTGGTTGTCATCAATGACATGTTTGTTTAGATGCTACATCTTGGTACAAATGTTCAGAAAGGACGCTGACTCATTGTGAAGTTGGGAAACAGACACAGCTCTGCAGGGGAGAGTCTCTGCTGTTCCTGGATCTCTGCAAAGCCCAAGCCACCTGGCGCCACTGACATCGTGGAGAGAGGCAAGGCACGTAACTGGGGTAGGTGGCATCGGTGTTTTTGCTTTAATCTACTCTCTCCTGCCTTGTACTCTGGGGTATCTTGAGCATTTAACTCAGGACACATCTCTCAATAAAGTCCATTCCCAAAAGGTCATCTCATTATACTCAGGATTGATGGATCGCCCAGCCTTAAGAAGCATCATGTTATTTTCATTGCTTTACTCTTACCCACCAGCCTAGTGGGCAGACCCTACACTCAGTAGCCAAGATATTAAGCACACGTCACTCATTCACTCGTGCACACCCCACGCCTTGGATAAGCTGTCCCTGCATGCAAGGTGCCGTCAAGGCAGCGTGGCCTCCGCTCACTCACACTAACCCGGGGAGGGGGAGAGGTAAGACGCACCGTAAGAGGGCGGCCTGCGTGACACTCCTTGGGAGACAAAAAAAGAAAGTGGCGATTCAGAGCAGGGGCAGATCTGAGCCAGTGAAAATTCCCACTTTTCCTTATGGGAAGTAAGAGAAAGCTTCAAGGAGGAGACGGCATCCAGCTGGAGCTCAGAGGAGGATTCCAAGGAGACCAAAGGTGAGAGCGGCCTGGCCAGGAACTGGGGGCAGGAAGGCCCTGGCATTCCTTGGTGGGTGAGGAAGAATCTGATTTTGTGAGACTGATATATGAGTGCAGAGAAGAAGGGAAAAAAAGACAAATGGCTGGCACATGGACGGTGAGGACACTCTGAAATAAGAATAAGAAAAATGACTAACAATTACCCAGCCCTTTCTAGCACCAGCCTGTGATCTAAGCGCTTGGGAGGATGGATTTCTTTCACCGCCCCACACAGAGGGCTCTCTGATGCAGACACTGTCATTATCCTCGTGTTACTGAAAACTAAGGGGAGGGAAGTAACTTGCCCAAGGCAACGTACCTAAAGAGCCATGAAGCTGGCATTGAACTCAGGCCCTCGGACTGTGACCCAACCCTGCCCCAGCCAAGCTGGCCCTCTGGCCATGGGGACGTTGCTGGCGGGACAGTCCTGAGCAAAGCAGGACCTGGACATCGCATTTGACATGTCAATCTGATGCTTATGGTGCTGGAAGGGAGGGGCCTGAAGGAGGCTGGAAGATCATTGTGATGGTGACTGTCCAGGCAAGAGGTGACCGTAGATGGATCCAGGGAAGAACAATGAAAACGATGGTTAATGTTCTGTGCTTGGCCCTGGACCAAGCACATCACACGCCTTATCTTAACCCACAGCGGAACTCCTATGAGGGCGCGGCTAGCCTTAGCCCCACACGCAGATGCGGACACTGAGGCCCCGAGCATTAAAGACCACACAGGCAGCATGTGGTTTACACTCTCGACCTTCTCACTAATCCTGAGAGACAGTAGGACTAATAGAATTTGTCAAGTCCAAAGTCAGACGCAGGGCCAGAGGAGACGCACCGAAGGAAACAAAAGCCCGGACTAGACAAGAGCCTTGCTATGCCAGAAGGAAAGGAAATGTGTGGGCTGAACAGAAAGAAAAGTGGCTGGGGCGGGGTAGGAGGGATGACACAGCACACCTGAGGGGACATGGCGGGTGCTGGGACTGGGGAGCTGCATGCAGATTCCTCTCCGTTCACTGGATGAGTGATAACATCATTTTTCCACTCCACCCACACACCTCCGTTGGTTCAGACAGACTGTGCAAAGCTGCAGGACAGTCTCCAGCCTCAGGAGTTCCCAGCCGGGTGGGGCTGGGAAGAAGATCTTGAGGGTGAGTTCAAGGTGTGGGCACAGGTGCCAGTTGGCTCCCATCTGGGGTGGCATGGCTGGCACTGGTCTCGGCAGACAGGGAGTGTCCACCATCATCATTGTTACCCACGCTCCTGGAACTCCATCCCGACAACATCCATCTATTGGCTGAGGGCTTCAGAGCAGTCGTCTCCCCCTGAAATGCAGCCCCCAGCCTGTGCCTGACAGGAGGCGGGGGATAAATACCGCAGCTCCCTCTTGCCTCAGTTTGTGTTGTCGTCAGAGGCCCGTGCTCTCCATCAGCTGCCAGTCCCTGAGGGATAAGTTCCAGCGCCTGCCACAGGGTAACTGGCTGTAGCACATACCCTCCACTGGCTGCTTTCCTTCTCTGCCTCATGCCCCAGGGTGGGGTCATCCTCCAGTGAAGCGCCTCCCTGGACCTTGTCTCAGGGTTGGCTTCTGGGGGGCCCCCGCCTGAGACACATGTCTGGGCCATTGGAGCTCTCCTGGTGAAGATCTGCAAGGAGGGAACGGTCCTCAGAACTGGCTGCAGATCTGGGTCCCTGGGGTGCAGAAGCTTCTGAACTTTAAGGTCAGGTTTTTGATTAAACATGAACCCCCTATCTGGAATCTCCGTGTTACACCAGGGGCAGGATGATAGAGGGAAATCGTCATGAAACTTGACAAAGAGCAAAACCACTGAGAACCAACATTTAAAACACAGGGAGCGTTTTCTGAAGCAGGAAGAAATACAATCCTGCAGGCTGTGGAACAAAAACCACAATCACAGAAAGACAGACAAGATGAAAAGGCAGAGGGCTATGTACCAGATGAAGGAACAAGATAAAACCCCAGAAAAACAACTAAATGAAGTGGAGATAGGAAACCTTCAAGAAAAAGAATTCAGAATAATGATAGTGAAGATGATCCAGGATCTTGGAAAAAGAATGGAGGCAAAGATCGAGAAGATGCAAGAAATGTTTAACAAAGACGTGGAAGAATTAAATAACAAACACCTAGAAGAATTAAAGAACAAACAGACATGAACAATACAATAACTGAAATGAGAAATACACTAGAAGGAATCAATAGCAGAATAACTGAGGCAGAAGAACAGATAAGTGACCTGGAAGACAGAATGGTGGAATTCACTGCTGCAGAATAGAATAAAGAAAAAAGAATGAAAAGAAATGAAGACAGCCTAAGAGACCTCTGGGACAACATTAAATGCAACAACATTCACATTATAGGGGTCCCAGAAGGAGAAGAGAGAGAGAAAGGACCTGAGAAAATATGTGACGAGATTATAGTTGAAAACTTCCCTAACATGGGAAAGGAAATAGCCACCCAAGTCCAGGAAGCGCAGAGAGTCCCATACAGGATAAACCCAAGGAGAAACATGCCGAGACACATAGTAATCAAATTGACAAAAATTAAAGACAAAGAAAAATTATTGAAAGCAACAAGGGAAAAATGAAAAATAATATACAAGGGAATTCCCCTAAGGTTAACAGCTGATTTCTCAGCAGAAACTCTACAAGCCAGAAGGGAGTGGCAGGATATATTTAAAGTGATGAAAGGGAAGAACCTACAACCAAGATTACTCTACCCGGCAAGGATCTCACTCAGATTCGATGGAGAAATCAAAAGCTTTACAGACACGTAGAAGGTGAGAGAAAGCTTTACAGACAAGTAAAAGGTAAGAGAATTCAGCACCACCAAACCAGCTCTACAACAAATGCTAAAGGAACTTCTCTAAGTGGGAAACACAAGAGAAGAAAAGGACCTACAAAAACAAACCCAAAACAGTTAAGAAAATGGTAATAGGAACATACATATCGATAATTACCTTAAACGTGAATGGATTAAATGCTCCAACCAAAAGACACAGGCTTGCTGAATGGTTACAAAAACAAGACCCATATATATGCTATCTACAAGAGACCCACTTCAGACCTAGGGACACGTATAGACTGAAAGTGAGGCGATGGAAAAATATATTCCATGCAACTGGAAATCAAAAGAAAGCTGGAGTAGCAATACTCATATCAGATAAAATAGACTTTAAAATAAAGAATGTTACAAGAGACAAGGAAGAACACTACATAATGATCAAGGGATCAATCCAAGAAGAAGATATAACAATTATAAATATATATTCACCCTATACAGGAGCATCTCAATATATAAGGCAACTGCTAACAACAATAAAAAAGGAAATCAACAGTAACACAATAATAGTGGGGGACTTTAACACCTCACTTACACCAATGGACAGATCGACCAAACAGAAAATTAATTCGGAAACACAAGCTTTAAATGACACATAGACCAGATAGATTTAATTGATATTTATAGGACATTCCATCCAAAAACAGCAGATTACACATTCTTCTCAAGTGCTCACGGAACATTCTCCAGGATAGATCACATCTTGGGTAACAAATCAAGCCTCAGTAAATTTAAGAAAATTGAAATCATATCAAGCATCTTTTCTGACCACAACGCTATGAGATTAGAAATCAATTACAGGGGAAAAAAACGTAAAAACACAAACACATGGAGGATAAACAATGTGTTACTAAGTAACCAGGAGATCAATGAAGAAGTCAAAGAGGAAATCAAAAAATACCTAGAAACAAATGACAATGAAAACATGACGATCCAAAACCTATAGGACGCAGCAAAAGCAGTTCTAAGAGGGAAGTTTATAGCAATACAAGCCTACCTCAAGAAACAAGAAAAATCTCAAATAAACAATCTAACCTTATACCCAAAGGAACTAGAGAAAGAAGAACAAACAAAACCAAAAGTTAGCAGAAGGAAAGTAATCATAAATATCAGAGCAGAAATAAATGAAATAGAAACAAAGAAAACAATAGCAAAGATCAATAAAACTAAAAGCTGGTTCTTTGAGAAGATAAACAAAATTGATAAACCATTAGCCAGACTTATCAAGAAAAAGAGGGAGAGGACTCAAATCAATAAAATTAGAAATGAAAAAGGGGAAGTTACAACAGACACCACAGAAATACAAAGCATCCTAAGAGACTACTACAAGCAACTCTATGCCAATAAAATGGACAACCTGGAAGAAACGGACAAATTTTTAGAAAGGTATAACCTTCCAAGACTGAACCATGAAGAAACAGAAAATATGAACAGACCAATGACAAGTAATGAAATTGAAGCTGTGATTAAAAACCTTCCAACAAACAAAAGTCCAGGACCAGATGGCTTCACAGGTGAATTCTATCAAACATTTAGAGAGCAGCTAACACCCATCTTTCTAAAACTCTTCCAAAAAATTGCAGAGGAAGGAAAACTCCCAAACGCATTCTATGAGGCCACCATCACCCTGATACCAAAACCAGACAAAGATACTACAAAAAAAGAAAATTACAGACCAATATTACTCATGAATAAAGATGCAAAAATCCTCAACAAAATACGAGCAAACAGAATCCAACAATGCATTAAAAGGATCATACACCATGATCAAGTGGGATCTATCCCAGGGATGCAAGGGTTCTTCAATATATGCAAATCAATCAATGGGATACACCATATTAGCAAACTGAAGAAGAAAAACCATATGATCATCTCAGTAGATGCAGAAAAAGCTTTTGACAAAATTCAACACCCATTTATGATAAAAACTCTCCAGAAAGTGGGCATAGAGGGAACCTACCTCAACATAATAAAGGCCATATATGACAAACCCACAGCAAACATCATTCTCAATGGTGAAAACTGAAAGCATTTCCTCTAAGATCAGGAACAAGACAAGGATGTCCACTCTCGCCACTATTATTCAACATAGTTTTAGAAGTCCTAGCCACGGCAATCAGAGAAGAAAAAGAAATAAAAAAATACAAATTGGAAAAGAAGAAATAAAACTGTCACTGTTTGCAGATGACATGATACTATACATAGAGAATCCTAAAGATGTCACCAGAAAACTACTAGAGCTAATCAATGAATCTGGTAAAATTGCAGGATACAAAATTAATGCACAGAAATCTCTTGCATTCCTATACACTAATGAAGAAAAATCTGAAAGAGAAATTAAGGAAACACTCCCATTTACCACTGCAACAAAAAGAATAAAACACCTAGGAATAAACCTACCTAGGGAGACTAAAGACGTGTATGCAGAAAACTGTAAGACACTGATGAAAGAAATTAAAGATGACATAAACAGATGGAGAGATATACCATGTTCTTGCATTGGAAGAATCAATATTTTGAAAATGACTATACCACCCAAAGCAGTCTACAGATTCAATGCAATTGCTATCAAAGTACCAATGGCATTTTTTGCCAAACTAGAACAAAAATTCTTTATGTTTGTATGGAGACACAAAAGACCCCAAATAGCCAAATCAGTCTTGAGGGAAAAAAACGGAGCTGGAGTAATCAGACTCCCTGACTTCAGACTATACTACAAAGCTACAGTAATCAAGACAATATGGTACTGGCACAGAAACAGAAATATAGATCAATGGAACTGGATAGAAAGCCCAGAGATAAACCCATGCACCTATGGTCAACTAATATATGACAAAGGAGGCAAGGATATACAGTGGAGAAAAGACAGTCTCTTCAATAAGTGGTGCTGGGAAAATTGGACAGCTACATGTAAAAGAATGAAATTAGAACACTCCCTAACACCATACATAAAAATAAACTCAAAATGGATTAGAGACCTAAATGCAAGACTGGACACTATAAAACTCTCAGAGGAAAACATAGGAAGAACACTCTTTGACATAAATCACAGCAAGATCCTTTTTGACCCACCTCCAAGAGAAATGGAAATAAAAACAAAAATAAACAAATGGGACCTAATGTAACTTCAAAGCTTTTGCACAGCAAAGGAAACCATAAACAAGACGAAAAGACAACCCTCAGAATGGGAGAAAATATTTGCAAACGAATCAACGGACAAAGGATTAATCTCCAAAATATATAAACAGCTCATGCAGCTCAATATTAAAGAAACAAACAACCCAATCCAAAAATGGGCAGGAGACCTAAATAGACTTTTCTCCAAAGACATACAGATGGCCAGGAAGCTCATGAAAAGCTGCTCAACATCATTAATTATTAGAGAAATGCAAATCAAAACTACAATGAGGTATCACCTCACAGCAGTTAGAATGGGCATCATCAGAAAATCTACAAACAACAAATGCTGGAGAGGGTGTGGAGAAAAGGGAACCCTTTTGCATTGTTGGTGGGAATGTAAATTGATACAGCCACTATGGAGAACAGTATGGAGGTTCCTTAAATGAACCAATTCATAGGGCAGAAATAGAGACACATGTAGAGGACAAACGTATGGACACCAAGGGGGGAAATTGGCGGTGGGGGGTGGTGGTGTGATGAAATGGGAGATTGGGATTGACATGTATACACTAATATATATAAAACGGATGACTAATAAGAACCTGCTGTATAAAAAAATAAATAAAATTCAAAAAGAAAAATACATGGAGTGTTTTCTGATAAATTAGAGCATGTAACGGGCTATTTTTTCCAGATTGATTTGTTCAATGTTTGCTAAAGACTAGTTCTTTCGGCTAAGTATCAGTATCTCATTGTGTGTTTAGCTTTAGAACTTACACTTTACAGAGGAAAAAATACTACAAAATTGTAGTCAGTATAGTACTATTATTCACAAATTGGGACTGTTGGCAATGTCATCTCAGAGGAACACAAAAATTAAGTTTGTTTTGTATGTAAGAAAATAAAGGAAAATAAAATAATTAGAGTGGGGAAGGGTGGACCAAGTGATAAATTAGATAAATAAGATGAAGAGAAGCATACAGCAGGCTGCAGGTGTCCAGTCCCCATGGGTAAACGTTTGGTATCTAAACAATGTGCATACTCTCTCCCATCACCATTTGGGGCTCCTCATAAGATCCAATGTGACACTGTCTGCTCCAAAGCTCATTCCCCCCAAAGCTTCTTTCTCTCTTGCGCTGCGTTCAGGACGTGAACCAAAGACACAGTAGATCAACTCGTGTCGCACCTTAGTGTGTGCCTGTCCAGAAGGGGCTGGAGTCTCAGAATTCTGCATCTCCTGTAGCCTCATGGGTTTTAGAGAGGGAACGGATGTGCATAATAATAATGGTAGGTGATATCTCTTCAGCCTTTGCCTCAGAAGCAGAACTGGATTCCAGGATTCCAGTGCAAGTCTTTTAACTGGGAGGGGGGGATCTCAGGAAGACCCCCCTGGAGAAGAGCAGGAAAATGAGTTGGGGAAGAACGGGCAGCTCGTCAAGGTGTGTTATCCAGCAAGATGCTGGATGGGCACCTAGAGCTTATCCCTGCTTGGACAACTGTGGGAGACAGGGTGGCGTTTCCGTGAGCACATCCGAGACACAAGGGAACCGAGGCATTTATTTATTCACCAACCCCTCTCTGTCTGAGGGCTACTTCTGGGGGCTGGTGACTTCCTGGCACATCTGCGCTGCCCTGCATTCTGGTAGAATGGGCTCTGGGGACCAGAAAAAGCCCAGAGTCACGGGGGCTGGATGATGGGGGGGGTCAGGCAGGCACGCACCAGCTGTAAATACTAAGTGGGTACAGGTGGGGCATAATCCAGGCAGCGCCGGATCCTCTGCCAAGAGCTTTGCACGCCTATCTTCACGCATTCCTGAAAGCAGCCAGATGAGATGGGTGCTGCATTTACCTCCAGTGACCGATGGGGAAACTGAGGCTTGGCAAGGTAAAGCAGCTTGTCATGGCTACGCGGCTTATCGGTAGAAAAGCCAGGACTGACCCTCAGGTGGGTTTCACTCAAAGTGCATGCTCTAAACCTCCAGGCTTTATATCCAGCTCCGGGTCCTGGAGAATCAACCACCAGCCAAGCTGTGTGCAGCCCATGGTGCCTAATGGTCAGCCCTGAGTCGTCTGAACTAGGTCTCATGCAAGGAAAGGAGTGAGTAACTTAAGATCTATCGGAACATAATTTACCCTCTTTGTACTAAGCCTCTCTGGACACCAGTTTTAGCTTTGAGTTGACACTGACAAATTAAGGACATGCTCAGCACTTTTCCAAGAGTAAACAGGAAATTCCACAAGCTCCTCTAATCATTTTTCTCTTCCAGGGTGAAATCCCTTAACTAAACACATCTACCTCACCAGTGAGCTTGTGCCAGGGCCTTGCTGAGCAGATCCTGTGGGTCCCCTTAAATGTTAAAACCCCTGAGGCAGCCCCTGTCCCAGAGCCCTGGGCCCTCCAAGACGGGGCTGTCTCCCAGTGGGTCTGCCTCTGGTCCTTTGTGATGGGTTAAGCACAGGTGAGCTGCCCTTAGAGGGATGTGGGGTGGGGAGAAGGTGAAGACTAAAGAACCTAACATTTCCTGAGTATCTACTATGTGCTCCCACTTTACAGATGTGGAAATTGAGGCCAGGAGAAGTTCTGTAACTTGTTCCAAAGCCCCCAGCATGTTGGTGATATACAAACTTTCTCACTCCTAATCTCAGTGTCCTACTCTCTCATCAAACATCCCATCCTGGTGGCCTGGCAGTGCCTTCTCTGCATCCCATTTGTTGGAGCTACTAAATCCATCAGAGGCTGGGGTAAAGGAGCAGCGCCTCTTTCCTGGTGACCTTTTATTCCCGGCCACCTCTGCTTCGTGATTTTGAGTTGACAACATAAGCAAAGGGAGGGATGATGCTGAATTAGAATTCATCTCTAGGCTTTCTAGGGGAGCCCCTTCCACTTGTGGTTATTTAAATTTATATTAATTATAATAAAATTTAAAATCAGACTAACCTCTCAGTCAGACTAACCACACTTCAAATGCTCAGTAGCCACAGGCGGCCAGCAGCCCCCGTATTGGAAGGAGCAGAGAGAGAACACCTCCATCAGCACAAAAAGTTCTACTAGATAGCGCTGGTCTATACAAGTAAAGTTGAGTCTCAGGCCCAAAAAAGCAAAAGGGTGGCCTTGGAGAGCTAAAAATAACCCCTGGGGCTGAGGTGGAGCTTTGACATGCAAAGCTGCCTCTCCAAGTCGGCGCGGGGTGGGGGGTGGGGGTGGGGGGGGGCAGGAAGGGCCCCCTCCACCTCCTGCTGGTACCCGGCCCCTCCATCCCCTGAGAACTGGCTAGGGCATCAATTAGTTTATTCTTTGGCTCTTAACAAAAGCAATCTGGGCCCCAGGGAAGGGAGTGGATCCAGGGAAACTATTTTCCAGATATTATAATTAAACAGATAACTGGAAGCAGCCCAGCCCACAAGGAAATGATATCCACTGAGTGAGGCCCCTTCCAGAGAGCCCCCTCCCCCAGGACTGAAAGGGGATTGGAGTTCGGAGGAGTCAGGGAGAGGAAGGGAGTCCTTCCCACCTGAGATGGGGCTCTCCCCCAGGTTCCCAGGGAGCACATCCAAAGTAGCCTTCACCTCGCTCTGGGTGGGGGGTTAGGTTGGAGTTAGGGTGCAGGCTGCAAAGCCAAGAGTCCCCCTTCAGGATCCGCCCACCCTCCTGTGCTTCAGTCTCCCTGACTGAGGAAGACCTGACCAAGTGTCAGGTCGGCTGGTGACCCATGGTCTGGCAGGAAAAACACGAGGCTTCTGGGGGTTGTGAATTAAGGGACAGTGAACAGTGCGGTTGGGGCGGGGAGTGAGCAAGCAGAGCAGAGGCAGAGGACACCAGGGGGAGCCGGGGGCAGCTCGGGGGCAGAGATGGCCTAGAGGGGGCAGGACAGAGAGAGCCAGGGCACGCAGGCACTCTGCTTGGGCTAGGCGGGCAATGCCGCGACATCAAGGAAATGCAGACTGGACCTAGAGAAACCACAGTTGCAGAGGGAGGACGATATCTGAACAGCCTCACCCTCGAATCCCAATCACATTTCACCACCTCTGTCCCAGGGGCCTTCCTCCGGTGCCAGTTGTTTTCCTCTGCAGCTCTGGGGAGACAGGAGGTCTTCATGGAATCATGAGACAGAAGTGAGCAAGTTCTTGAGTTCAAAAAGCTGATCTGGGAATAAGGGAGAATCTGGATGCAGGCTCACAGAGTGAGTTTCCCCAATTCCTAGACCAGATTAAAAACTTCCGGCGCAGAGAAGGAGGAGAGAAATGTGGACAGGAGCTGGGGGCTTGAGGAGGCCACCAACCTTGGGGATCCAGCCCTGGACACCATCCTATGGGGATGCTGCAGGGACTGACATGAACGGTCCCCGTTGCTGCCCCTGGAGCACCTCCCTGGGCGGGAGCCCTCGCACGATGGCCCAGCACACGGCTCCTGCCTGTGCTTCTCAAACACCCACGCTGTTGGGAGCCCATCTCCTCTCCTCACGTGGGAGCCACTAAAATGGGCACTGGACACTGGGATGCAGTGAGGATGGACATATGGGCAAGGGAGTCCCCCCACCGGACAGAGCTGGCTGAAGGCAGATGGTCAGGGACCTCCTGGTGGCCTGAGCATACCTTTGGCCACCCTGGGAAGCCTGATGTGACCCTAAAAGCTCCTCGGAGGAAGAAGTCTCTTCCGTGGGCACAGAGTGTCTAGGTTTTAGAACATAAGGATGGATGTCAGAAACATTCTCGTTGATGTTTCTTTCCTGGGCTGGTCCATGGGTGGGTCTGAGTCACTGGACCAGCTAGCAGCCCATCTTCCAGACTCACTTAGCAGAATTTGCGTTTGTAAGGCCTCCACGTTCATTTCCAGGAGTGCGATACTTTACCACCTCACACCCAAGCACGTAGAAATCTCTGCCCGCCGAAAGAGAGGAATCACGCTAAAAATGCAAAAAGAAGGCTCAAAACTTAGGCAGAATCCCTTCGAAAGCTAACAAGGCACACGGGGGGCATTTACTTCTGCCGTGGAGGCTGATTTATTAAAGACAGACCAGTCTTGAGAAAGAATCTCAAATATTGATGACTTAAAGCTTCTTCACTGGAAGAGAAAATGTGGAGCCCGGCTCACAATCGCGGAGATTCAGCTGTCTACATGCAGGATGCGCAGCAAAATGTCACAAGGTATTTATAAATCACCAACAAAGCATGATTCCACAAAGTCATCTACAGGCTTGTTTGTCCATTTGGGGCAGGGCCCATGAGTTTCTAGGGGGCACATTTCCTCACAGACCAGGCAACACTGCCTTCAGCATCTCAACGTTAGAACAGGCTGACTGTAAAGCAAGTTCTCAGACAAGTGTGTTTCCTCGGGGATAGGCATTGTTGATAAAGTTACACAGACGACGATTTGCACTCTAGGAAGGAACCCATATGGAAAGAAAGTCGGAAGGACTCTTTTTCTAATGCAGTCTCAGGCCTGAGCATTTCTGACAGCCACAAAACCAGAAAAAGCCAAGGGAAAGCTGAAGTCACAGTGTGGGGAAATTTTAACCAGAAATGGCTACGTGATTTCCACAAAGCTCACACAAAAGAGGGAAATTTTAACCAGAAATGGCTACGTGATTTCCACAAAGCTCACACAAAAGAGGGGAGTATTTGTGTGAAAGGAAAGAAAAAGAGAGGTAAGCTTTTTTGACAAGTAAGATTGAAGGATGGTTTTGGGGAGTCCTCGGAACCACCTGTGACCAGAGGCCAGCACCCGGCTAAACTCAGCAGCTACATGAAAAGCCTCCGGTGAAAAGCAAGCTCACGGGGTCTGTGTGGAAAGGGGTATGTGAGTGTAATCAGGTTTTGGGTTATACTCTGAAAGGCTCAGGCACTCCGGTGGAGACCCCAAATCACTGCCAGTCGGTTCCTGGGGCCCTCTCCCTGGGGCGGCCTGGGGTGACAGGACACAGCTCTGGGACCCTCCCACAGAGGGCTTCCGTCCCCTCACTGGAGGAGGCTAGATGATGAGTCCCCACATCCCATTTATGATGTCCTGAGAGGTGTTCCTCAGGTACCTGCATTCTAGGAGCCCTACTCAAATGGCCCTGAGCCTTCCTCGCTGGACCTCCTGGACCTCTGTCGCCTGGCTGGGGAGCAGACTGCTCTGGGTCACCTCTGGCCATGCCTGATCCAATTCCCCAGGCGAGGAGGGATGGTGACTGGGGGCTGCTTCCCCGCACTTCCAAGCCAGCAGCCGAGTCACCTCTTGGTACCTCCCACCCTCCCACCTTAGTTTCCGCTCACTCCAGACCCCGTGGACTCGAGGGTCTACATCTTCGATCACGGGTTTCTGGTTCCTGCCTGGAATCCCTTCCCCCTTCTCCTTTAGAAAATGCCTGCCCACTTTTCAAACCCACTCAGCTGCCCTCCAGCACTGCGTGGAGCCTTCACTGCGTTCCCACGGCACTGGGGGGACCACGGCCACACTCACACACTGTGGGAGCGGTCCAGAGGTGGGCCTGCCTACAAGACAGCGGGCTCCTGCAGGGTGAGCTGTGTTCAGGCTTTTAGAAGGGTCCAGCCCGGTGCCACCATGTTGCAGGGGCTTGGAGATCTTTCCAGCAGGCTGAGCGCAGGAACCTGTATGTAGCTCCCGTAGCTCTGACTCATGCATTTATCTGTTCACTGGCCACCGAAACAGCTCAGGTTAGCCCTGGCAGCCTTTCTTACAACCAACAACGTTCATCTGACAATTTCTAAGCGCCTTAAATGTGTTGGGTGCCATAGTGGGTGGAGGGGTAAAAAGAACAGTTTGTCTCAGTGCTGAACAATCAAGGACTGAGCAGCTTTTGTTTTGCGACTCGTCAGACGCTGCATAAGGGTTTCTCGTGATGCTCAGGTCCCCCCAGGGGCCTTATACTCTCAAGGGTAGGATAACATAGACTTGCTCCTTGACCCTGGGGAGGCCACCAGCAGGCCCACCCTGACAGGTGAAGAAGAGGGGCCCCTCCTGGGCCGAGCCTGGCCCCGTCCTGCACCTGCCTGCACGTGGACCCCCACTAGGCAGCAGGTCAGGCTTCTCCACTGGGGTCTCCTCCCTCTAAGAGGTGGGTCCGGGAGGAGGCCTGCACAGGCCTTGGCCATAGGTACAGGCTGCCTGGGTGGAGAATTCTGAAATTCCGGGTGCCTGGAGCGTGGTCTTGAAGGGGTGGATGCTGACCTTGTCCCCTGGACTCCCTGCCCTGTGGCTTCTATGATGCAGGGCCCAGGGCCGAGGATGGGGGTCAGAGCCAGTGATGACAAAGTGTGAAGCTGCAGGCTTATGTCCACTCTTTTAGGCACGTGGGGAAAAAAAGCACCTTTAAGCAAAGGGGAGAATTACCCTTGTTTGTCTACTTGGCCTTCATGCCTGCCTGGGATGCACTGCCACAGAGGGCAGAGGCCTTACGGGGACCCTCGGCTCACGGAGGACAAGGCGCACGCACTCAGGACCAGTGGGAGGTGGAGCCCCGCCATCGGCAGATAACCGCACTGCCTTGGGAGACGGAAGCTCGTGCCGTTCGGGCCCGGGCCAAGAGTGGAAGCCTCATCTCTCACATGCCGAGGCATCAGGGCGCTGAGGCTGCTGGGGCGTTCTCAGCCCGGTGACCAGGAAGGCTCCCTGGTGCCAGGGGTGGCAGCTGCCATCCACAGTAACTGCTGTGTGCCTGTAACTGCGCTGAAGGGCAGGAGGCTGCAGAGTCTGCTCTATCGTTTGGTATTTTTAGAGAATGTCTTTGCTGACAGAAGATCCCTCGTGCCTGTTTTTCAGGCAGGGTATTGGCCGGTTGGGGTGAGTGGGGAAAGTTCACCAGGAAGGGGGTCACGCTGAGGGCAGCTTATGCATCCAGAGGGTAAATATCTTACCGGAAGCCACGCACAAAGCAGGGAGCACAGAACTGGGCCCCAACCCATGTCTGGTCTGACTCCAAAGCCCAGGGTGTGCCCACTGACCTACTCAGGTCAGGTGTGGTTGGAAAAGTAAGGTCTCTGTGCCCTCCCCTGAGTCATGGTGTATGTGTGACTGCAATAGAGGCCGCTGGAAATGACGTGTGTGACTTCTAAGGCCGGGCCATTCAGGGCTTCTTCCTTGTCACCGTGACCCTCCCTCTGCAAACCCTCAGCTGCCACGTGGAGCCACGCTGGAGGGGCCACAGCAAGGTGCTCTGGTCAGCAGTCACAGCCGACCTAGTCCTCTGGGCACCGCAGACACAGAAAGCAAACAAGGGAGTGGACGAGCCTTCTTCGAGGGCTCCTCCAGCAGCAATGGCTCCAGCCCCAGCCATCGGTGTCACCACCAGCCGTCCGAATCGTCCCACCCCGGGCCCCGGATCCGGGGGTACAGCATCCCCTCTGTGCCCTTTCTGAACTACTGACCCCTGGAACCCATGAGAAACAGAAAGTGGTTCTTGGGTGTGTCACTAAATTTGGAGACTGTTTCCCAGCAATAAGTAATCAGAACGGAATTAAGAGCATTCCGGGGGAGAGTGAATGCCGCCGAGATGGGAAAGCACGGTGACGGACCTAGTGGAGCCTCTGCCCGGGTCTTTCTGGTTCTGCAGCCACTCCTTCGAGACAGCTTCACCCCTGCACCCTCCCCAAACTCTCCGAATGGGGACAAGGAAAATCAAAGGCCTTCAAGCCACTGGGCCTGTGGACGAAGTGCTAGGGCAGTGGTGGATATTAAGAGCCAGAACACACTTTTATGGACCATCTACTACGTGCCATTACATTTAATCCACGAATTTAACAAATACTTTGGCCCCATCATGTGCCAGGAACAGGTCTGGGAAGGAAGCCACGCACAAAACTATGTCCCTGTTCTCATGGGGCTGGTGTGTGAGTGAGGGTGACGGGCAGTAAGCAAATAACTCTATAATATTATGTCACAGAGCGCTCGGTGCTGTGGAGAAAAGTAAAGCCGGGTAAGGGGAAAGACAGGCAGTTGACAAAGGCTGGTTGGAAAAGGAAGGCCTCCTCGAGAAGGTGGTGTTTCAGCAGAGAGAGCCCAGGCTCTGCCCAACCTCAGAACCCACGCCCTGGGCATGGGTATCAAGGAAAGAAAAATCCAGGTATCTTCCAGTGTACACACCTGTGGCCTCTTAGAAACAGTACATTTGGATACACACTTCCATATATAAAACAGATAAACAACAAGGACTAACTGTAAAGCACAGGGAATTATACTCAACATCTTGTAATAACTTATAATGAAAAGAATCTGAAAAAGAATAGGTACACGTATATGTACACACACAGAGATATTACGTAACTGAATCGCCGTGCTGCACACCTGAAACATTGTAAATCAACTATACTGCAATAAAAACATTTTTTAAAAGTACATTTGGAGATCGCCCTCTATGGGGCTCACAGGCCCCCTACCAGGCATGTGAACAGGAGGGGAGACTCCTCTGAGGGCACCTCTCTGCATCCCGCCCCCCAAGACCCCCGCCAGGCCTTCCCTCCGGCCCTGAAGACAGGGCCACCAGAGGGGTACTTACACAGAGCACGTGGAGGACCACTGCCCCCTGTCTTCTGTCCTCGTTGGTGAAGATGTCATTGGGGAACTCGTGCAGGGCTACAGAAGGGAGAGAGAAAAACAGCTCAGTACAGGTGGCAACACTTTCAGGGCGGGAGGTCTGGGACAGCGCCGCCACCTGGATGAGGAAAGATTACATCTATATGTTCACAAATCTCTAACTGGAATTTGGTGTTTCCTCCAGATAAGAACGGAGGCAACAAATTGCAGCTGTGCTAGAAGCACCCGGGCTCTGCCCCCAGGAGACACGTTCATGATCCTCTGTCCTGCCATCCTCATGGCTCACTCATCACTTTAGCGTGAGGGTGGCTCGCAAACCGCCACCTGCGACCAAGGGTTCGTGAGAAAACACGGGAACCACGATCATGCAGGTCTGTCTTCTAACACAGTGACAACTTCATTGCAGTGGATCAGTCTCCCTCTGTCACCTCACACATCTTGCAAACACTGAAATGTTTTCCCGAGCAGAGGTCTGCAGGCTTCAGGGATTACCCAGGGGTCCGTGGCACACACAGGATCAAGTCCCTGCTCTAAACTGTCCCTCTGTCCCTCCTTTCCTTGTCCCACTCCTGCCCTGGCCTGGGGCCTGGGCCTCTTACGAATCCCTCCCGGCTCTCACTTCTATAACACATTGCCCTCCCCTCCCCAGGGAGTCCAGTACAGGGCAGAAACCACGAGAAACCAGCCTTTCCGCCCACTTTCCAAACCCAGGACGCTGATGATGGCCGCTGCGGGGCAAAGCTAAGGAGAGGGAACCCTGCAGGGCAGGCCTGTCTCTCACCCTCGGGCACCCAGAGCCCAGATTTCCTGTCACCATCCGGCCCACCGTGCGCCTGGACCTGGCCGACCCTGAGCCCCACTCTGTGGTTCTGAAGATGACAAGCCCTGCCCACAGGTCCTTCCTGATGTGCCCTTCGTCTGTATGAACTCTCAGCGCCCGTGGGATGGGTTGGCTGCTGACAGGCCAGGATGGGCAGAGACGGAGGCTCTGAGGGCAGGACGGCCACACAGACTTGTGCAGAGTTGACAAGGGCGCACGCAGTGAGCTCTGCTCCTGGCAGGCGTGGGCCCTGCACTTCGCACCCACTACGCCTCTGACCCGGGACAGAAAGCTGCTGCTCCCGTGCTGTAGACGAGGAACCCGAGGTGCAGCCAGACTGGACACCATGCTAGAGGGTCCACAACGAGGACCACGCACCCAGCAGACGGGCCGGGGCCGCCCTCGTGCTGTGATCCCGGCTCCCGGCATCTATTAACCATCTTACTCCACCCGGTGACCTCTTCCTTCTGCGGGCCCCCTCCAAGCAGGGGACCTGATCTGATCTAAATTCTGCCTCCACACACCAGAGGGAAGCAGGTGGGCTGTTTGTTCCTTTGCATTTCTCTGTGCAGCTGCCACGGGGCTTTTCAGCGCCGGGCAGTTCCCGGGTAAATGTGACAATCCCATTGCTCACCTACCCCCAGAAGTGGAGACTGGTTGGTTGGCCTCGTTAGTGTATCGATCAGGACAGCCGTCATCCTGGGGAAACTGAAACCAGGGTCTGCCCTGTGATGGGCGCCACGCAGAACATTCACGCGTGGGGACCGCCTACCATCAGCGAGGAGGAAGTGGGAAAAGTGAGGGGGCATCGAGGTACCTCTGGTGCTGATATATGGAAGCCAGCTACTTTCATCCCTCCTACCCCACCCTGGCTGAGGGCAGCAGGTGAAGGGAGTGAAGGCCACGGTGCAGGCAGCCTTACCAGTCCGCGTCTGCAAGGCACCCACACCGTGCCAGCTCCGTCATCCCTGCCTCTCTACCAGGACCTGCAGGAATGGTTTGATCAAGGGTACTATGTCAGTATGTGATACATTTATGTTTCGAATCCAGGCATTTTGGTTTTTAAATCCCCTTGGCACTCAACAGTGAGTGGAATGACCATGACCAGGTGGATCCTCTGGGCTTTGAGTTTTGGTAGGGGAGGGTCTCGGCAGAGGTCTGGATGCCCAGCCAACCCTGGGACCTGGCTGGGGCTCTTGGATAGGACCAGGCTGAGGGCTGTGCCCTTGGATGGGGAAGGACCCACAGAGCCCAGTGCTGACGCCGGAGGGGCTGAATGCTGTCCAAAGTCCTGGCCAAGCACGTGTTGGGCGGGGGTGAGGAGGGGACGGGAGGGGGGAATGGGCGTGGGGACCACAGCAGTCTCCTTCAGGCTTCTCTTTCCTTACAGCTCAGGGACCCTCCTCTCTCTCTGGGGAGTGGGAGGCTTGGCAGTGTCCCCGTCTTGATCTGCTCTTCCTGGCCTGGTGCCTGATTCATCACCAGCCGGAAACTCCTAGTCCCCGGTCAAGGGTGTCTCCTCCTGTCGGAACCCATGACTGGCCACGAGAAAATCGGTGAAATTCTCCGTGAGATGATCCCAGTGTAGCAGCGGGGGGGGGGGGGGGGGGGCTGGGGGCTGTGAGCAGAGCAGCCGGCCCTGCCGGACCTCCTCACTGAGCTGAAGGTGGCTGGGCAGTGGCTGAGACAAAGCGTGGGTGTGTCAGGGGGTCAGCTGGGGGGAATGCAAGGCAGTGGAGAGTTAATTAAATGCTTTCAAATTGGTTTGCTTATGAACAGCAACAGACATCTTCTTTGGTGGATCCCAGGCGTGTGGGAAGAGCGGCCAGGAGAAGTATGCCCGGGAAGCCTCACCTGACACGGTTCCCACTCCGAATGCCCCTTCATGGCAGCCCCTCTGAAAACATGCACTGGGCTGCCGGTGAAATTATTACAATGATTTCAAAGAGCTAACGCACACCTTGCAGAGAATACTGCAGGTATTTCACGCTCCCTCTTAGAGATACATCATCTTTTGGAAAAACGTCACGAAAAGAGATTTCTTTTAACAACCTAGCTGGGGCTGTCTCCTCTTGCCCTCCAAGAGATGAGCTTCCTTCATAGGTGGGTCGCTCCAGAGCAGGCCCCCAGACAACAGTTTGAAGGCCAGCAGGTGGCCCCAGGAGGGGAGTGGAGAGGTAAGATAAGAAAGGGAAGGAGCTGATACATAGGCTCAGACTTGCCAGGGCCCCTCTGGGAGCCACTACAGAACATGCCCCGGGGCTATACATGGACCCCCATCCGTCATGTTTAAGGCTGTCTTCAACACTTTAGGGCAGACCCTTAACACTTCTGCACACCTCTGCACTGGCCAAGTCAGGTGTGTTCCTGGGAACAGAGAAGGCCCTAGACAGAGTCACAGGCGCATCAAGAAACCATCCTCGCACGTGGCGTGGTGATGCCTGCATGGTCTGCGTGGTGTCTGCAGGGGATGCCCATGATCTCCATGATCCTCCAAGCGCCCTTCTGAGGGAATGCAAGGGAAGAGGGATGGGGTGTCTCTATGAATAGGAGGAAGGGCCCCTAACTTGCTCATGAATAACTGGCGTCAGCACAGAGCGGCAGGGCGTGGGGTGGAGGTGGCAGAAGGAAGACCCTGGGCCCGGGCCTAAAAGTCTGGGTAAACTGCCGTTGTGCTGTGCCTTCCGAGTCCAGCATGGCAGTGCCTGAGTGTTCAGAGCGCACCACAGTGGGCTGCATTGTAACCTGTTCTTATATTAAGCATCGAATCCACCACGTTAGAATCTTATCTGGCTCATCTGCAAAGGGCAGAAGCAGACGACCCTGGCCACAGAGGATGTGTCTCGGGAGCAGCCCTGTCACCAGAGACCCACGGGGGCAGCAGCTTTGTTGGAGGGACGCCCCCAGTGCTCATGACTTATCTCATCAGCCCCTCCTATGCACCCCACACAGCGTCTACCAGTACCCACGCTGTTATTTCACGCAGCGTTGCTTTGTCCAGGTTCTAAAGCAGTTTGGTATGATGGTGTTTAATCTCCCTAAGAAGGGGTCAGCCTGGGCCCCGGAAAGCGTCCTCAGTAGGGCATCTGGAGCTGTGAGGTTCACACCCAGGCCTCCCACGGTGTGGCCTTTGTCGACGTGTCACTTCACCTCTGCGGGCCTCAATCCACCTGTTGGCCCATCTGAAAAATGGCTGCGGCTCCTCGTCTCCGCTGCCTCTGGTCCACGCACACAGTACGGTCAGTGCATACAGCAGGTGCCTAATAAGTGGCAGCAGGATGAAGAGCTCTGAAGGGAGGGGACTGGGACACTGACCGGGGATGGAGTGAGTCAGCCTTCCCCGGCTGGCCCTACGGTTCAAGAAAATAGCTGCCAGGGCTTCCCTGGTGGCGCAGTGGTTGAGAGTCCGCCTGCCGGTGCAGGGGACGCGGGTTCGTGCCCGGGTCCGGGAGGATCCCACATGCCGCGGAGCAGCTGGGCCCATGAGCCATGGCCGCTGAGCCTGCGCGTCCGGAGCACGCCCCAGAAACGGCGCTTTCAGAAGAGCTGCAGTTGCCCAAGAAGAGTGAACAGAGACAGGGTGGCCCGCTGGACTGGAAGACTCTGCCCAGCACTTCTTGGCTTCAGTTTCCTCATCCGTAAAACCAGGCGGGGCCTGCAGTGCGTCCCGCAGAGCTGATGGCGGTACTGATGCCATCCCAGCCGCCCTCCACTTGGCAGTGCTTCTTGCATCCAAATCCAAAAGAACCAAGGGCGTTTCTTAAGGCCTGAGCTAGGATGCTCACCATTGCTGGGAACTTATCGTCATCCTGGGACTGCTGGTTAGATTCCATGTAAGAACCCACCATGCGGAATCAGGGCTGGGTTCAGATCCCACCTATACCACTCACACGTTATCTTTTCTCCTCTCTGAGCCCACCTCCTTCATCTGTGAGATGAGGTGTGGATGCCATCCGTGCAGTGTTGCCGGGAAGAGCACAGACAGCGTGTGTGAAACACCTCCCGCCATGCTTCCCGGGTACCTATTGCATTTCTTCCTAATTATAATGATGGTGGGATGCTGCCCGGCAGGGGGCCGAGGACACATTCCTCACAGTGCTGGTGTTAAAATCCACCAGTCACCAACTCCTGCCTGCCTGGCCTCTGCGTCTGTTCCTCCAGGGTGGCGTCCGGTCTGAAGGAGCTGCGTGAGTGCATGAGCCTCTGGTAAGTGCTTCCCTGTTCGTGCTGTTGGGAGCCCGAGGTTCCCTTGTCATGTTAGGAACAGCAACACATCCAGCTGAGGGTTCCCCCCAACACCTTCAAAATCCTCAAAGTCTCTTTCTCTCCCCCAATTTTCTTTCCAGCACATCTTGCCAGCCCTGGGGCGGCGGAGGCAAGCAGTGCTGTTCCCATGGAAACCACAGAGCCTGGAGGGAGCGGATTCCCCTTACCAAGGCAACGGCAATCAGCGGGCTGCTTCTCTCTCCTGGCCACTTTCCTGAGGCCTGAGTTTGATGAGTCTAAATGGAGGTTTGAAGGGGATGGAGAGTTTTTTGGGTTTCTTTTTTAATGCAGCAGGGGCTTTCACGGCATCTTTAGACGTACTAATTACGTATTGATCCAATGGAACAGCCCAAAGTGAAGATCAACACACCTGAAAAGGCCAGGCTCCCTTAAAACACCGGAGTGAAAGGAATCTGTGCGGCTGCAAACCAACACAACGCCCTTCTCTCATCCAGGGTTTGTTTTTGTTTTTTTTTTTGTAATTTTTTTTTTTTTTTTGGTGGTACGTGGGCCTCTCACTGTTGTGGACTCTCCCGTTGCAGAGCACAGGCTCCGGACGCAGAGGCTCAGCGGCCATGGCTCACGGACCCAGCCGCTCTGCGGCATGTGGGATCTTCCCAGACCAGGGCACGACCCCGTGTCCCCTGCATTGGCAGGCGGACTCTCAACCACTGCGCCACCAGGGAAGCCCCTGTTTATTTTTTTAATCACAAAATACCCAGAGCATCTTGATTGGCCCCTTGGGGATCGCACCAAGAATTGGGGTCTTGACACTGCCCAACTCCTCCCCTGCAGCAATGGATGACTTCACGCTTCTCTTTTACACGCTTTGATCTGTCCTGGTACTCCCCCACCCCTCGCCCCCATGATGCCTGCTGCTCCCTGGTCCCCTGGCACGAACATTGGGAAACCCAGTCTGCCAGGTGTGGTAACACTCAGCCTCCCACAGAGCCTTCCCGACCCTCTTTTGGTGGCCCTGTCGTACTGTGTGTGTACCCAACATGTGACTTTCCAACAAACTGCAGTCGTACCTTGGACTCTACCACCTGGTGAGCTCCCGGAGGGCAGGACCTCTCTCTGGGCAGCACCCACCAGGTCCGGGTCCACGAAAGAGAATGACAAATACCAAGTGAATGGACTCAGAGAGCGCTTCTCCCAGGACACAGCTTTTGTGTACACCCAGGACAGAATTATTAGCTGAGAAAGGACACTGGGAGGGAAAATTCAATAAAACACCCAACAACTGGATTCCAACTTGGATGGCCTTTCAGCCTGTGGACAAATATCCCATTTCTTCCTGTTCCAAGACCTGGAAGGAGCACACATGTAGGCCCGCTGCATGGTTAGACGGGGCCATGCTGTATGCTTTGGTTAATGAAATGTGAACAACACAACAGGCTGTCTGCCCTTTCTAGGCAGACTTTCACAGCCAGCGTCTGACTCACTACCTTGCGTGCTCTTGGTTAAGCCTTCATGGAAACACCTGTCAGGATGAATCTTCCATCAGCCTGGTCCCTAAGTAACTGATATCAGAATCCCACACCCCTGATGTGCACATTTGGTAGCATGAGTAATAAACAGTATTTGTATTCTTCTTAGCCACTGAGATCTGGGGCTGTTTGTTACCCAGCGTATCCAAGCAATGCAATAGCAAACATGTCCTCAGCATCCCTACAGCATTTTGCACGTGAGGCTTCGAGGCAACCTTTGGTTTCTTATGTCTTCTCCACTAGACTGGGGAAGCGTGGGTAAGGCTGGAGGAAATTTATTCTTCTTTGTATCTCCTATGCCTACCTAAGCACCTGTAATAGACAGTTGCTTAATGAGTGTTCGTTGATCAAATGAACACATTCGTCATGAATGAAGGCCCCTGAATAAAATTACCTGCAAAAGAATCTGTGAAAGTGGATGTATCCACAACTTGAAAAGTTTCAGGCTCACCTCACACTGGTCAGAATGGCCATCATCAAAAAATTTATAAACAATAAATGCTGGAGGGGTGTGGAGAAAAGGGAACCCTCCTACACTGTTGCCGGGAATGTAAATTGGTACAGCCGCTATGGAGAACAGTATGGAGGTTCCTTAAAAAACTAAAAACAGAACTACCATATGACCCAGCAATCCCACTCCTGAGCATATACCCAGAGAAAACCATAATTCGAAAAGACGCATACACCCCAATGTTCATTGCAGCACTATTTACAATAACCAGGACATGGAAGCAGCCTAAACGTCCATCGACCGAGGAACGGATAAAGATGTGGTACATATATACAATGGAATATTACTCAGCAATAAAAAAATAACAAAATAATGCCATTTGCAGCAACATGGATGGACTTAGAGATTGTCTTACTGAGTAAAGTAAGTCAGACACAGGAAGACAAATATCATGATATTGCTTATATGTGGAATCTAAGAAAAGGGGTACAAATGAACTTATTTACAAAAACAGAAATAGAGTCACAGATGTAGAAAACAAACTTATGGTTACCAAGGGAAAAGGGGGGGAGGGATAAATTGGGAGATTGGGATTGACATTTACACACTACCATATATAAAATAGAGAACTAATGAGAACCTACTGTATAGCACAGGGAATTACTCAATACTCTGTAATGGCCTAATTGGGAAAAGAATCTAAAAAAAAAAAAGAGTGGATACCTGTATACGTATAACTGATTCACTTTGCTGTACACCTGAAACTAACACAACATTGTAAATCAACGATTTTCCAATAAAAACTTAAAAAAAAAAGAACAGTTTCAGGCATTTCAGGCTCAGTGAGGCTGAGCAGAGCACAGGGGTACAAGGGGGAGCCTGATGGCAACAGGAGGGTGCAGGCTGCTGTGAGGTCATCAATGGAATTTGCGTCTCATTCTAAGGACTGTCAATAACAATGGAAAATTTATTAACAAATCAAAACTGTGCAAAAAAAAAAAGTACTTATTTAGCCCTTACCATGCATACTCTGGGTACTGTACTTAACCCCAGTCCCAGAAAGATAAAGGATGCACAGTCCTGATCATTGAGGATTTAACAGATGAGTGAACAAAAGGTTAGGCTGGAAGCAAGGGAAGCCTCAACTCTGAAATCACACCAATAATTTAAGCGTCCTGAATTCAAGCACAGAACTAATCTTTATGGAGTACTGTAAATATGTATTTACCACTTTTTCATTGCTTCTATGGGATAGGAATCATTATCCTCAACGTATAGATGAGCAAACCAAGGCCCAAAGAAGGCAAGTAACCAGCCCATGTTCACACCATGTTCATGGAGGAGCCGTCATAGTTGAGGTCTGACTTTCTAGCATGTTGGTCCCTCTGTATTAGAAAAGGCAAATGGACCATTTTTTTTCCCTTGACTTTTAAGGGTGCAAGTCCTCCCTTTCAAAAGCCAGAAATGAAGTCCTAGACTCAAATGGGTGGATGTGTGTGTGGAAGCAAGACGGTGGATAACATCTCTGTGAAGGAGGATGTAACACGGGTCATGGTAACCAGAAGCCTCAGTCTAGGGCCCCTCAAACTATTACTCAAAAAGGTAGCAGAGTCAAATTCACTGACAAAGGTCGTCTCAGCCAAATGCTTATGTGGTGACATTTGCTTAGCACAGGAAGCCAGGGTTTTATAAGAGCCTGAACACCTGGATTTGAAGCCCTCCTTCACCACTCATGAGCTCTGTCGCCTTGGAAAAAATTCCTGAACCTTTTCCCGTCTTAATTTCTCAATGTGCAAATGAGAGAATGAAAACAATAGCAGTTTATACAGTTATTATGAGGATTAATTGTGATGATACTTACGAAATATGCAGAACCTAGAATCAGGTAAGTAATGATTAAATGGTAGGTCCTTTTACTCTATTAAATAATGGAGAAGGAGAAATAGGGGCAGGAGGTGTTTCCCAAGGCATCAATGCCCTGCCCACCTTCCTGGGGTCCTACCATTTTCAGTCTGGGTAACCCTCAGCACTTGCATCTCTTTGCCTGAGGGCTTTCTCCAAAGCTGAGGATGGGAGCTCTGCCCAGATCCTGCAGGCTGGACGAGCTGGAGAATCTCTATGGCTCTTTGCCCCAGGAGAAGCCCTCCACCAAAGTCTGATGGGAGGTGGGTATATAAGTACCCCAGCTCCCTCACCGCTTGGCTGAGAGAACTGAGGAGTATTCTGTGCTGTTTGCTACAGTTCTCAGCGGGATTAAGCTCTAGCTACCCAGAGTGACAACTGGTTTTGTAACACTCCTTTGATTGGCTGCCTTCCCCTCCCTGTCTCTTTTCCTGACTCCCCTATCTAAACCATCTCCAAAATAAACTTGTACTTGAGTTTGCCTGAGGGCCTACTTCTGGCAAATCCACATTTAGACAGAGGGAGCTAGGAATTTTGCAGTCTTGCACCCCTCCATTTCAACAAAGGTTAGTCTTTCCAGCAGAGAATTCATCCATATTCAGGTGAATTTTATCTCCAATAATGGCCTCATTTCCATGCATTTATAGAGAAGTGATGCATCCTGCATTGTGAACAGCAGCACAGAACCACCTCCCTCCTGAACGCAGGTTAGGAGACGGTCTTTGCCCCTTTTTCATGGTGCAGAAGTTGATCCAACACCCATGACAAGCTCCTTGATTTCCACTCCAGAGCTCTTTTTCTCATGTCCATATTGGCAAAAGATTTTAAACAATCATCCCACAAGCTTTTCTCCTGGAAGGGAACAGACATTCTTTGCAACTGAAGAACCCCAGTCATTAGTTACATAGAATTTTGGCCTGGCAGGGCCCTGAAATGTAATTTGATGAACTAGAAACATATTTCTTTATCAATAATAAAACACCAAGGCACCCATGCTGCTCAAGTGCCTGAGCCAGCAGCTACTGTAGAAAATACAGTGATCCCATGAATAATGCTGTGTTCTCAGGCCACAGGCATGGCCGCAGAGGGAAGGAGGCCTCTTTGCAGAGGCAAGAGGCTACCACTCACAGTTGTTGCTCCTGTGGGATCATCACAGCTGTGTCAGTAATGAATTCTTATTAAAGGAAATGAAATATTTATGGTAAATAGCTCTGTGGTGTTCAGAACTTTATGCTCTCCTTGGGCTGCTCTGTTCCTCAAAATGCCCCTTGGTGCCCTTGGTGCCAATGGCAGAGACAGAACATTTGGATGGATGAACTGGGGTCTGACCCAGGTATTGAATCTCTTGTATTCCCATGTCTGCTTCTCGATCCAGAGAAATACAGACCAACAAGTGGGTTTCTGATGTATGCAGAAACCCACTACACGGCTCCAACACACGAGGGTTGGAAAGAATGTTCATTCCTTCTCAGCACCCTTGGAGAGGATGAGCCTAAGTGAAAAACTTTCTTAGGAGAAATGTCATTAAAATAGTTATTTTTGAATGTAACAATTCCCTACAGGAATCTATGTTGAAAACGTTCACTCTTTAAGCATTTATTCTACTGAAGATGAAGTGTGCATGCCAAATGACTGGTAATTTCAAAATCAGTGATTTTTTAAAGTGTTAACTCATCGCATTTCAGAGCTAGAAGCAACCTTTAGTGTCCTATTGGTCTACAGATGGAAAGGTAGTTAGCAGGAGGATTTGGTGAGAAGCACTGTTAAAGTCCTCAGCTTCCCCTTTAAAACCTGCTTTCTTTTTCTCCGTGATGTTATCCCATGATCATCAATTTCAGGGATAGAAAGTAGACCTCATCTCATATGTTCATCAGTTTATTGGTAATGACTGACTGTTAGGCTGCATCTTAGATGGGGTTCATTGTGGTAGAGCATCGTGATCTGCTAACAATGTCTGCCATGGTTATGGGAAAGGAAACGGGGGCATGTGTGCTTCTTATTTCCCTGCACTGAAGCTTTGCTGATAAAATCCTAAAAAGAAAGAATAACTGGCCCTTGTCACTCCTGGTAATAGTGATAACTGTCATTTCCTTTGATCTGCACCTGATTTCGGGTATAATCCATTGAAAAGCTGGAGGGAGATTAAAAGTGCTTCAATAATCAATTCTATCTCAATTAAAAACAACATATTCAGAACTCATACTGAAAAAAAATGTTTCAATATGATCACCCAAATATGCCAAATATATTCAAGCAGATGTATTAGGTGGTTATCCATTTATAAAATATTATCTTGAAATCTAGTCTATAATAATGAAATAAATATCTAAGAAAACTCACAGCTAGTTGTAGGAAGAGATGTAAATAAATAGACAAACTATTGGCTAATTCAGTTGGCAAAATACAAGCTGTATTTACTCTTAATTTAGTATTTGGCAACCCCTGGACTCTCCTTGAGGGAAAAATGAAGATGTTACCTGGAGGAAACCATTTTCCCTTTATGTTACCATACATTAGATACTTTTGACAATTTACCTATGGTTTGGGGTCAAAACACTCAAGGATCTTCTAGATACACCAGAAACTCTTTGAAGGGTAGACTAGAACTCAAGGCTTTTTTTGTTGGATCATTAAGTTTGTGCATCCAAAGTCTAGATTCCAACTATCATGGATCCATCTTTTGGAAAATAACTGTCACTGAATATGAATGAAAATTAAGAGGAGTGTAATTAATCCTAAACAAAAAGTAATTCTTATAGGCATTTCTCTCCATTTTCTTAGCCCATCACTGGGCTCAAGTAGTGGCACATTACAGCTTTGAGTGAAAGAGACTAAATGCCTTTTGATTCCACAATGGACTCTGTTCTCCAACTAGGCTCTCAGGGTATAGACCAAGGGTATATATGAACTGATGACAAAAAAGATATCTTAAGAAAGCCTTGTGCTGTCTTGTATTTAGCAGAGCAAAACTGGCCACAGTTTGGAGCAGGCAGATCAAAGCAAGAGGATCTAGAATCTACTTGGGGTGTGTCTAGTAATTTTTGACTGTATATTCGACTGTACAGATGATGCACTGAGGAGACTCTGGACTCTGCTGTCTTCCACTGAAGAGTGCTGAGTTTTGTTGGAGCAGAAAGTTAAATTAGTGGTGGGTCATCTCTGGTGCTGGTCTTAGGCTTTTTTCTAATAAAGGCTATTTTTATTATATTCTTAGTCCTGATATATGGTCCTTAGGTTTTCAATGGAAAGTCTGAGCTGTTTAAGCAACCCTCTTTAACTTTGGCGACTTGAACTGCAAACTCTGTCTCCCCAGCGCTGGTAGCTACTGAAATCTCTACTCGGCAGTTCCAGCCTTTCAGCTGCTGTTCCCCAGAAAGTGCCTGGAGTTTCCCCGAAGGCATGCATAATTTTGGGGTCAGTCAAGAATTTGAATTTATATGCATGTTTTGGGCTCTCCCTCTGTGAATTCTTCCTTTCTGGGATGTCCCCCAAATTCCAGCTGCTTGGGAGCTCCTCACTCTAATCTCTGATGTCTCAGCCCAATAAGATCACGGGTGTAGCTCTGCTAGAGCTCTATCCCCACACAGCGCACATCCTGGGAACTTGCACTGGGAAAAGCCAATGGGTGTGGCCCTCGCACAGTGTGCTTCCCTTCTCTGAAACATCATAAACCCTCCAGTCTCTGGCTTGCTTTATTTATTCACTTTCCAGAGCTTTTAAACAATTGTTTTTCTTTATTCTGTTCAGAGTTGATAACTGTCCCTACAGGAGCATTAATCCAATGCATCCAATGATGGGAAGTCAAGTCCAGGATATATCCTAGATTATAACCTGCTGCAGAAAATTTCCAGTGAACTAAATGCACGTGACATGTTCCCCAAACTTGCTAATGGCTGCATTAAGTCCTCCATGGAACTAATGCAGCCCGAAATAACTGTGACCCACTGGTAAATAGCACGCTGGGGAAAGTGAAGGGAGGTCACTGGATGGGCTGGCAAGTTATGATGAAAGGGCTGGGAGGTGACCTAATTTCATACCAACTCATATGGTTAAACCAAGCATTGGACTTAGCGCACTCAGTACAGTGAAAGATTCACGAAGAGATCCTGCAGGCTTCCAAAGCCCTCAGCTATAAATATTTCAAGGTCAAGGCCATCCAAAGACGCATCTGTGGCAGTTCTGATGTCTCTGAGGGTGATGCCCGAAGGCTCAGAAGCAAGAAAGTGTGTTAGGAGGCAAAGTGCTGTCAGAACCCAGTTAACAGCCAAGGCAGGGAAATCACATCCCACTTTCCTTTTGGTGTCTGGAGGAATACACGTTCCCCAAAGTGTCAGATTCTGATGTCGCACATGAAGCTGGCAAACTGGAATTCACAGCAATAGAAGGCAGGTGTTTAATAAAGGCTTTCCAAGTCCAGACTAATTTATGAAGCTTCAGAAACAGAAAAGAAAAGTAGGCAGCAAACAAACTTTTGACTAAATCAGGCCATTACATAAAGCACATACAAGCAGTAATGTTTAATATTTTTTTAAAGGAAGAAAAGGAAAATTCTGCTCAGTTCCTGAGTTGGTTGAGACCAAACTCATAAATAGCACAACCTGTGTTAAAAATAAGGCGGAAGGACAGGTTTCACTTTGTTCTGGTGTCAGAACTCCCTCACATTCCCTGTGACAAGTCAATGATTGCTTGCCCCCTTCAGAATCTAGGATTTTTTGTCTTTTCTGGTTAGCTTGTGTCTTTCTATGTGCTTATATTTCATTACAGCGTTGGTTGGAGTTGAAAACAGTCAAAGAACTCCTTAAAGAAATCAACATGATTATTTTGGGACAGGAAGATGCAGAGGGCAGTGGCATAAATTTTGTGATGTAATAAACTTCGTGATGTAATAAACTTCATCATGATGTCACAGAGGCCAGAGGCAGACGTACGCATTTACTGTCATAAACCAGGAAAAATCTTGGGCCCATGTGAGGCAAAGGCTAATCAAAGGCAATGAACATCCTCTCTCCACCCCCACCATCCAAGGACTGTTTTAACACGTACTTAAGGATGTGGGCCTGCAGTTCACCTGGCACGCTGGACAGGTGAGTAGGGTGGGATGACTTAGCAGACTTTCAAAGGATGAAAAAGAAGTTCATATCATTACTTCTTTGACCTTTTCTCATGTAAACACCAAATTTGGGAGCATTTCCTATAGATCGATGGAGAAAATCTACTGAAATAATTTTTTAAAGGAAAGACCCTTTTGATGTTTGAGATATGTATTTTTTCGGGGGTGGGAGGGAACAAATAATATTATTCTAGGATCGACTCCGATGTTTATTTTTCTTGCATCGCTCAAATAAATATGACCAGACTGTCAAACTTAACTGCGTAAAGATCTCTGATGTCCTAGGTAACATGAAGATGAGGAGATGCTTTTTCATCTGAAGATGGAAATGGCAAACTCCTTGGGGGTCCTGGACCAAGGAAACAAGGTCCGGCATAATCACCGGCTAATCTAAGAGGCCGGTGGTCAGGTGCCTACAGGTGGGAGGGCTGGCGAGAGCTGCGTTATCTGTGACCCAGAAGCAGAGCAAATCAAGTGGCTTATTCTCAGTGATTTCAAGCAAATGGTTCTCTCCAAGGGTACAAGGTTCCTCTGAGAATGATTCAAAGACCAAAAAGACTCTGATTTCTTTATGATCACAGATGCATCCTGTAATGCTAGCAGACTTTGCAGGGACACACAGACGTTTCTCCATCCATTTAACTCAACAGTGCACAGCGCATTTGTCACACCCACTGTGCTGGTCTAACTCCGGCACAGGGCAACTGGGGCACGGACCACACAGCCTTGCCCTCCTGGAGTTTGCAGCCCAGTTGAGGAAGCCAGGTGTAAGTGTGCAAACACACAAACTGGAGGACAACAGAAAGCAGGCTATATCCCCAAACGTATACGTAGGTATATATGTGCACACACATATGTGTATGTGTATATGATACGTATCAGTTGCTGAACACTAACTAACCAAAAGGGAGCCGTCTAAGACAAGCAGAACATTTTATCATTATGGTTCAGGACTCTGGGGGTTGATTGGCCCCAGGTAAGTGGTCCTTACCTCCCCACTCACACAACTGCAATGACCTAGCGGCTGGGACTGGAAACATGAAGCTCCCTCCCTCACTGCCTTTCCGGTACCTGTGCTGGGGGGACTCAGACACCAGGGGCTGGAACTGCTAGGGCTCCTGGGTACCCCTCTCTCTTCCTCAGGGTCCCTTCAGCGTGAGGGCTTCTTACACAGGCTCAGAGCTACAAGGCACGTGATTCAAGACAGAGACCCAGGAGGAAGTTGTACAGCCTTTTATGACGGATCCTGGGAAGTCACACAGAGCATTTCTACCACCTTCTGTAGGCCAGGTGCTTACAAAGGCCTGACTTCCCTGATGGGGATGGGGCAGTAGACTCTTTGTCTAGATTTTTGGTGGGGGGTTGGGGGATGGACAAGATTCTGGAAGCACACGTGGTCCTGGAGTTATTGTTGCAGCCATTTGGGAAGATGAACCCTGCCACTATTTCCCTCTGTCTGAAATGATAACTTTATCTATAACTACATTAATAATTTATCTGTATCTACATGAACATGGGTTAGAGAGTAGGTGGTATTTGGGGTCAGGAACTAAAGCGCCCGCGTGAACCAGAGCAGTGCGAAAGGGCTGCACGGGGTGGATTAGTCCTGAGTGGAGCCTTGAAGAAGGGGAGGCCGTTGCGGATGCCCCTCCAGGTGGGGAGGAATCAGAGACCAAGGTGTGGAGGTGGAAGGAGCATAGCTGTCTGGGTTTTAATGAGGTGGGGACTCTTCCATGTGTTTCTCCCTGAATGAAAGCCAAGTTCTCCAGTGGAAACAGTAGGAGCTATTCATGCATGACGAGGTCGTTGCTTCCCTAATGTGACCTTTTCTAATTCTCACGGCTACCCGCACAGCTCTGTGCTTTACAGAGAGGGACACCGAGGCCAGGTTCATAAAGCAAGCGTGCCCCCGAGTCAGGCCCTCTAAGGCAGGCGCCCTTTCTTCTCCACCACAGTAGCCTCTTCAGAATCCACGAGTCAGGGCTCAGCTCACGTTTCCCCAGGCTCACAGGGCTCAAGCACATGCTTATGCAAACCCTAGCTTTGTTTTTTCCAAAAGAAAAGACTTCACCCAGAATCTGAAAGAGCATGTGGAATTGCACTGAATTTCATGGTACATTAGAACCCAGAATGGGACCCGAGACAAAAATTGGTCAGCTTTCCTGATTAGCTGTTTACTAAGCCTTGGGCTAGAGAAACAGAACCCTGGACTGTGTCGAGTCTGGGATTCTGCTCCACCGCGCGCCTTGCAGTGAATAGTTTTCTGCATCCAGGGCTTCCTATTCCGACAGAACAATTTTCTGGCCCCTTCCAGTCCCAAAAGGGACTGGCCCAGCATTCTTGCCTCATGTAAGTGCTGGGAAAGTCTACCTGCATCTTGACTTTTGTCATCGTCTGAGAATGAGCTAGGAGTCGACCTAGATTCTCCTGGGACCTGAGCTACATCCTGATGGAAGGCACGTTGGCACCTTTTGCAGGAGCTCCATCCCAGGGCGCCATCTTATGCTTTGCACATTTCTGGCCATGGGATGCTGGTACCCCCATATCTGCTTTGGTGTGTTGGGACCCACAGTGTAAGATGCAAAGAGTTGGTATCAGGGCTCCCGGAAGATGCCAGCTTACAACAGAGCGAGGTCTGACATGGAGGAAGCACTGTCCTGGCGCAGCTACCACTCCCGTGAACTCCACGGAAAGTCGCTGGGAGGGACCCGAGCCAGCCCTGCCTGTGCTGCACCCGCCTTCCCGTGGATCCGTCACCATTTCCTCACGCCGGCCTGCCAGGGTGTTTCCACCCCCAAGAGCCAGCATCCAGGGCTCCTCTGAGCCAAAGTCTCTGCTTGGCACGGCGTCCCCACCCTCCCTGGTCCCACTATTCGCTCTCCCACCAGTTTTCCAGGGAGCCCTTTCCAAATTACTCTCACATGAGCACTCATGCCATGAGGCTCCGTTTCTGGGAAGCCAGGTTAACCCGGGAACCACACGAACGCTGCTTCTCCCACAAACATCCCCTTGATCATCCCGAAGGAATCCTGCACTCAGTCACCACGGGAATGGGATCCAGGCCACACGAGTGCAGGCTGCAGTGGGGGGGGGGGCAACTTGTTCCCACGTCCCTGGCTGTGCGCATGGCAGTCTGTCGTCCCTTCCTTACAAATGACGGGATCCCAAATGAGCCACACACCTCGCCTGTCTGCCCATCAACTCCGAAGTGGCCTGTTCGTGTTCAGTGACAGGCGTTTCTTCATTGAGACCCCAGCCTGCCTGTGGGTCCTTGCCACCTGAAGATGCACCTGCTCTGAGACATGGGCGGGGAGAAGCAGAGCGGGATGGGGTGAAGCAGCGAGTGGAGAAGCCTCGGAAACAGCTACCCGTGGCCAAAGTTTCCACGGCTGGTGCCACAGATGGAGCCAGGGGCACATCTGACTTGTCTGAGCCATGAGGACTCAGTGGGATCGTCTTCTCACAGTGTCTTCCCTGGTCTTGAACACTTTCCAGACACTTCTACGTTCTCCTGTCACATCATTAAAAAAAAAAAAAAAAAAAAAACTTCTTACCCGGAAGCTCAGATCCAAATAGCCAAACAGAATAGGATTTCTGGTTCTGTCTTGGTCTATTAGAAGCAGGAACAGACTCAGGTGACAACAGAACACGCAGCCCCAAATCTGGGGTGTGTAGAGGATCTGGATATCAGAACCTCATGGTGTGAAAGGAAATGGCAACTTGGGTTTGGGAACGTAAAAAGTTGTAAATTTTGGTGACCATTTCCAAATAACAGAAAGGCAAGTGCTGGACACAGCCTAAGTACGTTTAACGCTGCATAGTATAAGTAAGTGGGTATTACGCGAGAACCATGGTAACGGTCAGGGGGAGGGCCAGGCATATACAAGGGAGAAAAGGCTTGAAAACATCTTTCACACAAAAGGTATGGACCACACACATCTTGGCCAGTCTTGCCTTTCCTGGGGGAAACTGCATTGCTATAAAGTGAATGAAATCAGCTCTTTTTATGCCCTGATTTTTAACAAGCCTGGATGAATAGCTGACTGCTTACGTCCGTGGCTGGCGGTGCTGGGTCTGAGGGAAAAGCTATAATGTTTGACCAGCTACATTCACTTGTGTATCCACCTTCCTCCCCATCCCTCTATAGAACCCATCTGAAACCTGCTAAGGTATGATGGTCTGGAAAGGAAAGTGAACCTCTCACAGACAGATGAGTGGTGCTTCCTTGCCCAGGTGACAAGAACTTGTAGTTTTACTATAACCAGTCCAGGAGAAATCAAGCAGGACAGCATCCCTGTGGTGGGCGCTTTCGGTGGCTACCTAGGTGTCCTCCACTGGGCTGCGGCACCCACCACCCGCTTCCATGAAGGTTGAGGGCATCCTTCTCCTGAGAATTGCCCTCTGCTGATGCGAGACCCCTCACCCTAAACGCCTGGAAGATTAAGTCCTTGCTTCAAGAGCAGTGTGCAGCCAGCCCCTGCCTCAAGGTGGGATATCTCCATGGTGCCATCCATGCCCTCTGGTCCCAGATCAGGCTGAGGCCAGCATGCAGCTGAGAATACGCCTTGGCTGACTCTTCCTCCTGAGCCTGTCTCACTCCCCTTTGCATAAGAACAGTCCATCAATAAATCACTATTTCAGGGGCTTCCCTGGTGGCACAGTGGTTGAGAGTCCGCCTGCCGATGCAGGGGACACGGGTTCGTGCCCCGGTCCGGGAAGATCCCACATGCCGCGGAGCGGCTGGGCCCGTGAGCCATGGCCGCTGAGCCTGCGCGTCCGGAGCCTGTGCTCCACAACGGGAGAGGCCACAACAGTGAGAGGCCTGCGTACCGCAAAAAAAAAAAAAAAAAAAAAAAAATCACTATTTCAGGGACCCAACCCAAGACAGCCTCTTGAGTTGGCTTTTGCTCTCAAGTCTCCAAGGGAATGAGGTCTCTCACTGAAACGTAAAATGCACACCCAGGGGAGAGGTGAGTGCCCGTGCCCTCAGGGATGCCCAGAGCAAGCTTCGCCTCTTTCTCTCCCTCTGAATCACTGCAGCCCAGAGCTGGACCAGTGGTTCTAACTCTTTCTGTTCCGAGCGAAGCCCCAGGCCTGAGCAAAGCTGCAGTCCAAGCTGTGTGCCCTGGAAACCGACAGATAGCACAGAAGCAGATTTCGATTTGGCACCAAGAAACAATTCTGCTTCCTGCCGCCCCCCACCACAAACATCCCTGGAATAATTAAAATTGGGTAGGATTTCCTTCCCCCAAATCTCCCTCTGAAGTGGGATTCTGGGGAGATTTTATATTTTAATAAGAAATTTATTTCCCAGATGATTCCATCACTTGGAAGGTAATGAATTTGGACGAACCAGGCATCCCTGCTGAGATGCCCCAAAGATTAGTGCTCGCATCACCTTCCTTGGTTAATTTTGAACCTCTTGTCCTCTTGGAGTCTGAGCCCCGTCACTGCAGGAGCACTTTGCTATTGGAGGGAGACACTGCTCTCCTCCACGGCAAGGATTTAAAATGTCTAGAAAGTTCCAGTCACATGACTGATTTGGGCAGGAGGGACTGCAGATGGATAACCCCAGGCTCTAAATGTTCAGATGACACAGTTGGCATCTCTGCGGGTCCCACGAAGGCCTGGCGGCTGAGGCTGAGAGGTGCGGACAGATGCCCGTCCAAAGGAAGCGAGGCAACCACAGACCCTCCCTCTCTCCACACAGATCTACACCCCAGGCCCTGGGGACTCCGCTAGGTCCCGCCCAGAAGGAGCGTGAGCTATTTTAACTTGGAATGTGGCAGGCGAGGCCAACGGAGCCACAGCCAAGAGATACAGTGTACAGCAAGCACGCCCAAGAGAGCATTTTCCCAACAAATCAGGTCTCTTCCGAGGAACCAGAGAGGCAGGAGGCACCGTGGTCTGCCCGCAGCTCGCCCCAGGAGAATCAGCCGCATTTCTGCGTGGGGGGGTGGGGGGTGGGGCGGGATGGGCCATCTGTCAAGGCAGTGGATGAGCAGGCGGTGGGCGGTACAGGTGCGCTCCTGGCGCTGGACCCCTGACACCGACTGCTGACCCCTTCAGTGTTCCCGTTTTCTGCTTGGTCCTCTTTCCCTAAGAAACTCCCACATTCTCCACCCCTCCACCCACCCCCTCACATTCCACGAGCGCTTTGCATTTCAACTATTCTGCTCTTTTATCCTGAACCTGGTCCTAAAGTGCAGAAAATAGTCAGTAAATGGTGGTTGCAGGAGATGCATGGCTATTATACAGTACGGTTTTAGTACCTGGTTAACTTATTCGATACAAATTCTGGAGTAAATACTCTGCACCAGGCACTGTATCTGTAAGTAAATAGGCAACGCTTACCCTGTTTGCTTAGCTTTCTCACTTTTTTTTTTTCTTAACATATATACACCTCACTCCATCATGTGCCTTTTCCAAGGTATGCACAGCAGGTGGCCCTCCCTGGGCTTCAGGTCCTCCCAACCAAGATGCCAGAGATGCAATTCGGGATGGTACTGCTGGTGTGACCCGCCCAAGGCGATGGGAATAAGAGTCACTGAGACCACAGACAAAGAAATGGCTCACACCTGTAACTCAGCCCCACACACTGGGTCACCTGGTCAGCTGGTACAGATTCCTGACACCGTGGCGATGAGGTCGGAACCCACCATTTAATTCAGACCTACCTGCCAGCTCCACCAGCAACCACAGCGTCTAGAAAGAATTCTCTGCCTAGAGTCAGAGGTTGGCCATCAAAAATATAAACATTATTGGAAAGATCAGGAATACCTTACTCGTAAATGCCCTCCAAGCTATAGGGCTGTTGAAGTCCATCGCTGGGGGTGGGTGACACTTAAAGAGCAGGGAGCGTGCACGGCGGGAACGCCGGTGTGTTTCCAGGGATGTGTGAGGTGATGCTGGGCCATTCAAGGACAAGCTATTTTTCATGTTAATAGTTATTTTCATCTTATTATAAAATACCCACGTTCATTTACGGAAGAGACGGATATAAAAATCACCTTTAAAAAGAAATAGATTTTTTTGAAAGTGAGTTTACTTTAAGAAAAGTGTAAAGGAAATAATTATCCACGAAGTATGTGGACGTGGCAAACATATAACTACGGAATGCCGGCAACTAAGTACAGGCACCTTGGCCTGGGGATTAAAGGGTCAAATGTCCACAGTGAGTGGGGTCCTATGGCAGCATTGACCTCTCGGATTCCCAGGCTCCCAGATGAGAAAGATGAATGACCATAAGCCCTCCCACGTATTGATCGGGTATGGTGGGCTGGACCCTGGTGGCAGGCCATGCATGCAGCCTGGCAGATGAATGGAATTGTCACCATCGCACAGATGAAAAGATTGGACTCGGGGAGGCAAACAACTTGCCCAAGGCCTCAGAGTTAGAGTCAGACCTAAAACGCGGTTTCCTTTGACTCCAGAGCCCACGCTTTAACCAAGATGTTGTCCTGACCACCAGGAAGCCAGCATTCGGCCCAGAGGTTAAGGAAGACGCATATGACTCTGTCAAGGTCAGAAGGTTTCAGAGTTTCCTCTCATCTCAGTTGACACTTTCAGATGTGGTGCACAGTGCACAACAGTGGGGACCTGCCGCTACCTCTTTGTTTACGGGTACCTAACCTGTCAATCTTAATAACAGCTCTAATTGTATCAATCACTGAGTCACTATTGTCTTTTGGCAAATGTCCCGCTCAGTCTTTTTCAGTGGTTCAAACAGCTGTCTTTGGAGCTTTTTTAAGGTAGTTAATTCTGTCAAGGATAACATGGGAGCACCCAGACATCTCCTTCCCCAGAAAACTAGGTGGTTTAGCAACAAAGCAAGCCAGGGGGACCCCTGGGCTCTGACCTGCCTCTCTCTTGGGCTTAGTGGCTGGAGGAGGATGCAGTGAGGGTCGGGAGACAGCTTCCACTGCCAGCTTTCTTGTGAGTCTGAGAAGAGTTTCTTCCGTGGGGACTCGAGTAGGTGCCACTCTCAATTCCCGAAGGGCCACGGACTGTGCGTTAAAGAGGTGTTACCCTGAGCTCAAGACTGATGGCCACCTCATTACTGTCCACGGGGACAGATGGGAGAAACGTGCCCCTTGTGCTCAAGAGGAGAGTTCATACGGCCAACAGTGAGCAGAAAGCGTGGTTTCTGGGATCTCTTTGGGAGGGATCTTTGGAAGTTTACAGATTTAGAGATAGGCAAGCAATTCAAGGTCAGACGCACACAAATGATACGACCTCTCTCTATTCCCAAAGATAGTTTCTACTTCCTTCTACCCAAAGCCTCCAAGATTGTGCGCTGGATTCAGAAAGAGAATGGGGCAACACTTGACTCTGTTATTCAGTATGGTCAAGGGAATGGAGCACTGTAGAGGGAGCCACCGTCACGATGCTGACACACCGGCTGTTGATGAAAAAGACCGCATGCCACAAAATACACCCAGCACCAACATTTTTGAACATAATTTGATTTTTCTTCCAAGTTCAAAAGACAGTTCAGGACCCACAGACCCTCAGGGCCACTATTAAGCTCAACAGAAGTTAAAAATGTCACTGATAAGCACGCTGGTGTCTCGGAATAGTGATTGTTGGCTGACAGAAACCCGGAACACCCTACTTCTTCTTTTTTTTTTTTTTTTTGCGGTACGCGGGCCTCTCACTGTTGTGGCCTCTCCTGTTGGCGGAGCACAGGCTCCGGACGCGCGGGCTCAGCGGCCATGGCTCACGGGCCCAGCCGCTCCGCAGCATGTGGGATCTTCGCAGATCGGGGCACGAACCCGCGTCCCCTGCATTGGCAGATGGACTCTCAACCACTGCGCCACCAGGGAAGCCCTGGAACACCCTACTTTTAACTTTTCTTCCAAAGGCCCTTGAGCTCATCTGAAAAAATTAATTGGGAAAAAATCCATAAAAGAGCAAAATATGTAAATGGTTATAATAGTATCTACTGAACCTCAGGCATTTAGTAAATGTAAATTACGAATTGAGAACAAAGGATATGACCCTTGTTGAAATTATTACTCTGGTGTTTGCTTAATTTTCTGGAGTCGCCGCCTTATCCTGCCGTCATAATTAAAATGAAATAATATAAAATAAAATGAAATACTTGCCATTAAAAGCTATGATCTTAAGTCAGGATTCTGAAATATGAAAGCCCATATACACTGAGAAAAAAAAATAAAAACCTCATGGAGCCAGTGGGTCAATCATATGGAGAAGGGGGCCCGTGTCTTTATTGATTAGTCCCTGTGAATGGGGCTGAGAGTCTAGTAATTCTCCATCACAACATGGCACAATGCCCTTTTGTCTCAAGAAGTTATAGGAAGCAGGAGGTTTTTGGTTTTTTTTTTTGCGGTACGCGGGCCTCTCACTGCTGTGGCCCCTCCCGCTGCGGAGCACAGGCTCCGGACACGCAGGCCCAGCGGCCATGGCCCAGCGGCCCAGCTGTTCCGCGGCACGTGGGATCGTCCCGGACCGGGGCACGAACCCGTGTCCCCTGCATCGGCAGGCGGACTCTCAACCACTGCGCCACCAGGGAAGCCCCAGGAGGTTTTTTAAAATTAATTTTTACTGGAGTATAGCTGCTCTACAATGTAGTGTTAGTTTCTGCTGTACAGCAAAGTGAATCAGCCACATGTATACATATATCCATTCTTTTTCAGATTTCAGAAGCAGGAGTTTTGGAATGTATGGGTTGTGTAAGGCCATGCATCCGCCCCAGAAATCTTAAGAGCAGCTGAACTATTCCATTTTTCTGAGTGCAGGAAGAGCGAAAACAGCTAGGAAGTATCCAGGTTTCTGCTCTGTGACTGATCTCAGCGACGGCACTTTAGTTAAACTACTCTGCCCATTGGTAACTAGGCTGACATGCAGTTTGGCCAATTTTCCAATGAGCTCGCCCGCAGAGACTTCGGAAATGAGAAGTCTAGGAAAGCAAGCATCACCTGGTGGCACCTGGAATGCAGCGCCGAGCGTCCCAGGTGTTTGCTCCTCTGGGAGGATGAGGTGGGTGGGGCTGGGCTGCCCTTCTCACTCATTTACAGGAGGTGCTTTCTTAGATCTTTCTCTCGATCTGAAGGAGAACAGAACCCAACCTGTGAAGTTCCCTAACAAAGCATCGCCTGTTTTTGGTTTATCTTCCAAGTAGAGGGTCAGTCCCTAACTTCTCAGCCCAATCCTTGAAGCACTCAAGGCAGGAAGAAGGAGGTGTGATCAACCCTCAGAGGTGGGCAGGGAGCAGAGCTGAGGTTAGGGGTCCAGCTCTGCTCCAAAGCCCCTGCCCTCTGGCCTCTGCCTGGCCCAGAGGAGGGAACGGAGGACTGCCCAAGGTCCTGTGATTGCAGCTGTCACCATGGGAGGAAAGCCAGAGTCAACACGCACAGTCACATTACCTCCTCTTCCTTCGTGTAAGAAAGTCTCCTTGGTGATGCTGTCCCCTCCCCATCAGTCTTTGGAGAAGGGGGTACGATGATGGAAGGGTTTGTTTGGGATGTAGTGACATAAACACGCAGAGAGGATTAGCGATACCTTTCCCAATTTAGCCCGAATTTAAAGAAGGAAGCATCCCACCTATATAGCCTTACCGGAAATAAGCAAGCTAAACACAACAGTGGGGAATTTGATGACAAAACTGAAGCAGCAGCTAACCACAAAGAGACATCATTCTAAGAAGGCTTGGAACAGAGCTTCCTGACCTCCGAGAGGCACCGGCATCTTGGCGGTCAGAGAGCATTTTAAAGGTCAGTAGCTAACGGCTTGCCGGGTAAAGTTACTGGGCAGCTGGTGTGGTGTACAGACCTTTGCCTTCACCTTCTCTACCCAGGGACTGACTAGGTTTAGGGGGTGTGATTGACTCAAGATGGAATTTCTTGAAGTCTTCTAATACTGATGCTAAGCTGTGCACAAGCTGGGATGCAGTTCTCTAGAGAGCTCTGTGTCCACCACACGAGTCGCGTATCTCCTCTGAGCTGCAGTCTCTTCATCTACCAAATCACGCAAAAGATATTTTTGCTTTGGAAATTATAAGGTGCTGTTGTCATCATTACTCAGAAGCATTGATTCTGGTGCAAAAGAAGCCAATCGGATTTAGTCAGAGTGCAGTGAAAAAGCAGCAATGATGGAAAAGAACACAATGGACTGTGAAAAGAAGAGAGGGAGAGTGAAGGTGGTGAGAAAATAGAGAGCCCTCCTGTACTCCTGGGAGAAAGGCAGGAGGATCCCCAGTGGCCCGGAGGCCTCCAGACTCTGAGAACCTCTTAGCACATCACAGGGCATTTAATTCTGTCCAAGAGGAATCTATTTAGCATCGGAGCCCTTGGTCCTGATGCCAAAGAAAAGCTGTGAAAAATAGTTAATGCTCTGCATTTACTGAATGGATCTTCCAAATTCTTCTTTGAAGGTATTCTTATCATTGTCCCCATTTTATAGATGAATAAAACTGAGGTTTAGGCATTTAAACAATTGCGTTCAAGGATTTGGAGCCAGGACTCAATCCCCTCTTTGACTGATCCCAGCGTCTATAACTCTAACCACCATCCAAAGAGGCAGGAGTCTCTTCAGTTCCCAGGCTCCCAGTGCAGAATCACATTCTTTTTTTTAAAATTTATTTATTTTTGGCTGCGTTGGGTCTTCACTGCTGCATGCAGGTTTTCTCTAGTTGCGGCGAGTGGGGGTTACTCTTCGTTGCGGTGTACAGGCTTCTCATCGCGGTGGCTTCTCTTGTTGCAGAGCACGGGCTCTAGGCGCACGGGCTTCAGTAGTTATGGCTTGCGGGCTCTAGAGCACAGGCTCAGTAGTTGTGGCACACGGGCTTTGTTGCTCCGCGGCATGTGGGATCTTCCCAGACCAGGGCTCGAACCCATGTCCTCTGCATTGGCAGGCGATTCTCAACTACTGTCCCACGAGGGAAGTCCCCAGAATCACATTCTTTATTGATGCTACAAGGCCTAGGGGGTCTGGAGGGGGGACACTGGAACCCAGGTTTTCTCTTCCAATTCAGCCACAACATAAGCCACACCCAAGTCATCTCTCTTAGATATTTACGTCCCCATGATTAAGCCACTGGATTGACAAAGCATAGGAGAATTGAAAAGAAATAGCACTGTTGGCCCCAAACCAACAGAATGAGGGAGGGGATGCTGTCTGTCCTGGAAGGGGGGTTCTCTCTCTTGAAGTGGGTTTAGGGAGGCAGGGTTTTGGGGAGAAAAAGCAGATCTGTGGCCATGGGGCCCCCTCCACAGCCTGACCTGTTTCCCACTTTCTGGGGCCTCCTCTCTCCCCTCTGGGTGGGAGCTGGGGTGCAGCTTCCTCTGAAGCCCTAGATTCCTTCAGCATGAGCCCTGCTCTGTGCCCTCAAATTGCTTCTCCTCTTTTTTTTTCTTTTTCTCTCACAATTGAAACTCATCTTCCTGCAGTAGGAAAACTCTCAAAAAAGTCTTAAGAGGAAAGCAAGCTGATTTGATAAATACAGATGAAGTTATAAATAACAGATAAAGATATTTATTTTATTTTTTTTTAGGATCTTCCCGGACCAGGGCTTGAACCCATGTCCCCTGCACTGGCAGGCAGATTCTTAGCCACTGTGCCACCAGGGAAGCCCAAGATAAGGATATTCTTTAAAAATCATAAAAATCCTAACCCTCAGCGACCACAGGCGTCTCAAATTGTTACCATCCCCGGCTGAGTGTTTCTGGCCATGTGAGGAGGGCTTTTGGAGCGGGCGGGGGTCTCTACAAGTGGGTGAATCTTGGTGGTTTGGTCTGCAGAGCCGTGGACCAAAGAGGCTTCAGAGAAGCTGCGTGGCCTTGGGCCTCCCTTATCACAGCCAACTCTGAAGAAGTGTACGTTTGTTCGGATGCCTACATTAGGCGTGCATGCACTTGTCTGGAATAGGTAATATAAGCTCGTGAAAAGTAATCTTGCTAGAAGGAATGAAGTCCTCCAATCACCCAACGCCAGGCCCAGCGACAACCAGGTGCCCAACCGGGACCCTGGCATGGATATTCTTAGACATCTACAAACACGTAGGGCCTCCTTTCCTGTTCTATAAATGATAGCTAGTTTTACACAAATGGTAGCATGGTCTGTGTGCTGCTCTTTTCCTTTAACATATCTTGGAAAGCTCTGCATGGGGGCACATCAAGTCGGCTGCCTCATCACTGCCTGGGGCGCAGGAATGACCCATCTACCCAGGGCCCTGGTGATGGCACCTACACCGCCCCCAGTTGTTAGCTGTGCAATTCGGGCCTGCTCTATTCTTACACACACTTCTTTGTGTACCTGGACGGGTATATTTGGAGGGTAAACTCCTAGCAGCTGGCCCTGCAGTTGCAAAACACTTGGCCATGAGCAGAGCGGCCCTTCCCGAAGCCCCCGACACAGTGACACAGCGGCCGCATCTGCTCAGGCCTCGGGGCACTAGGCTGCGTAGGCCCCAGCCTCCTTGGCTGCGTAGACCTGCCGGCTTCTCTCCTGCTCACAGCTGCAGCGACTCCAGTGCCTGCACCAAGGAGGCGGGGTCTTTGGGCATTTGGAACATCGTTTAACCTCAGAGGCAAGAAAAACAGCTGGTACAGCTGATACAAATGCCATCTATCCTTCAGATCCAAATATCCCAATCCCTAAATTTAGGTTTGCTTCAAACACACACACAACTACTCCACGACCCCACAAGCCACTGAAACGTGATAGCCAAACCCTGTGTCCAGCATCCCAGGCTGGCTGCCTCTAGAACTTCTTTTCCATTTGTTTCAATGGCAAAGAACTTTTTCTTTTTTGGTTCCCCTTCCCACTGCTTTGGGAAGCCAAGCTCAGTCAGAAATCTGCCAAGGAGTTATTGCTTGTGAAACGTCAACCTCCACTGCCCGGGTAGGAGGAGGATTATCGGTGACTGAGGGCAGGTGTTTTTGGAGGCCCTGGTCAGTGGGGAAGCTGGATCAATGAGTCAGATCTGATCTGCTCACTGGCTCTGATCTGCCGGGTTCAGCACTCACTGATCACAAGCAAACAAGCTAATCATAAGTAGGTAATTTACTGCTGCAGAACCCTGACGGCAGCCGCGGGCACAGGAGGTGTGCTGACATGTGAGCTCAGCCAGAAGGCCATGCCTCAGAGAGGGAAAGGCCGGGGCCACCCCATGGCCCATTCCCATAAGCCAGCACACTTCCCTTCTGCTGGGCCGGTCTTTGCGCTGCCTCATGAGCCCTGCGACTCAATTCAATGCACACGGTGGCAGAGGCTGGTACCGAATGAGCCCATGCTCGGGGTGTCCTCAAACTCTGCCTGGGGCTCCTTTCTGAAATCTCTGAGGTCCCTCCAAGTCAGCGGCTGGAGGAAATATCTCAGCAAAGGCTTCTCATTGTCTGGAACATTTCAGCAAGGGATGGGTTCTGTCCTCACAGAGGCAAGAACACTCTCCAAATGGGAAAGAAGGGAGACTCTCCCGGGCTTGCTTCATTCATTCATTCATTCATTCACTCAGGTAACATCCGTTGAGCACCTGTTACCTGTCTGCTGTTTGCTAAATCCGGAGAGATTCCTGCCTAGTGATTGATCATTTAATTTCACTAATGAGGGTAAGGTTTCAACTAGGATGAGCACAAGAGAACGCTCCCTGGGGCTCTAGGAGCTCGTACGAGGGGGGCTGTGACCCCCCTTACTACGCAGGGAGGAAGAAGAGCAGGGGTGAGGTAGGTAAGCAGACAGAAACCTGTCCAGGAAGATAAAGAGCCTAGTGCAGCTGGGAGGCAGGGAGACTGACCTGGTGTTTATGCGACTTTAGGAGAGTGAGGCTGGAGGGGGGAGAAGCAGGGGAGCGTGAGGGCATGTGAGGCGGCGGGGGCGATGCTAGACCATGCACCCAGGTGGGCCAGGTGGGAAGTGCTGCCTTTGGTGCAGCTTGATCAGGTTCCATCTGTGGGAGGATCACGCTGGCCGTCACGTGGGGCAAGCGTGGGAGGGTGGAAGCCACATGGACCACAGCACAGCCCAGGAGAGAGGAAGAAGGACAGGCATCCCGCGAGGAGGTGTGGCCAGAAGATTCGAGAGTTTGCAAGGAGGGATGGCCAGCAGCGCTGGGCAGGGAGCTGGCGTGGGGTGTGAGGGAGAGGCGGGTCTAGGAGGACGTCCGGGTCTCTGGCTTCAGCAGTGCGCGGCTGGTTGAGTGGGGCACAGAGAACCGGAAGGGAGGAGGGGCACCCGGTCTGGGGGTGGTCAAGGGGTCAGTTTGGACACGTGGAGTGTGAGGACCACATGGCTCTCCAGGAGGAGGTGTCAGCTGGGTCTAAAGCTCAAAGGAGAACTCCGGGGCAGAGGTCAAATAGGGGAGGCCCTCGAACCCACTGCAGAGAAGAGGTCATGTGGGAAGGTCACCCAGTGAACTGGCCTTACTTTTCTGACTCCCCACGGAGCCCTCTGCACGCCCCCACCCCCGCCATCCCACCAACACCTAACTCCACCCATCCCCAACCAGGCTCACTCTGTCCTCCTGTCTCAGAGCCATGCTGCGCTCTCATCCCGCATTCTCTTTATGGACGGGTAGGACCGCTCCTTCCCCAGGCACCCAGCTGAAACATCCGAGGCTGCCTGGATTCTCCAGACGCTTGATGGCCCTAGACCCAGATCTCTGAGGCCCCCGCTCCCTCCACCCCATCAGACTCTTCTCACCCTGGTGTGTGGATTTCTAACAAGGTCTGAAGCCAGGCCTCCCAGATTCTCACTCTGCCTCCAGCTGGGCATTTCTGGGCCTCAAAGTCCTCACCTGAAATCGTGGCCACTGCCTCCTAGCTAAGCATGGAGGCACGTAAAGTCCTAAAACTACTGTCGGACACACAGTAATTGCTCAATACGTGTTCGTCATCATTATTTTACTTTTTCTTTCAACCCACTTTGCGCACACTGACAGCCAAATCATAGCAGTGCAGCGCCTTCTCTTGAGGGTGATGCCTCAAATACCCATTTTTTCCTCTGGACTCCAACCCCTCATAGGCAGGGACTGTCTCTCATTCATATTTGCCTCCCAAGCTCCCCCTGAACGCACTCAACGCCCTGAACATGATGCTCCATAAGTGGCCGTTCCTCCTGCGCAAGTGCAGTCTGACAAGTCCAGGCAGCTTGTCGGCAGTGGGAAGAACAAGCATTTATAACGTTCCCGCCGAGAACGCAGAGGACTCTCAGAGCCTTGTTATTAAATGGAGTCAATATGCATTTTTTGAATCCTACTGGATTTTTCTTACATAACTCAGTTTTTTTTTTCTTTTTTTTTGTGGTACGCGGGCCTCTCACTGTTGTGGCCCCTCCCGTTGTGGAGCACAGGCTCCGGACGCGCAAGCTCAGTGGCCATGGCTCACGGGCCCAGCCTCTCCACGGCATGTGGGATCTTCCCGGACCGGGGCACGAACCCGCGTCCCCTGCATCGGCAGGTGGACTCTCAACCACTGCGCCACCAGGGAAGCCCCCATAACTCAGTTTTGCTGTTTCGAAGCCTCCCAGGAGGACACCAAGGCCCTGGTGCCAGGAAAGACAGGTCTCCCAGGACCCAGATGTTCCTGAGCAGTAAACTCAGCTCTCAGACTGAGCCCTTTGCCCCAGGGAACTCAGCAAAGTCAACTGTCCCCTTGGGACATTTCCCTTCTCCAAAATCATCACACAGAGTCTTCCCCCAGCTGAGTGTGAGGATAAGGATACGGGGTCTACAGAACGTTCTGGATTCTTCTGTGAGTGGGGTCTCAGGAGCTAAATGCACTAGCTTTTTGACAAAGGCACAGAACCAAGTCTAGAGTGGAGGACCCCACCTCCTATCAGCTGGACCACCAGTGGGGCAAGTCCCTGATTAGTTACTGCAAGTGTACCTCAAATTTGGTACCATTTTTCTGAAAACCCCAAACTCAGGCAGCTGTGTGTCCAAAGGTGTAAGTGTGGTTCCTAAGTCCAAGGTCGCTAAGGTGTGCAAAAATGGGTTGGAGAGGCAAAATGAACAGTGGGGAGTAAAGTACGGCTTCCCATGAGAATCATTAAGGATTTGAGCCCCCCCGCCTCCACTCTAGTCCAAGCTTTCCAAATGAGAAAACGGGCCCAGAGACATGAAACAACTTCTTAGTTCACTCGTCTTAAGGTCAGACACCCAAACCCTCGCATCTCCTAGTAATTCCAAATTTTGCAGATCACACTGTTGAACAAATTCCAGTCTAAAACAAGTGGCAAAAGACAAGCATGATACCACCACCATCAGTGGCTAAGATGTCTTTGTACCTTCTCAGCCAGGCCCCATGATAAGTGCTTTACATGCATTTCCCAGTTTTTGCAACCCCTGTTATCAGTTATGTACCAGCACCATCCCTGTTTTATCGAGGGAAGAACCGCATCCCATAGAGTTTGGGCACCTGCCCCAGTCCCGTTAGCAAGCACGTATGGAGCCTAAGCCCCAGGCTGAATTTTCCTGCAAAACCTGAGATGCTGTTAGTGTCCCAGCCGTGTCCCCTGCACACTCGTGGTCCTCATGCGAGGGGCAGAAACCCTCCACCCAAGGGCATTCCCCCATCCTGCAGGTGGGACCGTGGAGCAGACCAGAAGAGCCGGGGCTGGATGACCCCCGGGGCAGCCCCGGCCACTGAGGGATGGGAGCGGGGGGTAACAAACCCCAGCCTCCTCCTCCGCCACGTGTCCCAGAGCTCCCCAGAGGGGCTGAGCCCCACCGGCCCACAAAAGCTACCTGCTCGTTAACGCACCTTGTACTGATTTCCTTCTCCCCCCTCCCTTCCCCACTGGCCCGCCCATGCCTCTTGGCATCGCCTCCCAGGTAAACCTCTTACTTGCATCTTTGTCCTTGGGGAGCCCAGGCTAAGACAGTGGGAGAGAAGGGCAGGGCCGTCCTCTCTCCATGTCTGTGAGAACAGGGAGCATAAGAGAGATGTTAGGAAAGCCGGTCGGGAGGTGGTGGCTTCCCCCACAAACGCAGACGAGGAGCAATTACAGAGCCAAGAAGAGCCACATGCGACGTGGATCAAGTGAAAGACTTTGGCAACAAGTAATTAACCTGTGGACCTGCCCGTGGTCAGCCGTTCCTGACAAGGGGGGCTGAAACCAATCAGGGGCTGGCGGAAAGGAAGCCACAGGTGCCTGTGTCAGCTCCAGAAGACTCAGAGGACTGGGGCGGTGACTGGTGGACACTGATCTTTCCACTCAGGGGTAGCCGCTGAGCAAACCTGGCTTGGGCTTGTCAGGGGCCTGGGAGAACTCTGCAGCAGCCCAGGAAGCTGCACGCAGAGACAACAGTGTGATTTTCCACAGGAGGAAACAAAAAGTTCTTCAGACAGTGCCTGGGCAATGCCTACCTTCTAAGGAGACTCAACACTGGTAACCAAGGCCGCCCAGTCCCTATTCAGCCATGGGAGCTGACTATGCCAGGCCCTGGGCTGTGTTTTGGGACAGAGATGAACTTGAGACAGTTCTTGCCCTCAAAGTGCTTACAGTTTATGGTTCCTTGTCATGTAATATGAGTGGCCTGACGGGCCTGACCTTTATCTTGCATGAGCATAAAAGCTCTGCAGTGACACACGGCCACAGTAGCTGCGGGCCCAGACTCCTGCTGGTGGAAATGCTCCCCCTCCCCCCGGGGGGGCTGAGAAACACTGCTGGTCCCCGGGAGCGCAGCCACTTTTGGGGCGCACCATAGCTTTCTGAGCTTGACTTGTCAAACCAAACGGATCAAGGGTTGTGGCCCTGACACTCCCTTTTTTTTTTTTTTTTTTTTGCGGTACACAGGCCTCTCACTGTTGTGGCCTCTCCCGTTGCAGAGCACAGCCTCCGGACGCACAGGCTCAGCGGCCATGGCTCACGGACCCAGCCGTTCCGCGGCATGTGGGATCTTCCCGGACCGGGACACGAACCCGTGTCCCCTGCATCGGCAGGCGGACTCTCAACCACCAGGGAAGCCCGACACTCCCCTTTTAAAAACAAATCAGGAAAGCCCCCCAGTGGAGAAGGGGGTGTACCTGAATCCCATGGATATTCTCCATGTCAAATATAGGAAAAAACCATGGCACAAAGGATCATGCCAAGAAGAGCAGCAGCAATACATTCTGTCAGTTGATTTATGGACCTGAATCAGGTCAGAAGGCCAATTCTGAAATCAAAATAGAATCCTAAAGATGCATCTGTTGTTACGGAAAATCAATAAGGCCCTGAGCCTGCACTTCATTTCTCCCTGGGGGTCGGGGGAGGGGTGTGTCATTTATCATTTGCAGGAAGGCTGGGACAGACCAGAGCTGCCATACAAGGTCACCCTCTGGCTCCTGACTCCGGACAGATAATTTCTGGATTCAGACCACTAAATGAAATGCCTACGAATAATCAAGATGACAAATGGCAACAAATGAGCATGACTGAGGCCGTCTTGCTGACACCATGGATGGGATTTCTGAAGGCCGTCCAAGGGAAGGAGTGAATGTCCAGGGACCTGGGCCTTCTATTTCTCTGTAGAGTTTTCTATCTCCCTCTAGAGGCTATTTCCTTTGTGAAAATGACAACCACATTACTTCATTCCCTTCCAATACCTTCCAAGCCTAATATTAGTCATTTACTTCCTTTTGGCCTCACGTCTAAATGCTTTGAATATAGAGGATATACAGAGTTTCTACTGTATTCATGTGCCAGGCTGGCAAATGGGAGGAATCATCAGAGATGCTAATCAAGCCACTTGCCTTTACCGTGGTGTCACTGACACCGGGTCCCCCCTGACAGGTGAGGCCAGGGACAGCTGGTGACCCCTTGGCTGAGAACTCTCCCCCATCCAAGAACTAGGGTCCTTGTGATTCTTAACTCTGTGTTAAGCGCTGTTCTTTCTTTGAAGAGTTCAACACACACGTATACAGTAGAAGAGAAACTCTGTAACTCAAAAATACCTCCAGGTAGCAAATTAATCTGCAATTAAAATCCCTCCTTTTGGTGGAGCTAGCTTGCCTTCAGTTAAAATTGGCAATCTATTTATTCCCTGCAGGTCTCTCCAGCTGCAAACACCTGCCTCTTTCTCCTGCTTTCTTTATTTCTATAAATAGCAGCAGCCCCTACACAGGCTCCGCCGAACAGAAGATCTGGAATCATTTGGCCTCCCTATGCCAGACCCAGCTCATGTCCAGGGCCTTCCAAATCAGGAGGCCTATGTCCTCCACCCATCAGCTCTTCTCCACCGCATGACCATCGGGGGCAGGCCCTTTGGCGGTCCATGTGATTGGGTGTTGGTGACAAGCATGTTTCTCCAGCTCTAATCCTTCCTTTTCCAATCTCTCCTGCTCACTTCTGCTCACGTGGTGACCCTGTCCCCGCTCAACTGCCAACCGAGTGGGACCACAGTCCTTACTGTGATGTTCTACACGCTCCAGTCCACACCTCAGCAGATGCCCTGTGCGCTCATCCACTACAAGGAAGATGAGTCCTTACCTTGCAGTGTTATTTGTGCCTAACTCACAGCTCCTAGAAATCCCATACGGGATTAGCACAGAAGAGTCAGGACAGTGATACAAATAGAGAAAAGGGGGATTAACAAGCATGCACTGCTGGCATCTCTCCTCCAGGGACCGCCTATGGAATTCTTTGTGTTTTGGGAGAAACCCCTTGAGGCTTCCATAATTATGGATGACGACATCCCAAAACCTCCCCGACAAAAGCCACAAGTTCACAACCACAATTCCCTCCTTCTTTGAAGCAACCACTGCCAAGCACTCACCTAGTTCTCTCCAACAACACGTTGTACGATTTTACATATTCTTGATACTAGGCCTTTATCATATCTGTGTTTTGCAAAGATTTTCTCCCAGTCTGTGGCTTATCTTTTTATTCTCTTAACAGTGGCTTTCGCCAAGCCAAAGTTTTCTATTTTGTTTAAAATTATAGTTGATTTACGATGTTGTGTTAGTTTCAGGTGTACAGCACAGTGAATCAGTTATACATATATCCATTCTCTTTTAGACTCTTTTCCCATAAAGCCCAACTTACCATTTTTCCCCCCCATGGCTTGTGTCTTTGGAGTTGCATCTAAAAGATTATTGCTAAACCCAAGGCCATGTAGATTTTCTCCCATGTTACATTCTAAGAGTTCCTCATGTTACGTTCAGGCCTCTATTTTATAACTAAAGTCATTTGCTAAGTAGTCTGAACACCAGGACTGCCTTCAGCTCTGTCTTCTATCAGGTCCAGGATTTGCGCCCAAGGCGAGCTCAGCCTTATCATGACTTAACCACCAACATCTTGGGGTCATAGCAATTGCTCGTCAAAATGGACCTCCAAGAGCCATTCACGCAACCAGTGGCAAGGCCTGCGAGAAAGAGGCTGGGAGGGCAGCCAGCTCTCACTCTGCCGTCTTCGAGTAGAGCGTGGGGTCTGACAGACGAGTGGGACAGGAAGGAGGACCTCACACGTGTGCTCAGGCATAAAGCCAACTGGAGTCTTCCCAAGTAATTTGCCAACCTTCCCACACACTGTTAAAAAGCCTTCCCCTCTGCCTTGTTCAAGGCTGTTTGCTTTGTTAGAGATTAGGCTCACGTCCTAATGTCAGTTTCGGGCTATCTCCTGGGTACCATTTACCTGTCTGGTTCAGTGCTGTGGCTTTAATAAAATGTTAAACACATTTCCATATAGAGTAGGGAAAACAATGTTCCTTCACTGCTCTTCTTCAAAATATTTTCAGGGCTTCCAGTAAAACCAAAAATAAATCTTGCAGATTTTTAAACTGAATTGGAAAGATGATTAAAAAATAAGTTTCCATCTTCTCCCCAAGAAACCTATTTATTAAACTATCTTAATATATATTTAGATACATGTTGACATTTTCTTTACAGAGGTTGTGCACTGTTAAAGTCAATCTTAGTTATTATATTACTAATTTTATGTTATCTGAATAAAAGATTTGGTGTCAAAAAAAAAAGGGCTTCCCTGGTGGCGCAGTGGTTGAGAGTCCGCCTGCCAATGCAGGGGACACGGGTTCGTGCCCCGGTCCGGGAAGATCCCACGTGCCGCAGAGTGGCTGGGCCCGTGAGCCTTGGCCGCTGAGTCTGTGCGTCCGGAGTCTGTGCTCCGCAACGGGAGAGGCCACAACAGTGAGAGGCCCGCGTACCGAAAAGAAAAAAAAAATAGATTGGTGTATCTTCTAAATGGTCACTATCAATATTTGGCGAAGCTATTGATGTCTGCATATTTGTCTTGTACCTGACCATTTAAAACTTTCTTACTAATTTTAAGAGATTACCAGTAGGGACTTCCCTGGTGGTCCAGTGGTTAAGACTCCACGCTTCCACTGCAGTGGGACACGGGTTCGATCCCTGGTCAGGGAATTAAGGTCCCACGTGCCTTGCGACATGGCCCCCGCCCCCAAAGAAAAGATAACCAATAGATTCTTATGATTTTCTAGGTATATAATTACATTATCCTCAAATAACATTCATTCTTCTATTGACAATAGCTACCCACCAGCACCTCTGAAGCGAGCATGTTAAATAAACATGATCAGGGTGGCCATTCTTTATCACGGCTGTGGTTTTTATGGGCCATGTGTGTTTTCTGGTCACCTCCACTGATGACTGTTGGATCAGGGAGAGAGAGTCTTTTCGACATGGGGGGATACCCTTCCCTTTAACATCACATGTTTTTCATATAATGTCTTCTTCCCCCCATGGGGACCCATCTGTACAAAACAGGACACTGACAGCTATTCCATTATTAATCTGTCTTGGCATCACTGAGATCAACTCCTACCTGCTCGTAAGAGAAACTTCTTTTAATGTCCTGCCAAATCTAGTTAGCGTTTCCTTTAGCAGTTCTGAATGCCTAATTTTCCTCCAGGGTGCTCTCAGTTAGAGTCTAAACTCTGGGTTATAATGAAGTTCTAAGCCATTGGAAGTAAAACACCTCCCTCCACCACTGCCAGGCTACCCCGCCCAGGGGCAGTGGGAGAGTCCCCTGAGGACTTGGGGGCCTTCTCGTTAACCCCGCGTAGCAAACGCATCACCCTATGTGCTTTGCTTCAGGTCGGTGCAAACACGCTGGGAACTTCAGAAGCAGCTGACACCAAAACCACCCCAACTTCGGGAGAAAAGGTGGACTCGAGTTTCGACTGTGGCTGACAGGCCCGAGCTCAGTGAGACAAGGAGAAAATCTCCTCTGACAGTTTAATTAAGTTGAGTGACTTTCACTGTTCTGAACAATAAACCCAACCTTTTTCTCTATTAGCAAAAATGACAATTCAGCATCCAGGCCGATTGCTCAATTAATAAAAGTTCATTTAAAAATTCCATCTTTTAATTAGAAGTCTCTGCAGACCCAACTGCCAAATTAAGGACTGATCTGCGTCGAAAGAACAGAGAGAGGTTTTTGGTGCCAAGGCCTGCGCCAGCCCATCTGCCCATCCCTCCTATACCACCCGGGGGCCCGGAGCTCTTCAGTACATCTGCATCTGCAAAGGAGCTCCCAGGCCCTCAGTGGAAGCGAGGACGGCTCCTGGGGGGAGGGTCTTGTGTGGGCTGCACAGATTCTACTAGAAGGGGTTAGTGAGGTCAGGGAGATCTAGTTCAGACCCCGGCACCCCAGCGCTAGTGCCTACGGATGTCACAGGTTGGTGTAGGATGAAAGAAGAAAAGCCAACTAAAGGACTAGGCACAGTCCCAGGAAATGCCCAGGGGAGGTCAGCTGTCATTGGTGTGACGACCAGTGCCACCACTGCTTAATTATTATTATTTCTCCCTGGCAGACAGGGGGATGGACTGTGTGCCAGGAATCTAGGCCTCTGACCTTAGCCAATTCCATAAACTCCCAGCCTCAGTTCTCTTACTTTTATAATGTAAATAAGTAGTATTTGTCTAGCTTGTTCTACAGAGTTCTAAGGAACACGTGTTTTAAAATCCTAAAGGCTAAGAAAAGAAAAGAAAGAAATTATCCCATGGATTCTCAAATTTCATGGAGAAAAAACATTCCCTATACAGCAACTACGCTGAGACTGAAATACTCATATGCCTCAGAATAGCGTTCATTTATATACCAACCCTGTGAAGATGTACCATTTGCTCATGATTTTTTAGAGAAAGCACTGCTTCTGCAGACGATGAGATGCCTGCCCAGAGGTGTGCAAAAGTATCACCTGCAGGTGGTTCGGGGACACACCTGGAGCTGGGCAAGTGGAGATGGGCTGTCTGACCACACGGGGTGTTTACCGAGTTTGAGACGAGAACTCGTACTGACCCCACTATGGGGGAGCCTGAGAGAATTCCACCCACACGAGGTGCAGCCAACGTGGTCATCATAGAGCGAAGTGTTGCGTCCTCTCAGTGAGTTTCCCGGTGACAAGCAGTGATTTACAAACTGAATTTAATCCTGCTCACTGAATGAAGACCACCTGCACATAAAAATATTAAATAATATCCTGAAGAGTCTGGTGGTTGTGTGGCTTTCTGTGCTGCTGAATGTGTAAACTAGAGCCCCTGGGTAAGTGAAACCCTGACCCACCATGTCTCAGCAGCAATATCTGTGGTTCAGAAAAATATCTGTGGCAAAGCTGGGCTTCTGGGGGTCAGAGAGGTGGAGAGAGGCCCGCTGCTAAGTCTGGGACCAGATGCTGTAGGGGCGCCACATGGCGGTCAAGCCGTTTTAACCCATGGCTCCCAACACCTACAGAGCGTCTACACAGGCTGAGTGTTCCAGACCATGGCCTGAAGGCTCCATGTTCCCTCCTCAGCCTTCCTGGGGTCCTTAGGAGCATCTCCCACCACTGCTGACACCTGGGGCCTATACAGATGTGTGAGCGTGAAGCTGACAGGGAGACCCCGCCAGGGTCTGGGAGTCTGGGGTCTCCCAGGCAGGAACATGCACGACTGAAAGGGGTGCAGTGCCCCATCTTAACTGGCTCTGCCATCTTGGGAAGTGCGGAGTTGCAGGGGGCAGCCAGCTACAATCCCCTTCCTCCAGCAGAAAATCCCCCAGTCCTTGGGAAGGCCAGATGGAAGGTCTTGGTTCCCCTAATGAGCCAGAAGCCTGAGATCAACTTTTTGTAAGACCCCCTGGTGATTAATATTGTCCTGGAAGATTGTCTCTCACAGCCCTGGTGAAAAGCACATGTGTTTTAACCCGAGAGACTCATAAACAGGCAGACTGGCCTCATCCATGGAGAAGGAAGGTCTTGAGCTTTGGCTTCTGGCTTGGTTTCTTTCCCACATTTGTAAAGCTGAGGTGGCATCAGTATTGTCACTGTCACCATCAGACTGACCCTTCCTTGAAAAGTCCATGTCCCGCCTCTCACTTCAGGACAAGACAATTTCTCCAGCAGGAGAACACAGACTAAGTGTGTGACACAGACTAAGTCTGCACCAACGTGAAATGCGCCTTCAACTCTGAAATGCCCGTTGGATCCACAGACATGACCACCCATGCATTTATGATGTTCATGACATGGGGCCCCGTGGCAGGTGACAGAGCCCATTACCTTTTAAGTAATAAACATATTGAAGAATTTGCTCAAAGCTCCACCATCTCCACAGAAAAAGCATATGTGCATGAACGCAAAGCATCCACAAACTCCCTAAACTCTCACCCCAGTGCATCCCTCTAGGGATTCATGGACCCCAAATGAAGAACCATTGCTTTATATAAGACAAATATTTTCAGAAACAGTAAGCTAAATGTTTGCAAAATCAAATCGTATGTAAACCGCTAGATTACTTGGTATTTAAAGAACTACATGGCAAATTCCTTTGTAAAGCAACAATCACTCTGTTACAGAGATTTGCAGACTATTATATACGTATTTTGTAGCGTATTTTATATACTATATATATATATATATATATATATATATATACGCGTATATATATATATATATATATATATATATTTTTTTTTTTTTTTTTTTTTTTTTGGCCACGCTGCAAGGCATGCAGGATCTTAGTTCCCCGACCAGGGATCAAACTTCCCCCTGCACTGGAAGCACATTGTCTTAACCACTGGACTGCCAGGGAAGTCCCTATCTTTATATTTCAAATTTTAAAACGTTGCTCTATTTTAAAGGAACAGTGAAATTTTTGGTATAGGTACATAAACTGGTTGCATCCAATCAGTTAATTTTTTTTTTTTTTTCTGGTATGCGGGCCCCTCACCGTTGTTGGCCTCTCCTGTTGCGGAGCACAGGCTCCAGACGCGCAGGCTCAGCGGCCATGGCTCACGGGCTCAGCCGCTCCGCGGCATGTGGGATCCTCCCGGACCGGGGCACGAACATCGGCAGGCGGACTCCCAACCACTGCGCCACCAGGGAAGCCCTAAATTTATTTTTTTTTTAAATTTGAAACATAGCAGCTGGTGGTGGGGAGTGCTATCAAAGACAGCAGGCCACAAGGCAAGGAAACTTTTCAAACTTTCCTGCTTTTACTTCTGCATCCCCACCCTTTCTTCCACCCAGTGATGGGCTCGGTCCATCCTGGACCAGCTCTGAAGCCACATGTTAAACATTCAAAAATTCTACAAGCCATTTGTTAAATTGTTATGACCATGACATTGACCATTGTGGGAGTATCTACACCAAGGAATCGGCAAAGGCTACCCATCACAAACGGGGGCTTTTTTTCTTCCCAGAGCCAGTTTACCAGGCATCCCGCATCTCAGTTAGATAGTAGATACATAGTTAGATACGTTCAGTCAACCTGGAATGTTCACGGAGATAGCGCCTGGCTTTCTGGCTTCCAGACCAAAACCAGAAATGCATTAGCAATGAACCCTAGGGAAGACACTGGTGCCAAACTTGATCTTAATGGCATATTAATCAAGGATGAAGTCTGAAGCCATTTCTGTGCATGTTTTGGGACCACATTCATGGAGTGACTGAAATAGTAGTTTAGAGCGAAGATCGGGCAAAATCGGGGATCTGCCATTAGCGGGGGGGCCAACAGTCACGGCCACACCCAGCGCTGTCCGCCAGACTGCCACGCGCGGTGTCGGCACGGAGGCCCCCCGCCTTACTCTGCTTCTCCCTCTGCTTCTTCAAAGACATCTTGACCCCAGAACATCACAACAGCCACAGAATCCCTGACGTGCCCTCCGAGCCTGACACCTGCTCTGCTGGGGGCTTGCTCCTTCACAGGTATCCCCATGTCTTCCTGAATCCCCCTTCTAGGAGAAATGTACCCTACTTTGAACTTCCATGGTGTTTGGCTGATAGGTATCTTATGTCACTTACTACACTGGCAGTACAGCCTGTGTGTGTGTGTGTGTGTGTGTGTGTGTTCACCTCTACCAGACTACACCTTCCAAAGTGTGGGGGGATGATGTGGGTTTCCCATCACTAACGTGGATGAGGGATAAACAAACAAATGATCGCACGCATTTGCGATCTACCTGTAGACGCAGGGGACACACGGGAGTGGGTCAGTCTTCCCTCGTGTCTGATTTCTGGGATTTGGTGCTGTCAGTGTATCAGCCAACAGTGGTCTTGTCTGTGTGTGTGCACGTGTGCGTGTACACGTGCATGTGTGTACAAAGGAGGGGGAAGAGTTTTGTGTGCAAACTTCACACAGTCATCTCCCAGCCCATGATATGATCCGTATTTTAGCGTCTGAGCAAAAGCTACTCTGGAGAGAGAAGAGCCCTCTCTTTGCAGTTGGATGGTGCAGCCTGGTCTCCTGTTTCAATCCACTCCCTTCTCAGAGAAGGAAGGCCAACCCTAAAACCCCACACTAGAGTCGCTGAGATAAGAGCCCTGCTCAGGGACCCGCCAGGCCTGCTGTCTCAAACTCGGAGCCACATGCCAAGCCACTCCGCCTTGGGAAGCCAGATATATCACTAGTCCTACAGCAGAAAGGAAAGGAAGGATGTTTGGGTGAACCTCTGCGGGCAGGGCTTAGAGCCCCAGTTTGAATCCCCAACTACCAGACAAGGCAGGTCGCGCTGGACTCTCCAAGGTGCTGAAGGGGTAGGGTCGGGATGGGGCCCCTCCGTGCACACACAGGCAACCCGAAGGTCCCTGGTGGGCTGAGAGCACCTGTAAGGTGGCAGAGAGGACGTGTATGTGGACAGCTTCCCCCTTGGCACTGAGATGGGCGTCCCATGTGCACAGGAATCTTTTTAGGCTCAAAGAGTTGGAGTTGGCAAGGTGACACACATGCATGGGCTTGTGACAACAGCACTTTGATTCATCAGTACTCATAAACTAATGGCATTCTTTACCAAACCCAATAAATTGAGGCTTGCTGGTTCTTCTCAAGACTTAATGGAGAGAGACCTCAGGCCAGGTGTGGACATGAAGAGACATAGAAGGCCAGAGCAAGAACAAATCTAGATCAAGAAGTACATTTACTCTCTCAGGTTACACATGAGTAAACTGAGGTGGCATCACATGTCCAAAGTCACACAGGGATGGCCTGGCAGAGCCAGCTGGTCCTCAGGTTCCCTGACGTCCCCAGGTGAACACACTTACTATGTGGATTTGACCGCTCAGGAGGGAAGGCAGCCACGGGGCACGCCCCCTGCTCGGCCCTGAGCCGAACTTTCTTCAACACAGCACGTCGGGTCAGGAGCAGCTGCGAGGCCTCAAGGTTGGGGACGTGTTCTCCAAAAAGCTTCTACAGCGCTAAGTACAAGCCCAGCTCCCAGCCCAGACAGTGAGGAAACTCAAGCATCCCAGAGAGTCTTAATTTCCACCAAAGCTCCCCTCTGCTGCTCTTCCCTTTTCCTCGGCTCCCAGCTCGATCCCTGCTTCTCCGTCTCTGCTCCTGGCATCATCATGATGACGTCAGCATCCCTGGGACAGCCGTTCAGGGCCCTGACCTTTCACTTTCCTGATCCTATCACTTCCAATGTCCAGGTTCTCTGTCCCTCCTAAGACTTGACTCTTGTAATCATGAATGACATCACTAACATCCAACATCCTTGTTATAAGCATCCTTTCTGACCACCACCTCCCAGCAGTCCAGGCCACCTACTCTAGAACCACTTCCCCAGGGCCCAAACCCCCTTTTCACTATCCATCATCTTCGTTTCTTCACTGCCCTTGTGGCCCACCAGGTCCCACTGTCTGTCCTTCTAATCACTCTTTTTCAAATCTCCTAGCCTCCTGGCCCCTCTCGTCCTGTGTGGTACTCAAGTGACAAAACTTCAGACTGTGGTTAAAGCCAACCCTCTACCTCCTATGGGCCACCCCTGAGCAACTGACATGGCCAGAGAAAAATGACACACCTGGGCTAGAAGGGCTCCCCTCAAACGGGGTCACCAAAACCCAAAGGGGCACCCAGGGAGCAGGCAATCTGACTACGTTTTCTATGTAATTTGCTCCCCACTCTTTGGGGTCATGGCTTCATACTTTCTTCTCTCTCCTCAAATGCATCCTCTCCATCAGCTCATCACTCTGCCTTATGTTCAGAAAAATTAGGAGCAATCAGGCTCTCATCTTCCTCCACCGGATCCCAGAGGCACCCATATCCTCTCTCTCCTCCTGCTGTTAAAGTGGAGTGTCCCTGCTGCTTTAGAAGGAGGTCGGGGAATGCGTGTTCTGGGTCTCATCCCCTCCCAGGCTGTCGACAACTTTACCCTCCTAGTCTCCCCTCTGCTCCTGAAACACTGACTCTCCCTTTCTCCTCCATCATTTCAATCAGCAAACAAACAGGTTCCAGAATCTCCATCCAAAAGTGTCTCATCTTAAAAACAAAGCCTTCCCCAGTTCAACATCCTACAAGCTGCTGCCCCATTTCTGTGCTCCATTTTCAAAGAAAAACTTGCAAAAGGGTAAACTCAACTTCCTCATCTCACTTTTGGACTCGGCTACTCTTTGATCATTTAATCCACTCCCCACCCTCCAACCTCCCTCTAAAATGGCTCTTGCCAGGTTGCTATAGACTGAACGGTGTCAGGCATCTCAATGAATGCTTCTCTGACCTTGTTTCCCTGGTGACCACCCTCCTGACCTCTCTTGGTTTTGAGGATGTCGTGCTCTTTTTTTCTTCTTCCCCACTGGCCACTCCATCTTGGCTTCCTTCACTGGTGCTTCTTCTACTGGATCTGCATGGTGAAGGACCAGACGGCTCAATCTCCAACGTCTGTCCAGGTCAGCTCATAGCTCTAAATGCCACCTATAAGCTACGTTTCCAAAATGCATCTCTAGATATGCCAGAAGCCTAGGCACATCTACACCTAGATGACATCCATGCATAGACCATTCAGATGACAGTACATTCGCTATTTCCCCCCAGACCTGTCCCTTCTACCCACACCTCCATCTTCCCTGTCTTGGGAGAAGTTACAAAAATCCACGCAGTTGTTGATCCACATGTTCAGGAGTTTTTCTTGCTTCTTTCCCTTCTGCTCTCCCATCCAAATCACTGGCAAGTCCTCTTCACTGTCCTCTCACATAGGTTACAAGTCTGCCCTTTCTCTCCACCCCTACTGCCATTACCATCTCTTTCCTGGACCACTGAAATGGCATCTTTATTGGTGTCTTGGCTTTCACTTTTGTGCCCCTTGCAATCCATCTCTCCCTCGCCCCGGCCCCCGGCGACCAGAGTGGTCTTTCAAAATTCAAATCAGGTCATGTCACTTCTGTGCTTAAAACATGTCACACCACCCTGCTTATTGCTTTCACGGCAATTATCCCAGCCTATAATTACCTCAATTATTTGTTTTCTTGTCTGTTGTCTACCTCCTCCAACTAGAATATAAGCTCAGGGGTCAGGGGCCCTGTCTTATTCACCACTGTGCCCAGCACAAGGCCAGACACGTAGTATACAGTCACTATCATATTTTTTGGAAAAATTAATAAACACTTGGGGGGATAGGTCTTATCATCTAATCTCAAGTCCAGAACAGCTTCTCGTGGTCAGCAGAATCTCTGTGCATTAGAAAGACAAGATGTGCTTTAAATAGGCCCCAGTCCTGGCAGAAGACAGGGCACTTGGAGAAGTCTATCTCTGCGGGATGTTTTATCGCCCTCAGACACTGAAAGCCCCTAAATATAGGCCAGCCATTAAAGATTCATGAGCTCTCGCTGCAATGGATCAGAGCCATGGAAATCGGAGATTTCCATCATGGTAGACACTTGACATTTGTTCCTAATCATCAAAGGCACATACTTTATTACCTTTTGAGGGAAGGAGGACCAGGGCAATATTCCAGAAGCACAAGAGGCTTCCCTCTGGAGCAGAGAGTATGCTTTGCCCTCTGATGCAAACACACCACACCCACGGGCCACTTCCACTGCATATGGACGATAAGAGGTGGCTCTAGCTGGGTTTCCCTTCCCCATGTCACCGCAGGCATCGTAGCTGCTCACTGCCTTCTTTTCTCAGGCGCATTTGACTTAATCCCCGCATAGGGAAAGTCTGAAGCATCTTTCCTGGGGCAATGAGATTTTCTGGTCAAAAGAAGTATTGTAGGGAGTTGTAGCAGACAATCGGTCTGAAATAACGCAATCACTTGACATTTACAGCAATTCTGCTTGGATTTATCATTTGGGATCCTATATTCAAGAAAAGCTGAATTTCTACATATGGTGAAAATATGGTATGCTTTCTCTCACCGGTAGGATGGAGAATTTTATTTAAGGTTTACCAGTCTACTTCTTAATGGACCTGGGGCAGCTTACAAGGAAATGAAATACATTAGACAAGCTAGGGGAACACAGAAGACACCACCGAAAGCCAGGTGCACCACCCGGGGGCACAATATACGCTCCCCGGTAGCTTCAAAAGATGTGAATTCCTAGGCTGCATCTAGAGAGTCTGGTTTAATTGGCCCAGGGTGGAGTCTGGGACTCAGTGGGTTATTTTTAAAGTTCTCTGGTGATTCTCATATGCTTCCAGTGGTAGAAGGGCCTGTCCAGAAGAAACACAGTTAGATTTTACGACATCTCAGAGATAAACCACTGAGCACTACAGGGCAGTGACTTTGCTTGGCTGTTTTAAGACAACAGAACGGAAACACGCGGTGCCACACCGATTTCATTTTCTGCTCGGGGAGACGGCAAGTTGTTCTGAAGAGATAAGATTTCCTGTTTTCCTGGAAGACCCCAGAATCGAGCATGAACTGACCATATGGATAGAATCAATAATATCACAGGCACACCATCCACTCTGGCTTTGGCGGGATGTGGCTTAACTAAATGTCATTGCTCATTTGCCGGGTCACAGCAAACAAATATGCATTCTAGCAAACAATGTGAGTAAACATCTTATATTTCTGGAAAAAGAAATATGGCCAAGTCCCTCATGGGAGAACCTGTTCCAAGTGGGAAGTTTCTCTCGGAGGACTGGACACTGCCGACGCTTCCACGCTGTTAATGAGCCCTGGCTGGTCACAGCTCTCCACCGCTCCGCCTTCCTGACCTGCTCCCAGGAAAGAATCCCAGATGGAAGGCCATCCAGGAACGCCTACCATCTACTCCACGAACTCTGCCTTCCTAAGTGCGCTTTCCTGTACATGCTCCAGGCCTGTCCAATACGGCAGCCACAGGCCACATGCGGCTAGCTAAATTTAAACTAGTTAAATTTCAATAAAATTAAAACTTCAGGTCCTCCGTTGCACTAGCCATGTTTCAATCACTCAACAGCCGGTGTGGTGGGTGCCGCTGTATTGGACAGGACTGGTGCACAGTATGTCCGTCACTGCAGAAGGTTCTCTTGGGCAGCACTGCTCTGGACCTACAGCATCCCGGCCAAAGTCCCTGCAGAAACACTGAATAGGGAACAAAGAAGTGAAAGAAGATCAAATGTCTAAGTAGCATCCACGATCTCCTGGGAAAAGAAGAACTCATGGTGTGTTTGGGGGCCTTAGTTTCTTAACCTGTATAATGGGCACACTCTCTCCTTTTTTCTCTACGCTTCAATGTACATGAAGCCTTGTCCAAAAGGGAGACAAATTCCTGAGAAATGTACCCTGAACATAGAATATGCTATTATTGTTGTTCATTTTAACAGCTTTAAGCACTAACAAACAGCCCCCAGAAACCAGGCCCAGGAGGAAAAATGACGGGGAGCAAATGAGCGAGGAGAGATCTTCACCTGGTTTGAGACCAGACAGGAATCTGCAGGGTCTATCCTTTCCCAGCTGTCTTCATCCCTCTCTTTGCCCCTCTCTTTGTGAGCACACGCTCAGATGGGCCACACTCCCATACACCCCAACTGGCAGTGTATGTATGTGCATGCACGTGTGTGCGTGTATATGCATGTGTACGTACACGTGCATGCACATGTATGTGAACTCAGGGCCTCAGGAGCCAGCGGTCACAGAGGAGGGTGGGTAGGTCATAGGCATGTCACAGAGCAGCTCTGTGCGGACAGGACGGCCCACCTCCACCTGGGCTGCCCCCCAGCAATCCTGGGAGAGCCTGGTGGGTGACAAGTGTGGCCTGGGCTGCGACCCCTCCCCACAGAACCCCCGCCCAGCCAGGAGGAGCCCCTTACCTCCCTTCCCCATGCCCTTCTCTGCCCTAATTCCATGTCCAGGCCACCCCTGCCAGATGGACCTTCTCCCGAATTTCTCAGTCTGCACACGTAGCAGAGGAGAGGCCGCCCGTCTGCTCGGTCCAGCTTCTCAGCAGGGCGACCAGCGCCGTAAGGAGGCACTCCCGCCCTCGTTGTCTTGGCTGAGCCCAACCACGGTGCCCACCATCTGTGATGGTCCACGACCCCTTGTCTATCCCTCTCCTGTCACCACCTCTAATTCATGCTCTGCATTTGCCTGGGGAGTTGTCTCAGAACAGATCACAGAAAAGATGGTAAAAAGCTCTCCTGTATCTTGGTATTTGTTGATAGAAAAAGAGGATGATGAGGGATAAATGCTTCAGTGGAGGGGTTCTGGCGGTGTTTCTCCACACAAATATGTGAACAGACACCTGCAACATTATTTCATCACGGCTGAAGTGTTCATTGGTGGAGGGATTGTGCGGGACACCCTCGCCCTGGCAAAGAGGAGAGCCAGCCCCATGCACGTGAGCTCACTCAGGAAACACCGTCATGACCGGACCCAGCAAATACACTCCAGGAATTTGGTGTCAGGAAAGGTGGATGCACAAGGATGCAGTGCCGTTTACGATGCAGAGAAACTGGGAGTCAACTAAGTGCCTCACCAGAGAAGCCTAGGGGAATAAACATGGAACATCCATGTAGGGCAACGGCACGCAGTTATTAAACTGCCATGGAATACTTCTCTTTATGTTGACAAGGAGAGGCGTCCATAACACGTGGGCTAAATGAACAAAGACCCTTAGTGACCACCCCTGGAGAGCTCGAGGGTGGTCCACTGAGGAGGATGGTCCCACGGGTCTCACCACTTACTTGGAACATCATCAATGAGGGTGTAGGGGATCTGTCAGTGGTTCCCTCTGATTAACAATGGAATTCTTTAACCAGAATTCCAACTCCATTCACTGCTATTTTCTTTTTTCAAGGCAATGGCAAGAGGCAGTTGCTTGAAAATCAACAAGAGGGGACCTTTTCAGGAAGATGGACGTTGAGAACAGACTTAGCCTGAAAAACTTTTCCAAACACACCTTAGGGAATGCGTGGAGTGCCCAGGAGGAGTCTGGACACCGCGGGGGGGAAACCCAAGCTCAAAGCAGTCAGGAGGCGGGTTCCTCTGTGAAAACCTTGAGAGGAGCAATCAGCAACTTGAACCTGCATAACGGTGCGTGATGGGCCTACGTGAGGACAGGTAACCCGCACCTAAGCAGGCAGCATCACTGGGGTGGGCTAGGCCACGCTGCGGTAATACACACCTCGGGTGGTTCTCATTCACACGTGCCTGGCGTGGGGTGGCAGGAGGCTGAGCTCCCTGGGAATCACTCAGGGCGGCTCCATCTCAACTCCGCCTCCATGGTCACCCCCTCGGGGGGGGAGGAGGACGTGAGGAATCCCCTTCAGCTCTTACAGCGCCCGCAGGGGACAGCACACGTCGCTTCTGCCACGTTTCGTTGGCGGAAAACTTGTCACGTGCCAACCCCTGGCTTCAAGGGCGTGGGATGTGACAGGTAGGAGGGCCAGGACTCTGATGAAGAGCAGTCACTATAAGACGGCAGCGGCGTGGGCGGTAGGACGGGCCGAGTGGCTGCCACCTGCCAAAGACGCAGGGCCCCGAGCGTGCAACCTGGGTCAGGGGCTACAACGGAGAAAATCATCAGCGTCAATTACATCCTTGGTGGGGGAGGGGTCAAAGCGAGAGCCGGCCTCAGGGAGTACGAGGCACGCGCCCGGATGTCAGGGTGGGAGCTGGAGCCCTGAGAACCGGGCTGGAAAGCCTCCCCCTCCGGCAGGCCCCTTGAACGAGGGAGAGCAAGGCACAGCATGTAAGGCGGCGCTGGCCCTCGGGGTGAAGGCAGCCTGCACTTGCGCACGCAGAGAGGGCGAGCAGCCCTGGGTGCGCCTGGATAACTGAGGGCAAGCGCCTCCTTAGTCTTTGCGCCCCGGATACTCCTCGCTGACCCCGGCCCTGGCCCCACTCCTTCCACACTCCTGTTCCGGGGAGCCTTGCTCTGCAGTGATCCACAGACCAGAGCATCAGCATCGCCTAGGAACATGTTAGAAATGCAGAACCTCAGTCCTGCTCCAGACCTAGCGAGTATAATCTGCGTATTGACAGGACGCCAGGCGATTTACAGGCAAAATTAAAGCCTGAGAGCTGTCAGGGCCGAGGAACGGCAGAAATTGCGGCTTGCCTGGTATTCGCTGTCTCTCAGCCGTGCTGGGGCTGGGGGGCAGGGCGGGGTGGGGGGACTGATGTTAGGGAGGAAGATACTCCGAGGGTTCCCAGGTCTCTCTCAGACACAGATCTGAAGATCACAAATCCACACTCAGCTCCCAGAGAGACAGCACATTGATCAGATTAAAATAGCTATTGACCACTTATTAAATATGTAACAAAGCTCACACGCTGCATTTGGACGGAAGAACCACCGCCCTATAAGGTTCTACCCAGTACTAAGAGTTTGTTTAATTTTGCGTGATGTCAATACAGTCTGTGCAATAAAAATCAATCCATACTTACATGGTGTCTCAAATGTACCCAGAACTTAAAGAATAATGTGTCAGGCACATGCCCAAGTTCCCACTCCTGGCACAACTGAAAGATGTGAAGAATGGCAATGAGTAGGTTACTAATACGAGGAGGTCTTGCAAGAAATCCACGGTCTTGCGACTCAACCGTTTTATCTGATGAGCCTTGGATGCGGTGATTTTAGGGGATGCTGGTGACTGGGAAGAAGATGCTGGTGACTATAACAAGACTGGCTGGGATGCTCAGGGTTATGCTCAATATCTCTTAAAATATATCGGAATCCCTTAAAAGCAACCCAACTCAATAAGCCATGTCAATCACCCAATTCAAGTCGAGCAAGACTGATCCATCACCCACCATGCTCACAGCCTCCCACAGGCCGGTGCTGGGACCAGTCCTCCAAAAATGCAGGACAGTCCAAGGACCCCCAGGCCCACGCTGGAGGGGAGAAGTGAGTTCTGAGTGAGTCCGATGATAACGCCAATATTTTAACCACTCTGATGAGCCAAGGCAAGTGTGTTAATTAGTCCTAAGTTCTCGAGCACCTACAGACAACAATTCTTAAGTCCATCAAGTGACTTGACAAAATCCATACAGCTAAAAACTCAGCAATTTTTCCCACTATCCCTGAGGTACAGACAGACACACAGATAGACATGCATACGCGTATATACGTGTTTCTATGTATGTATATGCGCGTACGTGTGATGTGTGTACGTGTGTGTGCACATGCGTGAGATGGGCTGGAAGCCACCCTCTGTGCAAGATGTAGGACGCATGAATCCAAAACTCATCCAGACCTACGACCCAGTGCAGCTCCCACCCAGTCCTGCCAACCCAGAAGTCACGTAGAAAAAGATACTTATGTAACTGCAGAGTGTGTACGATCTGGACTTTCTGAAGGACAAATCTGGGGAACGGATCCATCGCCGCCCCCCAGAAGCTCTGTGATTCGCCTGGGGGCACCTAATCCCAAGACTCTGCCACCTCCAAGCCTAATAGTTGGAGCTGCCACTTTCAATTACCATGGGCTGCAGGTAATTAATTCCTGGAGAAGCCACGTGGGCCTCTCCGGGGACCATTCTGCGTGCTCACCCAGCTGACTCCCTCGCCTCCCTCCAGATGGGACACACGGCAGGCCCGAGTCACAGGCCCAGAGAGTGTCTGTCCTCAAAGGAAGCCTGCGTTGAAGGCTTGGTCCTGTGATGAGTGATGTGCAGCTGTCAGGACGCATGCATCTGCCTGGCCTCCCCAGACAGCCCAGAGAACAAGGTCGGGACAGAACACTGGTAAGCTTCCCCCTTTACACCACTTCTCAAAGCGCCCAGCCATGAACATTTCGGAGGGTGAAAAGCAGTGCTGACTCTCTCCCTGGAGTTCTTTGATTCAGTCGAGGAAATCAGCTAATTAAATACACATTTTCTCAAATAGAATCGAATCAAGCATTTTCATTTGAGCTTAAAAAAGGTAGGCCATAAATAATTTTTAGTTTAGTCTGAATTTGTATCATGAAAAAAAAATATGCTGCTTGAAAATGACCCAGTCTAATTCTTTCATCTGAAAGTTCAAGCCCAAGGTGGTAAACTGATCCGCCCCAGGTCACCCAGCAAATTAAGCCCCAGAGGCCTGTCCTCCTCTGGACATTCCACCACCATGCCTGGAGACTCTGCTCGTAAAACGTGAGGCTCCAGGAAGATCTGGGATCCTGCCACTACGGTTTCCCTTTACATCCCAAACCACATGTTGGTAAGTACTTCATTATTCATTTTTTTCTTGAGTTCAGACGTTTTTCTGGATGCCCTTTGCAGTGTTTCTTTTTATAGCATCAGAGAGCTCACGGAGAAGCCATATCTGGCACACGCCTCCCCTTATATTAATCCCCAGAGAAAGCTCGGGATCTAATATTTAAGCTTCCAAGACATTAAGGAGGGCTCTGCCCAAATTCGCAGTATCATCTTTTGTCACTGCAAACACAGCGGGCCTGCCAGAGTGAACACTGCGGAGCACTTTATGCCCAGGTCAAAGGCCCCCCAAGGCTGAAGGTGCCGCCCACAGCCCCTCTCTTGGCCCTGCCGGCCTGCCTTGCCCAACGACTGGGGTTTGGGATTTGTGGGGTGACAGGATTTCTAAGCCACTACGTGCTGCAGAGCAGCAGTTTGGGAGAGAGTCTGTCACTGAAATGCTGGCCATCTCAAGACAAGATGGCAGGATTTGAAAAAGGGGATGGATGTTCGCTCCAAGAAGAAATGAACACGTGCCTTTCTCTGGCCATAGCCCTCCTCCCAAGGCTACCCAATCATGGGGCCCCAAACAGCAGCATTCCATCAAATCTCATTTTCTAAAGGGTCTTTCAACGTTAAGAAAAAGTTCTATGGGTACAGATGGGGAAGAAGGGATTCATGGGGGACGCTGCACTGCCTGGTGCAGAGAGAACGTGTGAGGTGCAATACACCTACTTGACCTTCCCCAGGGCACTGTAAACGGTCAGCTCACTCGCTTGTGTAAGAATGTCTAATATGGAGTATGTATAATAGGAGCCTAATAAATGTCACTGAAGGAACTGATTATATATTATGGTGACACTCGTCATTTCAGTCTCCCAACCAAGTAGTTTGAATTATTCAGCCTCTGCCTTCATTTGGGCTCCTCCAGAAGCTGACCCCAAGATAAGTAGTTTATCTGGGGAGTGGTCCCAGGAAGGAGTAAGGGAGTGGGGGCATGAGACTTGGGAGGGAAGGAAGCCAGTCCAAGGTGTGGTCATGAGCTTGTGACCTCAGTGGGCAGCTGGAGCTCAATCCCACCGAGGAGGCTCTGAGAGACGAGGCTGAATCACCTTGGAACAGTTCCACAAAGAGACAGGGGAGCTGGTGTTTACCTCCTAACTCCTATACATCACGGGTTGAAGACTGCTACCGGGGTATTAACTTCCAGGCATTTTCGGCTTGCCCTATGTTCCGGCTGAGCACATGGCCACGGCCGGGGAAAATTCTGATAGTTAACCAACCCACCGATGACCCAACTCTGGACCAGACTCTATGGAAGATAAAAAAGAACCAGAGAATCAAAGAGTAGCTGACATTTCTGGCTGCTTCCCCAACACCCAGCTCTCCCCTCCCTCCTCTCCAGATCCCGATTCTGCTCGCATCATGAGTTCTCCTCACAAGCAGGGATTCAGGAACCAATAACGGTGGTTCCATTGTACTTGGATGGGCATGAGATGTGAGGGGGAAGTCTTCAAGGGGGCATTGAGAGTCCGTCTCGCGGAGAAAAAGAGACAGAGCAGGAGGCGGGGAGGGAAGGAAGAGGAGAGGGAGTTGTGAGAGCGATGCTACCACACACACCCCATTCCTAGTAACGCACATCCTCAGCCCCACCTGACCACAGGGACACGAAGAAAACCGGAAGGTACAAGCCCTCTACAGAGACTGCTTTTCAGCCAGAGTGCCCCACCCTGCACTTGTGTAGTTGGTTCTGGGAGCATAGCTGGTGTGGGACTTTGCACTTAACCCTGATTAAATTTCATCTTCTCCATCTGCAGGCTGGGGAGACACTCTCAAACCTTGGTTCTCCCTCACGCTTTGTGGTTACGACTACAACCCTTGGGTCTCTTGCAAATGTGATAATTATGCCTTTTATGTCTTCAGCGAAATTCTTTATGGCTTGACTTTTCTCATTCACTATCATTTGTAAAAATGATGAACTTGCTGGAGTCAAGAGGGCCATGAGAGGGGACTCCTCCCCTGCCCAAGGCCATTAATCACAGTTTTGAAGCAATCTGTCAACCAGCTGCTAACACACCAGCTGTACTCTATCCAAGACCCCTTCTGTCTACCTCATAGTCCTTAATCACTGCCCTGGAAATCCTATCACAAACCAGGAAATGAAGGACCAGTGCAAAAGATGCCCTCCACGAACCTAAAATGCATCATGGGTCAGGGGGTAACAGGTTGGGGACCACACAACATCTATATATCCTCCCCTCGCTGGCCTGATAACGGTTCACTCCTTAGATGGTCGGGAAGTGAGCAGACCAGCTGCCAGCCTCTCCCCCAACCTTGGGTCTGTAAATATCCAATGACATCAGGCCTGTCTCTAAATCCCTGGCTTTGAGCACACTTCTTAACCCCCAGCATCTCCACCTCCTGAACTATGAAATGGCCATGTCACCAAGCTAGCCAGATTTCTGCAAGGAGTAATTCACATAAAATTTGGAGACAGCAGTTTGTAACATGGAAAATGGCTCTGTCCGTGGTGTTGGCGATCTTTTGCCCAAATGATCGCAATAAATGAAGTCTTCGGATACGTTTTTAGTCTTTTTCTAAGGGTAGCCTGAGAAGGCTCTCCATCCCCCAAAGCCCTCTCCTGGGCATTTGTTTTTGGATGCCCTCATTGTTCTATCAGTGGGCAGGGCCTGCAAGTCATCGAGGGAGAGGAAGCAGGCTCAGGTGGGTGTGAGTGCGGGCCAGGGTCCTGCATAAAGGAAAGGAGGCACTGGGCATGGCGCGGGGGACCGAGCACATGGCAAAGACAGCACAAAGAGATGGGGAGCATGTGAGGCAGACATCATGAAGATGCTTCAACCAGAACCTGGATACTCTCCCAAGGTAAGAGAAATAAAAACAAAAATAAACAAATGGGACCTAATCAAACTTACAAGCTTTTGCACAGCAAAGGAAACAATAAACAAAATGAAAAGACAACCTACAGAATGGGAGAAAATTTTGCAAACGATGCAACTGACAAGGGCTTAGTTTCCAAAATATACGAACAGCTCATATAGCTCGACAGCAAAAAAAACCAAACAACCCAATTGAAAAATGAGCAGAAGACCTAAAGAGATATTTCTCCAAAGAAGAAATACAGATGGCCAGCAGGCACATGAAAAGATGATCAACATCACTAATTATTAGAGAAAGGCAAATCAAAACTACAATGAAGTATCACCTCACACCTGTCAGAATGGCCATCATGAAAAAAATCTACAAATAAGGGAACGCTCTTGCACTGTTGGTGGGAATGTAAATTGGTACAGCCACTATGGAGAACAGTATGGAGGTTCCTTCAAAAACTAAAAATAGAACTACCATATGACCCAGCAATCCCACTACCGGGCATATACCCTGAGAAAACCATAATCCAAAAAGAGTCATGTACCACAATGTTCATTGCAGCTCTATTTACAATAGCCAGGACATGGAAGCAACCTAAGTGTCCATCGACAGATGAATGGATAAAGATGTGGCACATGTATACAATGGAGTATTACTCAGCCATAAAAAGAAATGAAATTGAGTTATTTGTAGTGAGGTGGATGGACCTAGAGTCTGTCATAGAGAGTGAAGTAAGTCAGAAAGAGAAAAACCGTATGCTAACACATATATATGGAATCTAGAAAAAAAATGGTTCTGAAGAACCTAAGGGCAGGACAGGAATAAAGATGCAGACGGAGAGAATGGACTTGAGGACACGGGGAGTGGGAAGGGTAAGCTGGGACGAAGTGAGAGAGTGGCATGGACTTATATACACTACCAAATGTAAAATAGATATCTAGTGGGAAGCAGCTTCATAGCACAGGGAGATCAGCTCGGTGCTTTGTGTCCACCTAGGGGGTGGGATAGGGAGGGTGGGAGGGAGGGAGACGCAAGAGGGAGGAGATATGGAGATATATGTACAGCTGATTTCACTTTGTTATAAAGCAGAAACTAACACACCACTGTAAAGCAATTATACCCCAAGAAAGATATTTTTTTAAAAAATCTACAAATAACATGCTGGAGAGGGTGTGGAGAAAAGGGAACCCTCTTACACTGTTGGTGGGAATGTAAGTTGGTACAGCCACTATGGAGAACAGTATGGAGGTTCCTTAAAAAACTAAAAATAGAATTACAATATGATCCAGAAATTCCACTCCTGGGCATATATCCATTCAAAACTATAATTCAGAAAGACATATGCACCCCAATGTTCATTGCAGCACTATTCAGATTAGCTAAGACATGGAAACAACCTGTAAATGTCCACAGACAGATGAGTGGATAAAGAAGACGTGGTACGTACATACAATGGAATACTACTCAGCCATAAAAAAGAATGAAATGATGCCATTTGCAGCAGCATGGATGGACCTAGAGATTATCACACTAAGTGAAGTAAGTCAGACAGAGAAAGACAAATGCCATATGATATCACTTATATGTGGAATCTAAAATACGGCACAAATTAACTTATCTACGAAACAGAAACAGACTCACTGACATAGACAACAGACTTGTGGTTGCCAAGGGGGAGGGGGGCGGGGTAGGGAAGGATTGGAATTTGGGATTAGTAGATGTAAACTATTATATATGGAATGGATAAACAAGAAGCTCATACTGTATAGCACAGGGAATTATATTTAATATCCTGGGATAAAGCATAATGGAAAAGAATATTAAAACAGATGTTATATATGTGTATAACTGAATCACTTTGCCGTAGAGCAGTATTTAACACAACATTGTAAATCAGCTATATTTCAATTAAGAAAAGAACCTCAACACTCACCACCTCCGTCCCCAGGCTCCTCCCCTCCAGCGTTAACCACCCCCAACCACTCTTCACATCTCCTTGGAATCTTGGCAGCTTTTCCTTTGAGACTAGAAGCCAAGGCCCTCCAGAACTTGCTCAGGCTCCTTAAGGACACCGGTGGTTGACAGTGTGCTCTTGTGTCCATCAATATACTCTCCTCTCCAAAGGGTGGGATCAGGGTCGGGATCAAACAGACGCCCCACAGCCCCTCAAGGATGCCCTGCGGAAGGGCGGAGCCTAACACTCCCCGCAGGAGGGTTGGCTGCTGTCCTCTGGGCGTTTCCCAGCCAAGCACCTCAGTCATCCCCAGTGCGCATCCCAGACTGTACCATCACTCTGCACACCCTCCTTTCCTCCCTAATAATCCTTCTCCCCACCGCCTCCCCCTCCCCCACCCACGCACCCTCAGGCCCCATTAGCCACCTGCTTTCCATTTTTTTAAGCTTTGCCACTGATGAGTTCTGACAATTAGAACAGAAATTCTGCTGGGAGCCTGATGGCCCGATAGTAGGTCTTTGATAAACTGTAACCCCACCCTTGGAGAATTCTAACCCTGTTCTTTAAAAAGTACTCCATCTCTTCCCCTTGGCATCTCAAATGTTGGTCTGCGGCTGAAATAGAACTACTGCACATGTGGGATAAGCCCCAAGTGCCTTATCTCTCACCCACAATGCTTCCCTGGAGTGGAGCTGGGCTCCTCTGAATTATGTCCTTGTGCTGGGAAGGGATGTGGCGTGGGCTCCTGAAAATAGCCATCGAGACAATCCTGTCTTATAACGTGGGGACAGACAGAGGCGTGTCAGGAAAAGCAGAAAAGGCTGGGGAAGTAGGCTCTTGGTAAATTTTTCCTTCTCTCCCTTTATTGGGGCTGAAAGCCCATTCTAGCAATGCTAGGAAGAAAAAAGAAACAGAGGAAAAGTTTGATTTTCCTCTGACAGCCTGAGATCTGAGAATCCAGTGGCTTGTGGTCCCCTCCAGAGGCAGGGAAGAGGGGAACAGCACCATAAAGGGATGGAGTCATTAAGAAAGCAGTGGAAAGTTACTTAGCGACAGCTGAACATGTAAGCTCCTGATGACCTTGAGAACCTCCCGGTCCCACGTGCACTTGCAGCCATCACTCACAACGTCTTTCCCTCAGGGGCTGCTGGCCAGCCTTTCATCTGCTCTTACAAAGGCAGGGGATTAGCTCGAGTGTCAAAACTCTCAAGTTTGCACAAGAGACCTCTCCACTGAGCCTGCCACACAGCTGAGTTGTCATCAGCAATGCAGGGGACAAAGAGCTGGCTCTGCTCATAGGGCTGGAGAGACCCAACACGATTGATGAATAGACCAAGTGGACGCCCATGGACAAGATGACCTGCCAGGGGCCAGGCACAGTTACAGGAAGCCCCCCAGAGACACGACCTTGAGTAAGGTCAGGGTGGTCATGCACAATTGTGTAGGATGTGCAGTGCACAAGGGCCCCTGGCTGAAGAGACCACTGGGTGCCTTGGCCAAGCTAAGCTGGAGGAAGTGGTATTTTTTAAAATATATTTTCTAATTCCTTTAATATGTTTTGGTAAATGTCATTGAAGTATTATATATATATATATAAGAATAGTGCATAAATTGAATGCTCCCGGTTTGACTGATTTTCACAAATTTTCACCCAGGTCATCATCATCCAGGTCCAGAAACAGAACACTAGAAGGACCCCCAGAAGTATGCCACCAAAGGGCACCTTTAAAAAATGTGAACCGAGGTGCCCCCTGTTCATTAAGCCAATGCTCCCAAGGCTGTGACCACGCAAGGGACACTTTGCCCAAGTGCTCACAAAAGTCTTCTAT